>NW_006917102.1:1373680-1458104 GCF_000516985.1 Pestalotiopsis fici W106-1
ATGGATCGAACGAACCACAGCCCGGGAGATTTCGATCTGCTGTCCGTGATTTCGGACGAGAGTCAAAATTCGGGCCCGCGCTTCGACACCCGACCTGAATGCGAGATACAATGCGATGGAAGCGAACGCGAACAAAAAAAAAAAAAAAAAGTTCAGCTCTCTGTCGAATTTCATTCCTTTTACCTACCTGGGACATAGGTACATCACTGAAGCAATAACATGCATAAACTATGTATGGAATATGGTTAATTGTTTAGCCAGAAGCAAACGTGGGTGCACCATATTGCTGCTACCTACCTGTCGCACTTCTCTTGATAGGCCAATTGGCAGGTTTTGTGCCAAGATGTTTAACCGAAGTTGTTCAAGCCCTCCCCCATTGAGGCAGGTACCGGAGAGAGCCAACTATTCCAACTGCCTACCAAGGTATATTAATGTTGCGATGGTCTTAATTGTAGCAGAATACGTCAGCAGACTGAAATATGTCGTGCTGCTGCTGCTGCTGCTGTTGAGGCGAGCCTTGTGCCCTACGAAACCATCACCCTCCCAGCCACTGTCGGTCGAGCGGTGCTGGTAAAAAGGGCTGATCCAAAAGAATCCTGAAACAAGACTGCTATAGATCGCATAATCCGAATATTGGCTACTGCTGTGACCTTTGTGCTCAACGATGACCCTCCAAATCGATGGGCCTTCCTGAATAGGTGTAACTCTGTGACTTGTAGTTCCCAGGCCACTTGAGCGCCACTCCCACTTCAGGAAGTTTCATCTTCTCAAAGACACTATGAAGAGAGCTTATCAATCGGATCGAGCATCAGTCAGACTGAGATTGTCTAGAATGAAGTGCTGACTCTTATCATGGCCCGGCAATGCGGCACCCACGTGCCGGTCAAGGATGATGTTCATGTCAAGCTTATTCAATGTCCCGGTGTTGTATTTTGGATTCACATCAGGTAGGTCGTCGTGAATTCTAGTTTTTCACTCTGATCTACTCAGACCAAGAAGTATCCATTCGATATACCGTGTTGCTATTGCTGTGTCAAGCCCCTCCGTCACAGTCCGACAGAGTCCAAAAAGATCTTCATCGTTTGCACACACAGCAATAGTGAGCCAATATCACAATGCATCGAGGTCTTGCCAATACAGCTCATGCCAGTAACTTCAATGCCTTTCGTCACAGCTACTCGGTGCCATGAGCTGAGTTGTTGGTCGGGGGAGGAAAGTCTCGAAGCAGTCAGTCATTACTGCAGCCTCGCGTGCGCTCAAGTTCTTGCTCCAGCTCCATTGTTCTCTTGCACGCTGATACATTACGGTTAGCTACTCATATTGCCTCTCTTGGATTGCTGAGAGGCCGATTCGCTGCGGAGAGTAGAATGAATCCTAGTGGATGCCCGTTCATTCCATTTGTTGCCAATATACACAACTCTGCTTTATTACCAATCGCCCGTTGAGTCACGGCCCTTTGTGAGGGTATTGGTTGACCTATAACACCATTGGAATGATGCAGGACATATTACGATATGTAACCATTTATGCGAGCAGTGCCAGCTCTATCGGTTTCGTGGAATGCAAGTCGCCCATACACAAAGCGGAACATCAACCACATTGCAGCCGCACCGAGAAACTGTCGACTGATGCAGGATCAAATTTCCAGAGGCCCGTCCACAAACATGATCTTCTCAGCTGCATTGGTTTTCTGCACGTCCAAGTTCCTACTTTTAACGAGCACTTGCAGGATCCTCTTTCCGAGTCACAACGGTTTGGTGAGGTGTGAGCGCACAGCATGTATACACTGCACAGCTGATGTGGTCATGCTGCCGTCTGTGATCCAATACCAAGCATGTAGAGAAAGGAATCCCCATGTCAGCTTTCCCATCCTCCTTGATGCTCAAAGCATGCATATCCACGGGAGAAAGTCTGCTGCATCACCATGGGGGATTATAGCCGCCCTACCCGAGGACTCAACGTCCATGAAAGAGTATAATCATGTTCCTTTTTCTTTCTCTGCCTCTGTGTCATTGGCTAGACGACCCTGTATAAGAATGCTAGCTTGGGCAGATAACAGTAAATAGTCTCCCTTTTGCGCATGCGTTCGGGCCGAAGCTGCAAGGTCAAGCAAATAAGCATCATTCTCTCCTCTTTCCAGACGCAGGCATCGGCGGGATGGTTTTATCTTTCAATAGTTGATGAATATCTGCATGGTGGGACCTGCAGCTAGTGGGAATAGCGACCATCTCTCGTCTCCCTGTCTCTCTGTTCTTTTCACGGGCTTTCGCTTCGCTACCCCAAGGGGATTTTTTTTTTTGGAAACCTGGGGGGAAAGGGGGATCAAATGTAAGTGAGCAAACGCCTGCATACTGCACACTGCACGCACGCCACATAACAAGGAGGCGTTCGCCAAAATCCCACAGTCACGGTACCGATCTTTGGAGAGAATCAATAGACCATGACTTTTGTGCAACCTCTGTCGTACTCCTCGCAGATATGGGATCAGATCAAATCAAAGGAGAGAAAGCAAGGAAGAGAGAGAGATTGGTCGCACAAAGCCCTCGGCTGCATCCGAGCTCCAGGATATTCTTTGGAGAGACAGAGAGAGAGTTTTTTGCGTGCCAAGAGTGGGCACCGCCCAGGATGCTTGGGAATATATTGAATGCTGACTGCATACTCAGCTGGATGCCCGCTCACCCGATTGGTTCTTTGCGCCCATGTTGAAAAAAGCTTGGTACAATAGTATCATTCCCGCGCAGATAAGACCTGATATTGTCCTCACTTGGCGATTTACAAGCGTGCGGGTTCATGGTTTAGTCCGAAATCCGATTATAAACCAGGTATTATGTAGGCAGGATGCAAATTGTTATTGCCGGCATCGTCCTCGCGCCGTCGGCCGTCGGTTAAAGAATGCATGCAGACATGGAATTGTAAAGGCTCGACGGGCACAACCATTACGAACAGTTCCCCTGCTTTGGGACTGGGACGATTTCTATTCTTAGATAGAGACACCGTAAGAGTAGTAATGGTAATATCTACGGCAAGCTTAATCCAACAACAATCGCACATGGCAGCAACATATTTCATCTGCACAAGTTTTACGGGACACTTATCCCCGAACGATGAGAAGGCCTGTTTTCCCTGAGCAAGGGCAGAGACTCATTGCAAAGATCACCATATGAGGACCAAAACGTTACCGGTCATGATGTCTGATGTGTGCCCTATTCTGACTTTACCGCAAGGGGAGAAGACATGGATAACATATCTTGTGTCATCTGCGGAGTATACAGACGTTCCGCCAAGAGTCAGCCCCAGTCAGCCACAGCACGGAGCGAGGAGCTGGCTAACATACCAACAATGGGTACAGGGAGATAAGACATGATATGGAACAACCTGCCAACCTGTTGATTCGCCTCATCGTCTCCCACATTGCCACTTTTATCATGTTTGACCCCGCGACATGGTCTTGCGGCAGGATGCTGACAACTGCATATCTCGGTCCCTAGGGTCGGTGAGGCCCTCGGAGCTCCGAGAGAGGTATACGAGTGTTGGCCTTGACCTCTGGGACCCCACTGTATCGTTATTCAAGAATGTCGAGTCTGAGCTCGAAACCAGCAGAGTGTTTGAGATCAAGCGAAAGACAATGATTGTAGACCCATGATGACGATATCGGTGAGTTGCCTGTGTGTTACTTTGTAGTTTGTTGTAGCCTTTTCCAATCATCACTTTACTATTATCCGGAGCACAACCTCTTCGTGGTCATGTCAGCGATTAAGCCATACCTCAAGACATACGTCAGGGTTTCTGGATATTTGTGGTGTTTTATTCACTGCGGAGAAGCAAAAGGGAAAAGTTATAACTCCAGATCGTGGCATATTTCATAACAGATATAGGTGCACGAAACCCGTCTTTGGAGCAGCGTAGGTAGGTAGACATTGTATGTGTTTGTGCGGATTACCGTCTGTCGTATAAAATATCTGATCATCTCAATGTTTGTAACTGTGTGAAGAAGTCAAGCGCAATCTTCCTCACATTGAAACGAAAGCCATAAACGATTGAAATCTTTGGGCACCACCTCTGCATTGATATGAACATTGGCTTCCTGTGATTGCACATGTGCTTAATATATCTTGATGCAAGTCAAAAAGACTTCGGAATATTCAATGATTCGCGTCTCAACACCGCGATGATTGATGTGTCATCCTCGAGTCGTTTTTGGAACGCTGTTAGATCGATTATCGTTGCAGTGTTTATATTCCATGACGGGCACTTTTTCTGCTGTACAAGTTCATATAAGGAAACAACTGGTGTCATCCCAGACAAGTCCTATAAACCGTTCTGTCGGATTGATATTAATACTAACAGGGGCCACGAGCCAACTTAAAGCGACGCCTGAGATCCAAAAGTTCAGCATCGAGAGCAGTAACGGACTTGTAAATCATAAATGTTTGAATTTTCATCCGGGTATCATAAGTGGTTAAAACAACATGTGAAGGGTCAACTTTGAAAACGCATCAAACTATTGCCATGGTCTCTTCGCATCGGCACGGACATCAAGAGGCCGTCTCTGTGCTCTCGTTTGCCTCTTTGCCTCCAGTCTTATCAGCGGCAGCCAATTCAGCACCGAGACCCTCGAGAAATTGATCAGCCATTCTTTTGGACCTTTTTTCGCCAATCTTCTTGCGCCTTTCTTCAATCTCCTTCTTGCGGCGCTCCCTCTCGGCCTCTCTCTCTTTCCTCACGCGCTCCGTGTTCTCCCGCTCCTGCTCGAGGTTCTTCATAGCCTCGTCACGCTCCTTGTTGTCCTTGCTAAAGTGATAAAAGCCCACGCCCTTGGTGCGGATCTCCCAGTTTCCATCATAGTGCGTGTCCGGCGGCGGAGTCGGGCTCTTGTCGCGCCGGGCAGCCAGGGCCTCCATCTGATCCCACTTGTCGTCCTCGGGGTTGAAGGCGTGGGATTGGATCACGTCGCCGTGGATGACGTTTTCGGGCGCCTTGGGCCGCGCGCTCATGGCGTCGAGCTCTTCGGCGCCCAGAACCCTTCTAGCCTCCATCCGCTGCTGTCGCGCAATGTCGGCACGGGTGCCCTTGCGCGTCCGACCGTATTCGTCTTGATACTCGATAATCTCATTGGGCATGCCACCGCCACCGTCGTCATCCGAGTCGTTATCGGCACCGGAGCTCGACTGCCGATCACCGTCGTCGCCTTCCGGGTTCGCCGCGGCCCATTTCGCATCAAAGTCCACGAGCGGGCCCGTCTCGCCCTCCTTGGCAACGTAGTCGCCTCGCTTCATGGCATTGTAGAGTCGTGCTTTTTCCTCCATCTTCCGTCTCGTCCGCGCTAAGTTCTGCTTGTCTTCCTCCGTGCCGTGGACGTCCTTGATCTGCAGCTTTGTCGTTCCATCGCCAACATCTCTTGCGCTGTTGGCTTTCCGCTTTGCCTTCACAGAGAAAAGATCGTCCTTTGCCTTGGATGGTCGCATGCGGCCACTCGTAGCAGTCGAGGTGGGAGTAGCGGACGATGATGATGATGAGAGTAACGAGCTGAGTTGCGACGAGAAGGCGAGAGAACTCGACAGTGGAATCTCTTTCTTTTGTTTCTTGGCTGGTCGCTGGCCATAAAGATTGGGGTCTTGCGGCATGATTTCCGAATGGGCAGGAGTCGTAATCCCGCACTTTTGGACAGAGTAGTACTACTATGTTTCTAGAGAGATCTTGGTGGGCTCCGGGCAACGCTGAACAATTCCGTATGAATGCGAAAGAATCAAATACTATTCACAAGCTGGCGACCCTCCCGACCAGTGTCAAAAGAAGGCCGATCAGGTACGTAAACACATGAAAAACAGGGTCCACTAAAGCTCCCACTCACTGCTTAGCTGCCCAGGTGGTCCCTGTACACTGACTGCCCCGCGATCGGCCCCGTTGACGTGAAAAGAACCAAATTACCCCACGTACGTTGCTTGGGGATTTCGTCAGTTTCCAGTCAGTAACAAAAAAAGACCTTCAAGCAACAAGTCTGATATATACTCGGAACGTTGAAAATGTCGACCAGCCCAGTTTCAATTGCCATTATTGGTTTGTTGACCTGCTCGTACTTTATGTAATTGAGAAATATACAAAAACTGACCATCTACATACAGGCGCCGGCGGCGTTGGCAAATGCTTCCTTAGCCAGCTCCAAGCACTGGCTGCTCGTCGACCCAACCCCAAGCTCAGCTTGGTCTATATCTCTACCAGCAAGAAGGCCCTCTTCAAGTCCGACTACTCGGCTATCCCTATCGACTCCGCCGTTCAGGAGCTCTCTGCAGCTAGCACTGCCCCTCTGGCCCTACCCAAGGTCATCGAATATCTCGCGGCCGCTCCCTCCAAGGTCGTCCTAGTCGACAACACGAGCTCTCAGGATGTTGCCGACAGCTATCCGGCCTTCTTGCGCTCGGGAATCAGCATTGTGACCCCCAACAAGAAGGCATTCTCTGGTTCCTACCAGTTGTGGCAAGATATCTTCAATGCTGCCTCAACATCGGGCGCCAAGGTCTACCACGAGTCTTCCGTTGGTGCAGGCCTCCCCGTCATCTCGACTCTCAAGGACTTGGTAGACACTGGCGATGAAGTGACCAAGATTGAGGGTGTTTTCAGCGGAACCATGTCCTTCCTCTTCAACTCCTTCGCCCCTCTGGAGGGCTCTGGCGGAAAGTGGTCTGCCGAGGTCAAGAAGGCCAAGGAGCTTGGTTACACCGAGCCAGACCCCAGAGATGACCTGAACGGTCTTGATGTTGCCAGAAAGCTGACCATCCTGGCTCGTCTGGCCGGTCTCCCCGTCGAGTCTCCCACCTCTTTCCCCGTCCAGAGCTTGATTCCTCAGGCTCTTGAGTCGGTAGCCAGTGGAGACGAGTTTCTTCAGCGTCTGCCAGAGTTCGACTCGGAGATGGAGAGTGTCAAGACCACCGCCGAGAAGGAGGGCAAGGTTGTGCGTTTCGTCGGCAGCATCGACGTAGCCACCAAGTCGGTCAAGGTCGGCCTGGAGAAGTTTGACCGGTCACACCCCATTGCTGCTCTCAAGGGCAGTGACAACATCATCAGCTTCTACACTAAGAGATATGGCAGCAACCCATTGATCGTCCAAGGTGCTGGTGCTGGTGGCGATGTGACCGCAATGGGTGTGACTAGCGATCTGCTCAAGGTCCTTTCTCAGATCTAGATACTAAGTATTTTGTCCACAAAAGGTAGAATGCCGGAGTTTGGTTGAAATAAAAGAAATATAGATCATGTTGTTTCCATCCATCTAAGACTCGACTGATAGACCATCTATCAAGTGGGTATTGTAGCAGCATAGCCTTTGCGCGGGTCGCCGCCAATGGGTTTGGTATCAGCAGAACTTGTGTTGGCCCTGGTAGTCGTGTTTTCCACGTGAGGCGAATGCTGTCTTGAGAGCTTTGGAGATCTGGACGCTGAGGCAGATGGCGAAATGCCTTGGGGTGATGACCGGACCAATCTCCATATCCACAGGCAGATGTCAAATAAGATCAAGGCGATTAAAGGACCAGCAAAAAGCAGGCTCATCATTTTCTTTGAAACTTTTATCAGCGCAAGCGGCGATATCGAGGCGACGAGGCTCAACTCACAAAGGAAAAGACCAGCCATCCGATGAGACTCGATATCTCCGGAGGAACCGGGAGCGCACTCGAGTACCAAGCCATTGCGTCGTCGAAGAGACTTGTCACAAATCACGATTCCGAATTTGTATTTCGATTATGTGCGAAACAGGTGAAACAAACCCCCTTGGAGGCAAAGGAAAATATTTAAAAATCGAGCTTGCGGGTACGCGCTGGAAGCGATGCGTTGTCAGCGCCCTAATAGCTCAAGGTAAAGTAGCTTGCAGCAACGGCAGCGGTAGTGGACCTAATAATGGCAAAACCACCAACGAACGTTATTCAGGAGCGTAGAGATGGATGCCAAGTATGCCGACAACAATCGGAGGGGCAACGAAGTAGATGTAATAGATGGATGATCACGCACAAGGGAGCGGCTTGAGCTAGAGCCTCGTCAGAAAACAGAGGGGCACGACTGGCTAGGGCAACGCTGGATATAAAAAAAAAGAGAGAGCCCAAAAGGTTCCAAAGATTATGACGAAGGGACAACCGAATCCAACAGATAAAAAACTGGAAGAGAAAGCGGGAGTCTCCCTGACGATCGACAGGGTAGCTGCATAGCTAGTCCAAGTTGGCCGTGGGAGGGGCCATCCTGCCGGAACTTGAAGGCTTGCGGCGCTGTTCGTTCTGTTTTAGCACTGAAAATAGCGACGCCGTACCTGAACTTTAGACTTGAAATGACATTGTCTAGGCCGGTGTTGTGTGTAAGGTATGAGTTGTAATCAAACCTGTCAGCTAGTATTGTTGATTAGTTCTCTCTAAAGACGCAATAAGTAAGAGATGGAGATGGAGATTTGCAGACTCGATAGGTGTTGATCAATTGTCACTAAACATGGCCGCGCAAAGAGGTCTGAAATATATATGACCTTGTACCTACAAGTGCAACAACGGTATTCAATGTTAGTATACCTCGAGAAAAGGTACATCAAGTAGTCTTTTATTTTTCTGGTCAGAAACGATATCTATTGTACGTGTTTGACTCCTCGATCGCTTTTATTATGCCTTCCTTGATATCGTCAATAAGCTGCGTGGTCATTGCAAAAATAAGAAAACAAAAATGATAATGGGTTATTAGAGTTACACAAATGCTCGGATGTTCCCTTCCCGCATGAGGTCATCTCCATTGGCTGACCCCTGGTGCACCCCTGGCTGAAGATTCGTGCCATTTTTGACCGCCCAAATTCCCCAATAGAGTACATAGTTTACATTGTCGACCGACAGAATGCGATTCCCGTGTTACTTTGAGAGGTTGCAATTCCACTACGAGGTCAATTCCATACTTTAACTTCTGCAGCCGACTAATTGCGGATTGAGCTCGCCTCCAAGCATGGCAGCTCCGTGGGCCAATGTGCCCAGTCACGAACAATACTTTGTCCTCATCACGGGCGCAAATAGGTAATGGCATGCATACACTACCTACACACCCTATCTTCCTTCCCCTTGTAGCTCTAGACAGTCCTCCGTATCATGATACTAATACTTTGTCATATACAGTGGTGTAGGCCTGGCCATTTGTCAGCGCATGATTGACGAGTTCCTGGCCACAAGGTCCTCGTCTTCCCACCTGATCCTGATTCCCACAACCCGAAGCGCAAAGAAGTCGGCCGAGGCGATCAACACTATACGAGCCTACCTCGCCAAGACGGTCCCGCGGTCCAAGCAGCTCGCCGCCCGCGGCATCAGTCCTCGAGACGCCGCAAACCGCGTCCACGTCGTGTCCGTCGAAGTCGACCTCTGCAAGCTGCCCACCATTTACCAGGCGGCGCACCGTCTGGTCCACGGCGAGGTGCGCGATCCCACGGGCGCGATCCACCACGGCGACAATGTGGCCATCCCGCGCCTCGACGCCATCATACTCAATGCCGGCTACGGCGGCTGGTCCGGCCTCAACTGGCCGCTCTTTGCCAAGCAGACCTTTACCGAGGGCCCGGCGCAGGCCTACGCGTTCCCCAAGTTCAAGATTGCCCTGCCGAGCAATACGCTGCCGCCGCAGGACATTGGTAGAGGGGGCCAAGACAAGAGCGACGCCGCCACCACGGCCGACTCGCAAAAGCAGCCCGCCCTGGCCGAGGTCTTTACGGCAAACGTCTTTGGGCACTACATACTAGCACACCAACTCCTACCGCTCCTGTCGCGGCCCGAAGACAGCGGTGGTGCGGCAGGAGTCTCGGCCGGCCGCATCATTTGGACATCGAGTATCGACAATGAGGAGTCGCTCTTTTCCATATCCGACTTTCAGGGCTTCCACTCCAAGGGGCCCTACGAGAGCAGCAAGCGCATCACGGACCTGATCGCCGTGACGGGCGACCTGCCGCGCGTCCGCAAGGCGTCGGCCGACTACTTCACCTCGCCGGCCCTGCGCCCGGAGCAGCAGGCCCGCAAGCCGCGCTTCTACGTGACGCACCCGGGCATTGTCCCGACGCCCCTGTTCCCCCTCAACGCCTTTTTGTACTTTTGGTACTATCTGGCCATGTACGCGGCCCGCTACCTCGGCTCGCCCTGGCACACGTGCGAGACGTACGTGGCCGCCTGCTCGGCCGTCTGGGTCGCGCTGACGCAGCAGGAGGAGCTCGACTCCCTCGAGGCGCACCGCGTCAAGTGGGGGTCCGCGTGCGACCGGTGCGGCAGAGCGACGGTCAAGAAGACCGAGGTGCCAGGCTGGGGCTGGGAAGGCAAGGTTGAGGATGCAGAGGCCCTCAAGAACGACCCGGCGCAGGGTATTCTGCGAAAGCTCAAGGGCCGCAAGCTCGGCGCAGTAGATCTCACGGAAGAGAAGTTGGTAAAGTTTGAGGAAGACGCTATTGCGTGTTGGGAGGAACTCGAGAAGCTTCGACGTGCATTCGAAGAGATTATGGGAGAGCGAGCTTGATTTTTCGCAAGAGTCAAAATAGACAAAGCAAAACAAGCGGCCCAAGACATGGCTCACACGAAATGATTATAGAAACTGTAAGCATATATGTAGACGACGCTGTGCGATATAATGATGTTAATAGTAATAATATGGGCTACTACCGCCCTATAGTACGGTACAGGCATAGACCTGTGAGACTCATGTCCAACGCATATTACATTTTGGCCTTTAGCACTTATCTAACATGAACGAATATACAATCTCGGAAATGGGTGACAAAGTATTCCACTTCCCCTTGCTATATATAACTGCAAGCATGGACGAAAGGGTATCTCATTTGTGGATAAGAAGAAAGAAGAGCATTCAACGCGTATCGCTGTTAAGTCTCCTCAGCGTCAAGTTATCCTGGCGGCCAAAAAGCCCCAAACACATGGGTAGCGGCGTGACGGCCAGTGCCACTACACCTTGAAAGATCAATGCCCTGTCCATATTGTAGGGCGGGTTCGCATCCGGGCCGGCCTTGAGCGCATTGGAGATGAGGATGAAGATGGCACCGAATAGCTGACCTGTGGCCCAGCCAAGCGTACTTGTGACCTCGGGGGAGCAAGGATGGGACAATTCAATCAGAAACTCGAGGGCAACGGGAACGAGCGAGAAGGACGCGGCGCCCAATATGGCAAGAACAACGTATGGGCCGGCCAGATCACGCGTGGCCGGCATCCATATGAAGATGAGGTAGCAGATGGCGATAATAGGGACGGCGATTTTGACGGCGAGGAGGAACTTTTTGGTGCGGTCAAGGATGGGTGAGGTGATGGCAGAAGCCACCAGTCCGACCACGATGAGCACGGCGCCGGCAATGCCAGCCTCGTCGGAGGTGAAGCCATATGGCTGCATCATCTGGTTCAGCAGAGATGATATCGAGTTGAAGAAGCCGACAAAGATGCTAAAGGGAATGTAGAGGAGCCAAAACTCGACGCTCTTGCTCAATTTGCGAGCAGAGGTCAGGAGCGATTCTTTGACCGTCTCGCCAGAGTGAGCCGGTGGCGTCGGGGGCTTTGCCGGGACGAAGAAAGATGGAATGCAAATGACGGTAGCAATGATGCTGACGTAGAGAACCATGGAGCTGGTATCGGACGCCTTTGTCACCATAAAAGGCACGATGAGCTGACCAAGCGCACCACCAAAAGGATTGGCCAGACTCATGATGGCGGTCGCACCGATGCGGCCTCGGGGGGTAAACCAGAGATCAGAGTATCTGGTCGGGGCGCTCAGCACAAACGACTGTGAGGCCCCGATCAGAAGCTGGCCAAACATGACGACGCCAAAGTTGCCTCCGTCGCTCGAGTGTGAACCGGCATAGCGAATCCAATTTCCCACAAGCATCAGCGCGGCGGCTGTCATGATGGAAATCTTGGGATTCATATGCAGCATCCAGATGGTCAAAGGACTGACAACTACAAAGATGAAGAAGAAGCCAATTGATAGCCAGTTGATTACCGACTCGTCCACACCATAATACTCGGCGGCAAATTGCGAGACGGGTGAAAAAGTCAACCACTAATAACACAATATTGGTCAGCACAACTTGCAATGACAAAAACATGTATATCTACTTAGCAGTGGAAGAGTATAGCTTGTGGCGGAGCCGGAGCTTAGCACTAGCTAAAGGCGGTCGCATGAAGCTATAATCTATACGCCCATATGTAACTCCAAGCTGCGCTCCACCTGCAACGAAGCATATTGTAATGACTTCAGTAATGATCAGGATTTGAGTAGAAACCGTGGACAGTCACATTTGCTGTGGTTCTATAGCTAGAGCAGCAACTGATAGGACACAGCAAATGCGACAAGATGCGCCTATACTCGGGTTGAACAGACGGAGGAGAAAACTTGTCAAACGACTTACGTCCCAACTGACAATGATGTTCATCAAGGTCAGTATAGCGAGTCCGAACCATCGCTTCTTGTAAACACGATATTCAGCGGAACCAGCACCAGCGCGCTCCGTGATACTCCCCTCCTCGACGGTGCCAGCATCGTCGTCATTGTCGTTGGCCGCGACACCGCGCCTACTACCTCCTCTCCAACCGCCACGGTTGTCGCGATCCTCGTCCTCATCGCCATCGCCCAAGTCGCGGGCAGTTGTGGTCGTGTGCTTTAAATCATCGTCGAGATCCTTGACAGAAGAGGAAGACTTATCAACGCCGCCGTCGCCGTTGCTGCTCCGACTCATGTTGTTGAGCGCATATCCCTGTGGGGGAGGCTTGATGTCGTCGGCATAGGCTGCGTGGCCCATCTCGGCGGCGTGGTTTTCTTTTTTTGTGAGCAAGCTGCGGCCCCGGCTGGGGGCAAAGCCGGAAAACCTAAAAACCCTCTCAAGGACCTCAAAGCTCTTCCCAAGGTAGTGAGAGTGGGATGCTGGAGAGACTCCCCAGTTCCCCAGAGAGTTGGACGGGGAAATAGTGGAAAAGTGCTGATGCGCTGTCTTAGCTGGGCGCGCGCGCACGGGCAGGTTAGTTACCTGGGCCTGTGCAATAAGGTTGGTAGATCTTGGGGGTGGGAACTGGGGGGTGGGAAGAGAGCAGCAGTTAGGATAGATCTTGCCGATCGGGGTCGGTAACTTCCAGTCACTATAGTAATCAAGAGAACTCTCTCACAACATGACCTGCAGCTCCAAAACGTCCCAAGCATAAGATCAAAGGTTGAAAGACGATATACTATGGCGCGACGCAGAAAAAACAAAAGGAGGGAAACCCCCAGAGGATCCCCGGCCCGACACATTCATCTCTCTTTTTCCTCCTTGCATCTACCGCGGGTCTTGTCTGTCTGGTGATTGATTGTCTCTCCCCTGGCTTGGGGCGGCACACACCTACCTAAACACTTGCACCCCGGCCTGATCCAGACTTTAAGGGACCATTAAAGCAACCCAAGCGACCCTGGCAAGTTGAGAGTGGTGCAACCTTGCCCGCATCTTCGCTTACAGCTGATAGACTCCAAAGCAAGCGACGAGAAGAAGCAGCCACTCTGGACTTTCTCGTCGGGGGTAACTAATCAGTTCATCTTTCACATGACACTGAAATGGCCATTGTGCAACCGAAATCTCCAATATTCCCCCTCGTCTTATCTTCTGGTCATGCATAGGTAATCTAGTGGATGTGGTGTACGGAGTACCCATATTCATGTTGCTGGTTACTTCACTTTTCGAGAATCAAGTCCTTACGTACGTTGTAAGCATATCACAACAATCAGCTCCTGCGGGCTTTTTTTTTTTTTTTTCTTGGGCACGTGGGCTTCGTGTAACATGCAAAACCAAGAAGATTAAGACGCAGGATTGATTCACAGCTGCAGCACCTGTGAAGCTCTCTTGGGGTCAGCGATTCCTACTGGAGTCTTCTGGCTGAGCCGCACACGGCGTGTCCTCTGATTGGCAGTCTACTACAGGTAAAAGACCTCGACAACCATATGTCCCCTAACGGCACTGACTATTAATATATTTGAGAAAACTGGACATGGAGTGAGAAGGAGATGCCATCCTTTATTTATTGAGTATCTAAGAATGTGTCAGCCCCGGGTTGAAGTTACCGCGCATCAAAATACATCGATCAACTGTTCAGCATGCTTCACGTTACATCGCTGCGATAACTGTGCGCCACAAGTCAGTACATATAGTAAACGAGCAATCTTTGTTCAAACAATTATGTCTGTGGTTGACTTTCTGCACCCTCAAAATGTGACATAATGCCTGCTATTCGACACTTGTTTTATAAGAGTTAGTGATTTCAATATACATGTACTGCAGCTTCTCGTGTCAAGAGATCACGGCATTTACTAAGGGTATTGACTCTCATCCATTAGGCCCTTGCATGCATGAAAGTAGTGAGTCCAAGCCACGAAGCCAGAGGCCTGATTGTTTGCAAGTAATGAACCACCGCCATCAAAATCTAGCAGTCGTGATCTGTGTATACGTCTAGTCGCATGGGCTCCAGCGAGAAGTGCAGAGCCGCGCCTACCAAGGCGACATGATAGCAGTGGGAGAAGTCTAGTATTCTGGTTCGTATGCAGTGTATGATACATAAGCGGCCGTGCTGATCATCCACCATGCTCAGCAACGCCGTATTGCCAAGCCGCAAATCGTGTTACATGTCCATGACGCGGTGACCGAGGTCGCCATCGTGTTGGCTGGAGTTCTATTTTTGCCCCATCTCTGCCGGCACCGCTCTTCTAGAAGGTGTATATATGTGCCGAGTATGGTGTCGACGCTTGAGGCGAGTCTAAGCCTTGGTGATTTATTTGAGGACGGACCAGAGCTTGGGGGCAGCACATTGAGTAGCGCAGTGTGCGAGGTGGAAGACTATAGGCAGCCATGTCAGTTTGTGCTTCTCTGGAAAGCCAAGAATTGCTAGCTTTTCTCCTGCTTGTCGTCTTTGCAACTGTTCGACTCACATTCTTCAACGCAGTCCTCGCCCGCGCCCTCACCGGACTCCTCGGCCTTGGTAACGCGCTCAACACACTCGTCGTAGTGGTGCTTGGCGGGTGCGCATTGCTTCGAGTTCTTGCACTCTGTAAAGCTGGGTCAGTTTTGGTTCTTACGACCAACAGGATAGGTGGCAAGTGTCGAGTGCTCAATGCCACCAGATGCGCATTGACTTGTAATGCACGGTCAGGCGGGTTCACGAACCTTCCTCGAGCTTCTCCTTGGGGTCCTGCTCTTCTTCCTCTTCCTCCTCTTCTTCCTCCTCTTCCTCCTCTTCCTCTTCTCCCTCTTCCTCCTTCTCTTCCTTCTCCTCCTCTACCTCTGCAGACTCCTCATCCTTGGGCTTGTCGGATTCCTCGTCCTTGGTCTCTTCCTTGGGCTCCTAGAGCTCGAATTAGCTATGCCGTCTTGCAAATGGCGTCGAGGATTGAAGCATTTGCTCAATTGGCTTCACAAATATGCACCCAATGCAATCGCAGCGGCAATTGGGCCAATGAAGGCGACGGCGGTGAGGATGATGATAATGACGATGCGGACGAGGTGAAAGATGGGTTCCGTACCTCTTGAGCAGGGGCCTCGGCCTCGGCGGTGGCCCAAGGCGCGGCAGCCTCGACCAGGTCAGTGATAGTATCCCAGAAACCCATTTTTGGCAAGAATTCTGGCGCTGTGCAGTTGAGACCAGATGTCGATGTTAGGATGAGAGTGGTTTGTGCTGATGACGCTTCTGCGGCGGTCTTCGGGTTTCGAGCCACGGAAAATGTTGATGCTGAGCAAATTGAGGCATTTGGTTGGCCGGCGGCTCGGAAGCCAATCACGTGATGTCAGTCGACCGGCTCCACCCAAGATTAGAGCTCGTTGGTAGCGACAGGGATAAGGTCACATATCATTGGAAGTAGCCGCTGAGCCTCTTTGTCTTTCTTATACAAAGTAGGTTTGTCTAACCTTTTCTCTTGCCATAATCGTGATACCGCGTCTTTGATGAGAATTCTTAATCTGTAATCGCCATGTCAAAATCATGTGCATCTTTAATTTCGTGTCTTTACACCGCATGTTCCAGGAACTCAACTTGAGCGCAATGCTCGCTGTTTTGTCACGTTCAGCGCAGACATGCCTTTACTATTTCAGTCACGACAAATTGGCAGAGGGATAGGACAGAGAGCACGGGTATCATAGTCACTTAACAGCTACCGCTATTGCTATAAAGGCACTATCACCACCCCATCGACGGAAGCTTAAAAAAAAAAAAAAGGGAGCAAGGAGCCACAAATCGTGACATGTCCGGTTAAAGACCAGATTATTGGTTCAACCCACCAACATCATTTCAGTATCCTCGTTCTGCATCTTCCCGTTGTCGCTCATCGAACCTCATGGCGATCGCTTGTGCTTGCGCTTCATCGTAGTCTGGCGGGGGTTCGTTTGGCAGGGGTTGGTTATCTTCCCTTTCACGAGCTGCCTCCTCGGCTCTGCGTTCCAGTTGGGCTTGGCCAGCCAGTATCTGGCTCTGCCGCGATGATGTTCCTTCTCGGGGAGAGTACTCAGGAAGTTGCTCAGCCGTCACGGCATTCAGAACGTGGGCATTCCCCGTCTCCCTGGCAACAGAGGCAGCATGAAGAAGACGTCCCCGAATGTTTTCATACTTCAGAGCCCAATCGCTGTGACCACCGTCGTTGAAAGTAAGTCTCATCGTCACTCGGGTATAATCGGCCGGGATGTTGCCATCGGCTTCTGGTCTGACCTCGGCATCCCAATAATTGGCACCAAAGCCTCCCCATGATGCTCCAACCTATTCAGCTTAGTGAGGGTGCACGGCACGAGTCGAAACTATATCCATAGAAATGCACCAGGGGTTCCACGAAATAAACATGTGGGAGCCGTGATTCAAGCCAGAAAATGTACTCTAAGGGGGGAAATGTCAGCATTCAACAACGGTGGCTCAGCCGTAGGGCTACATGACGCGCGGGGGCATCATTGGAGCTGTAACGTACTACTCGGGAGTTTTCGGTCTTGAGGATCAAGGTAGAGAATGACTTGAACTGATCGGTCGGCTGTGTTGGGAGAAAGACGAGCTACAGACAGGACGATGAGCATCGGCATACAAGTGCCACTAGAATGACCAACCCAGTGACTTACTCTCTTGCTCGTGATATAAGCCACGCCGCGATCGCACTTGAGTGAAAAGGGAGGAACCCCAGGAGACGGGGAAGGAGACGAGACGTCGAGTGATGTGCGGCCTCGGGTCTGGTGCAAGATTTCCTCATTCGGTAGCGGTTCCAACTCTCCAGAGCGTTTTAGCATCACCCAACTAAGGATCAAGGACGCATCAGTATCTTCTCACCAGGGATGGTCTGGTCTTCCTCGGTCATGGAGCGCAGGATATCTCCATGTTGCATCTGGAGCCCGTAGTCCATGGTGCGAAGGGCCGAGGGAGTATAGAAGAAGGCTTGGAACTTGATGCAGGGATAGAGTCTCGAGGCCGGGCTAGGGATATGGTGGGATTGATTTGTTGGACCGGCACGATAGCAGACAAGAGAGGGTACAGGTAGGGCAAGAGATTGCAGCTAAGAGTGGATTCATAGACGAACGAAGGAACAAGGACGTACATACTTTATGGACATTGTGGGCAGCTACTATGTATGTATGGACCAAGGGGATGAGCGTTAGGTGGCCCGGCGTTAGTGATTCTCAGTCACTCAGCGATTCTTTTCGCGCAGTAGCAACGTCGGTCTGTCTGTCTGTCTTGCTTTGCCAGCTTTGCCAACTTGCCTGCCAGCCAGCCTGCCAAATGAAGAATCTCGAACGTGCCGTGGCAATCTAGACTTGTTATTTTTTTCAAAACTCGAGACCAGGGTCCTTGAATCGAAACAACTGGCTGAGCTGGAATAGAGCCGAACGAACAAGAAAGGAAAAAAAAATTATACCAGCACGCGGAGCGGCACGAGGTGCAGGTGGAAGTCTAAGCAGAAGCGGGAGATCTTGGAATGAGATGTGGGCCGACTAGTGTAGCTGTACAGTCTGACCGTGCTGCCGGGTTGGAGATGGAGTGAGTGCCAAGTGGTATGGTCAGTGGTCAGTTTAATGCTGCTGCTAGCTATGTATGAGTTGGTGATGTACTGGATGTACGGTTGGATGAATGAATGGATACAGGTAATAGATGTGGGGGGGAAAATGAATATGTGTGTTTGCCAGGCCTCTTGCAGGTGTGGAGCCTTGTGTGCAGTGCAAGGTGCATATGCTCTTTTTGCAGCCGCTTAATTCTCCTTATCCCCTCTTGCGGCGACTGATGATGATATGCTAAGCGGTTCTCAGCTCAACTCTTCTGACTTCATGGATGGCGCAATACGGTAGCCAGTTTGTTTCTCTCCAGGTCCAGAGTGTGTGTTTGTGTGCGCGCGTGCGTATGATTTGTGCGTTTTGTTAGGTACCAAGCAGTGAACAGCAAGCGGAGGAGTCGGGGGAGAGAGAGACTTGACAGGCGTTGATCGAGGTCAAGGCTTTGCAAGGTTGAGAGACGGAGACAGAGAGGGGCGAGTTGATGCCCTGGCCACACAGTCTTAGGAAGGTAGGAAGTTAACCAAAGTAGCTTAGGGTGACTCGGCGGCGTTCAAACGGTCAATTTTGGGGTGCGCAGGGGGGGCCAAGCACAAGTGCACAAGGTGACAGGGGACATTGTACAACTGAAGACCATTGATACTACATTATCAACTTATGAAAGTCTTGTGAAACCAGTGTCAGTGGTCAATGTAGATATACTTTTACTGAACTATGTTGTATAATTAGGAGATACTAGGAGGAGAAAGATAACCCTGAACTTAATACTTGTTGTGAAGGAAATTCACTACGTACCTCGAGGTAAGCAATTTTGGTAGCGTCGTAGTTAGATTAGTAGGTGATCGCCTCCCGAAATCTCTCCTCCAAGAAAAGTCCGGCGGATATGTTCCTACTACCTTGCTACCTCGTCGTCCTACATAGTACAGCACTTTTTCACCTAAAGACAAGGCGGGTCGATTCTTCCAATCGGGAAGTGTGAGGCGCTGGCCTTCGGAGGACCCGATTTTTTGCTTGTCACAGCCGAATGAGTCTGGGCTTGATAGTACACGGTACCTGACCAGTGGACGTTACGGGCACCCGGGTAAGACTACCAACCCTACTGCCTAAATAAAAGGCATCGGACAATATCTGCAAAACTTGCATATCAGATCCTCCTAGAATCTACTCTTGCAGTAAAATGGGTTGACCAGATAGGCTGTTGCTGGTTCTGGCTTCAGGTAGTACTTTGTAGTTAGTTAATTAGGTAGGTAGGTACCTGGTCAGGTATGCTTCCTAGATCGAGGTTTTCCCTTTTCTCATAATGACCTGTGATTAGTCGTCGCCGTTCACTCTCGACTTTTGCTCCGTCAATTAGTCGCCCACCTCGCAACTTCTAAACGCGGCGTCTCTCTTCGCTGACTGTTTGGCAAAGAATAGACCATGAACGGATGGAGGAGGAGACTCCTCTAGAGATTCATATACAGTATGCAGGCGCCTAGGTACATACCTAGGTCGACTAGGAATGGGTGGCAAGAAAGCTTGATCACTTCTTTGTGTCGGAGTAGAAATCAATTCCATAGGTACGATATTGTAGCAGCATGAATAACAGCCTACTTTGATGTCTTTGCCCTTTCCCGCACATGTCCAAGTCATTCATTCATATGAGATGATTTCATTAGTACGATAGTCTGCGTATACCGGAGCAAGGTGCAAGGTTGCTGTGGAATTCGAGTGCATTATTGAGGGCACATTAGCTCGATTAGGATCTGAACCCTTGAAGATATTTACCAGCGCACTGGATCAAGGATCAATTGATGAACAATCTCGCATACGACGACCCGCATGTCTGACTCGTGGGCTTCGGTCAAGACGCCATGATATGATTGTGGACAGTCCCATTTACGAATGAGAATCCAAGCAACAACGTCTACGTCCCGGCCATTCGGAGTCAAATGACTCAAGCGACCAGCCAATGGACATTTCTTTATTCAACAAGAGCCCACGAATGATGACTCGTATTCTGAATATCGAAGCTTGCTTGCTTTGGTGGTTGCAAGAGTATATGCAACGGAAGCAGATGATTAATATTCAAAGGTTGTTACCAAGTGGATTGTGTGCAAAGCGTAGTATTTCTAGTATTTGTTCAAACGTTGTGGCAGGCATTCCGGTCTCTAACAAGCATAATGCATCACGGGCATAGATACGCACAAAAGTGCATTGAAAAAATATACACAGAGTTCACAATTTGAATACAGAACCATCCACTGGTGATTGGTGAGTGATCGTATAATTATGTACAGAATGACTAGAAAGGGGGGGGGGGGGGGGGGGGGCGGGCATGACATGTGATCTGCACGTCGACACTGACACAAATCGTTCCTTCCAGTGATCTCTCGGACTTCTTGCAGTTGTTCTGACGCACGTATTATCAGCCTCTGACGGAAGGCGCCTTAGAGGCATACCTCCAGTCAGCCATTGATATCCTTCTACTTGGTCTACGCCGATTCTTGACATTTCTGGGGGTCATCGTATTCTTGTGCCAGGCTGCCACAGAAATGTCTGCTGCAAAAGGCATCAATGTACATTACGGAATACCATTCTCCTGACCACCACACCCTCCTCCCTTTGCAGGGATCACGGGCCGTCACGACCCCAACTGGTTACGAACAGCTCTATCTTCCTTGACACGTTTATTTCCAGGTGTATGCAAGCTTTCCATCTCCACATATACACCAGTTAGCATCTGGGATACATAGGCCAGTCATCACGGCACACGTGCAGCACAAACTATCTAGCAATAGGAAACGCCCCGCCAATGAGGTGCCAGGATTCGATGATATAGACCGGAACATTCCAACAGGCTTCAGGGGAAGTATACATGCACAGAGTCAAGCATCACGAATGTTCCATGGCCCTTTACTTTGCAACTCGCCACTTCTCTGATGCCTTGTCCTGGTCCACTCAGCTCGCCAGAACAAGCGTTGGTCTGATCATGAATGGTCTGGGAATATGGTCGGCCGTTGCGTTTCCGTCGGCAATATACACTCACCGATTGGGTTGTTTCTAGCATGCAACCAACTATCTACGTCTCCCGATATGACTCTCTATGGCCCTGGCAGGACAGCATCCTGGTGTTTGGAGGTTCTCGACTACCCGTCCAAGGAAGTGTCATCAGAAGAAAAAAGCAAAAAAAAAGGAAAAAGGAAAAATCCACACCTCGATGCAATGCCAGTTTGCCTGGTAAACGGATATACTATATGCAAATTGCACTTTCCGTGGGACTGCAAAGCAAAGCTTATGGAAGGGATCCAAATTCAACCTTCATCTTCTCAAAACTCCCTCAAAACGCTACTGATGGATATCATTTAGCAGTGCCTCTGGTCAACCGCATCTTGCTAGCTCTGATGATTTCAAGCATGCAAAGCGAAACCATCTGTCTTTTCTTTTTCCTCAATTTACCCTCCGAGTGGTACTCTCATTTTGAGAACAACCAAGAAACAACACACCGATAACCAAGCTGTCACACTGACTCGCATTTTGATCGGCTTCATTCACGCGGCAGATTGAACGTCTATAACCCTGGAGGGCCCACGTCTATTGGCAGAGTACCCTTAATAAGCTTTCTCTCCGAGAATGTGCTCGAGGTGGCTGAGGCGTGCCGAGGGACCGGTGAGCTGCTGCGAGGCGAAATACTCGTACAATCTTCAGGAAACCAGTCTTTTCGCCTGGCAAGAATTGCCTGTTCATTGGGGGCAGCAACGACTCGAGTTAATGGGAACGTTGCTGATCTATTCTTAGGAGACTCCGCATGACACCCTTCTGTTTCGTTGAAACCTTATTTCCCAGCTCTCATCACTCTCATCAGTCTTCCCTTGGAAGGCTGTCCTCATTATCCGAAAAGGTTGATCACCACCAAGCTGGTGTTGCCCGTAGTGTTTATCGTCATTCTATTTTCGTGGCCATGGAAAGTCAACCATGAAATGCCGGCAATAACAGAAAGCAAGAAAAAGGTCATATGAAAGCTGTCTGTTCTGAACCTTTGACAAGTAAGTCTTTCCATTTGCAATGAAACTATTTCAATACTGCAAGGTTTTCTGCACGGAAATTCTTCTCGCAAATCTCTCGAGTTCACCTATTGCTTTTTCTCGAGCCATGTATCCATCAGGCATGTATATCGTACCGAACATGGCTTATCAAGTTACTTATAGGCATCAACGTGGGTCTTGTCAATAAGTCACCCCGTCAATGCAGCTTGTAATGGTAATCGTGGGCCTCCGCTTTTTGCTCTGAAACGAACTACATATGCATCCGGCCAGAGATAATCCCAATAACCTATCCAAGTAGGGCGGATCTCGGCGGCATGACAGATCTCGCTGTGATGCGATAATCCACGAGTGTGATAACTCACCGAGGATCACATGGGGGAACGGTGGCGAGAGAAGCAGGCACTGGATTTCATGTGCAATGATACATGAGCAGGAGCAGGTGATCCGGATTTTATGCTGAATCTGCATCCCACAGCTCTACCTCGGCATGCTGATTCGATAAGAGGCTGCATTCATCTGAGTGGCGTGGCCGACAAGACAATTGACGAATCAGCAGCAAGATGTGTATGAAATAGTGACAGATGGGAGTGTTGTTGGAAGCTCGTCTCTGCTCTTTGCCTCTCAGCACCTGGACCATGCTGCAGCAAGGCAAGCCGATGGACTCCCCCATGTATGGAATGATAGCGTTTACAGACAAGACTGCGAGTCACTTCCACCGGGAGAAAAAAAAAAAAAAGAACGTGGGCTCCTCGGTGACGGGACGGACCTTGGTGCAGTTCCCAAACGCGTGGCGATAACAAATAATTTCCTCCTTCCCCCATGTGGCCCACGCCTCGCCCGTTACACAACCGCCGAGGCCCCCCAAAGCGTTACACAAGCCAAAGTATGCCAAAATCTCTCTCTGCTGGCAATATGCACAAGTCCAAAAATACTGACAACTTATGGCTGAACCTACTTTGGCTTTGTCCTCGCTCACCATTTCAGCGTGGGTGCATGAATAAATTCGACATATACACACCCAGAAGACAAAATCCTTGGAAATATATTGGCTCATGCTGTCAGCCTCTGAGTTGATCAAGGACGCGCACTTTGCCCACGGTCTGTAGAAAAGCAATTTTATTCGCCGTTGTTTGTGGATCATGATGTGGTCGGTGAACTGGGAGGAGAAGAAAAGGCACTTCTACATTGAAAATCATCAGGACTCGGTTATAGTTTCGTCATGACTTTTGTTTTCCCCCGTCAACCAACTCTTGGTGGTACATAATAGTAGTAATTGTAGGCTCGACGTTATGAAAAGAATGCGCGAATCATGTATTCATAAACCAATCATCATGCAATCATTAATGCTGAGAAGACCATACCCTACAAAGCTGAAGTCCCATTTCCCCCCTGTGTCAACTGGGCCTCTTACAAAACTCCTTTCCACCTACTGAACCACTCATTCGTCTCCCCCTCCCCTTCTCTATCTTCTGCTTCTCCCTCATCTTTCATTCTCGTATCAACAACTTCGTTTCACATGACATTACCCAATCACATTGGGGTTAAAGAGTGGAAATGAACCTGAACACCCAAAAGCCCCATAACAAGAAAAATCCCTTAGACCGCGCAATATACCCTGACAAACTGATCCGTATTGGAAATGCAAATGCAGAAAGAGAAGGTAGAAAACAAAGGAGGGAAGCTGAGCTGAATGAGCTCCTTATAAACATCCGGGGTTCGACTTGTAGATGAACCGGTAAAAAAACACCAAGACTTGGGCAAACAAGTCTCGGCGCTTCTTCTTCTACCTCCTTGGCTTTTTGGTTTCCTTCCTCTTTTTTCTTTTCAATTTGTGCTTTGTAGACGCCGTTGAGTCTCCAGGTGACTCTTTATGCATTGTGCAATCGTTTTTCCCGTCTTTCCTTCAACAACTCTTCCCATCGTGTCATCAAGCCTTGCCGCTAGGAAAGCCAGTCGTCCACCTTCTTTGCATCGGTCCTCATGGCATCCAGCGCAAAATCAAGTCTCGGGATCTCAATCTTGGGGGGTGGTGCCATATCAGCCTGCTTCTTGACCTTGTTAGGGCTGTTCTTGGCAGGACTTCTTGCCTCGGGGGGCGGTCCATATCGCACGTCTCTGACCTCCCAGCCATCCTCACATGCAGCTGCAACCCAGGTTCGGAGAGCATCGTGAACGCCTGGGTAAAACTTCTCCTTGCATAGCCGTAGTGAACCACCCATGCACCGTTCCCAGCCTGAGATGCGCAAGAGTTCACGCAGCTTGTTTCGCTCTTCCAAGGTTGGCGTACAGGCCATGATAGCATTGAGTAGGTCGAGATGCGAAGCCAGATAGTTGGTAGCGTCCCATTCTACACCACCCACATAGGGCGCGGCTGGGACAGGAGGTCGTTCCTGGGGAAAGTGTGCCGCCATGTAGGCGAGACTGTCCTTGGGCTGCATCCCCGCGGTCTGCTCCTTCTCTCGGGGCAAGAAAACAACATTCAAGTGATGCAAGAAAATCCAGAAGACTTCTTTTGTGACACTCACGGCTTCCTTGTTCCAGACACGATAGGGTCTTTCACGGCGCATGTCGAGGACAAAATCAACGGGCCGCTCATCCTCCTTGGGCTCTGGGTCACGAAGGTGGCCAAGCACAGTCTTGGCACGAACAACACGGTCTTCGGTAGGGGCCGACTGTATATAGGTGAAGAGGACAGACGTAATGATTCCACGTGTGGTGAACTCGCTTGGGCCCTTCTTCTCTGGATCAAAGATTAGATGCAAAAGGGCAGGGAACAACTTGGCCTGGATTGAGTGCAGGTACTGCAGTGCCAGGCCCGTTGTGCAAAGAGCCTTCAAGCACAATAGGTTTTCGTGAAGGAGAGCATCCTCATGTTCCTCTCTGTGAAAGAGAATAGTTAGTATTACTCTTGGGGCAGTGCACGTTTCTTGATTGTGATACTTACCTCCACTCAACATCCATAATGCGATGGAGAAGGCCAACAATTTCCTCCATGCCGCCCTGCCTGACAAACTCATCTGTCCAAGCCACAGTCTCATTACGCAAGAGTAGTCGTAACTTGTGAAGCTTTCCAACCTCGACCAGCTCTGGTTTCTGTACCTTTCGCAGGTATGCCACAAAGTCAGCTGGTCCTTGTTGTGCCTTGATCTTGGAGAGTATGCCTCCGCCTGATCCTGAGCCCGACGATGAGGGCCGCTCACTGGTGATACTATCGGTTGATCTGCTTCGGAAATGTCTGCCCAGTGTTCCTTCACCCCTTGATTTTTTTGTCGGCGAGCTTGTTTCAGACTTCTTGCCGCTATTTCTGGAGAGAGTAAAAGTCATGCCCCGAGACTTTTTCTCCTTGGTACCCTCTCTAACAGAGCCGTCGTTTGTTCCAGAGTCGCTCTCGTTAATGCTCGGGCGACCGGGGGCCATGTTGGTTTCGGCCCAATCCTGGCGGATAAATTCCATCTTGATTGTGTCGGCAAGATTTCTCATCTTGTATCTCTGGTTCTCGGGTATGTTTCGGCGATCAAGCATGGCTTCAAGGTGCTTATCTATATCTTTGGGGTCGATTACGGGCTCGGTCTTGTCGACTGGCGACTCCTCCGACTTGGAGCCAAGCAAGCCCCTGGTCAAGACTTTCAGGCCTCGCTGAGTCTTGGAAGGGGAGGTTGCCTTGATGCTGCTGTAACCCGACTTGACGTCGGAAGGTCGAGCGTACTGAGCATGGTACGATTGTGGGCGCGCCTTTTTGGCACAGCCTGTAGCAATGTCACTCGACGACCGGTCAACATTGCCGCCGCTGGCCTGCCTAAAGTAATCCATAGTTGTTCCTGGCCCCTGCTTGTCCAATGCTCCGCTAGCGAATTGCGCGTAGATCGGGGGTCGGGATTGTTCCTGGGGGGTACTGACGGAACTGGGTGGCGTGCGATTTTCTTTGTCCTTCTTTGATCGTGTGTAACTGTCATCGCTGACCATGGTATGCAGGTTCTTCAGAGTCTTGGGGCGGCTGAGGATGCCTACAAGATTGGTGGCCGATTTTGTCTTCTTGGGCTTGTGGAGAGAAGCTTGGTCTTTTTGGGGTCCTTCTCTTGACAACTTGTCTTCGTCGTCGGCGGCAGGAGGCTTTAGAGAAAAGGCGCTGGTCGTTTTTGTTGGAGATTGGGATCGCGATCTGCTATCAGGTTGCTTGTAGGGTAACCGGAGCGGGGGACCATCGACTCTGGTGTTTTGTATCTCGCCGAGTGCGTGTGGTCGTTTCGAGAGGTCTGGCGTGTACATCATGTCCATGGATGGGCGAGTGAGAACTTGAGGCAGGACGGGCGCCCGTAAATCAACGGGCGGTAGGGCCGTACCATCCGAATCTTTTCGGCGGTGGATGAATGACTTTAGCACATTGGACTTGGAACGCTGGTGGCCGTGTTGGGGCGGTTCGGGCGGTTGTTGTCGAGCGACGTAGGGAGCATTTGCGGCTGCAGTCGCGTTGCCGGTCGAAGCCATGGCTGGCGTCTGCATCCGTATCGTACTGTGTCGTATTTTCCCGGTGCTTCTGGGGTTATTCTTCTCGTGTGGTTTGGTGGAATGGTGGCTGAGACCCGTGGAAACTTTCTCAGCAGAAGGAGACTGAGAAAGCCCAAGCCAAGAGAATTGGCAGAACTACAATGACTAGAGCATGTGGGAAATGTCGCAAGAGGAATGTGTTTGAACTGGAACTTTAGCAATGTGAGAAAGATGACGAAAGTATGCAATTGTGAAGAGAGAAAGATGAGGAAAAGCGATGCAGCTTTCCAAAAGAGCTCCCCGGACAGACACAGGTGGATAGACGCGATGGGTGAGTGCGTTTGTCTGTGCGTGCGTGCTTGCTTGCTGCCGTGTGCTATGATGAGATTTGGGGGGAAAGAAGCTGTGAATGAATGCCCAAAAGGAGGTAGAGGCAGGCAGCAAAGACGGACGGTCAGATTGGGTTCAACGTCCGCTTATTGGCAGCTAGCTGGCTAAACCCAATCAATTGTGTCTTGATGTCGCAACTTGTCGCTTTGTGCCCAGAATTTCCCCGATGATCGGTAAACAGCTAACCGGTTGCCCGGCAACGACTCAGCTATTAGCGGGGGGGGGGGCCTAGGTGCGCTGCCTTGGGTATTGGTGGCCGGCCCCCCTGTACCTAGCTCGTAGTGCTGGATGGGCTTTAGGTGCGCCTCCAAATGCCAATGGAATTGACTCGGGCTGTTCCGTACTGGGGCGAGCGCGTCACTTCGCTTGTCAACTGGGTCCTTTCTATCTTATCAAATCTTGACTCCAGGAATGCCAAGACAAATAGATTACGATTGTTTACATACTAGCACCGAGTAGTCGTAGTATAATACGGAATGCTAACCGATAGTCACGTCGTATGATCCCGCCAGTATTCTAGCAGGCAAGCCGCAGACTCCTCATATATTGACCGCCTTTGCACAAATCTTCACATCTTCACATTTTTCGAGAAACCTCCCCATACTCTGTGCTCAAGATCGGTCGATCAAACTGGATTTCCATGGTCTCCATGTCCGCAATCCACCCGCCGTTAGTTGTCACGGCACTAGACATTTGGACTATGGGAAACTAGTACATTACTCACAGAATAACCTTGGCTGATGACTGATCATCTCGACCACACTAGAACCAATAATACCATGATCGTGAATGATGGCGGGGACATATTACTGAGTTCTGAAGTCACTAGGATATGACTGCAACTTTGATGCGCTTTTGCACAACTGCGACAGGTTTCCGCTTGCCGATTAAGATCTGGCTTTCACACATGACTTGATGTGGCACCCATGTTCATCTGGTGCATCTACTCGACCTTTATATCATTCTATTATTCACCTGTTAATATTTCCAGCCACAACCAACAAATGAAGTCTATCTGTAAGGATCTTGGATATATGAACCGAAATATCGTAATTCTAAAAACCACATGCTGCTCGTTGTTCTTTGCACCATAAATTCGTTAAATCATTTCGTGTATCATCGTAATCACCATTTACCCCATCCCTCATTCAATCATTTCTCAATTGCTCTCGGGAGAGGCCACATTTCCAATCCCATCATGTTTTCCGTGCTCTCCCTCGTATGATTTCCCGTACGGGGGAAGAAAATAAACCCCCGCCTAGGTCGACGGCTCAGCAATAAAGGTATCGTGGTCCCAAGGATCCGAGTCGTTATTTACATGTGCCTCCTCAGCTTCCCACGTGTCCTCGTCTTCGTCACCTTGTGAGACCTCACCGTCATCATTATCGTTCCATGTTGTAGAGGTAGTAGATTTTGCTGCATCTATTACGGCGGCGACGGCGGCGGTTGTGAAACTGGCATCCTCGCCCCTGGTCAATGCCGAGTGGGAGTCAGGTGGTGACTGAGGGCGCAGTGGTGCTGCTGCGGCTAGGAAGGCCATGATGGAGAGGAGGAGGAAGTTGAAAAGGAAGTTCATTTTCTTGTTTGTGCAGAATAATGCGATATCCCTTTTTTTGTTTTTCCCTTCTTCTTTCTTGCCAATCTTCGTCGTTTATTTGGTGGATCAGACTTTCTTTGATTGGTGTATTGATATGACAACCGAAACAAATTCTTTCGTATGCAAGATGAGTGAATGAATTGCGAATAATCATGAATGATGGATGAAGAGGAATTGAACGCATATTGGTAGCTCAGGAGTATTCGATTCCTCTTATACAGCCCTCGGGAAACGGCAACCCACCTCCACCACTGAAGTCATCCACGCAAAAAGAAGATTTCTTTTCCGGAGGGCGGAGGAGAGAAGGCGCAGTAGCAAAAAAGTGTTGGCGCTTGACGTACCGTGTCTCATTCCTCCACCACGTGTGACAATAGCAATGGTACCTGACATCATGCCGAAAGGGGGAAAAGAAAAAGAGGGCGAGTCCCTTCTCCCCCTTCCTGTTGCTCTGCCACCACTTTTGTTCGATTGAGGGGTTGGGTTGACGAGTCTGAGACCTCCGTAAAGACTAAAATACTACCACACGTCTATTCAGCCCGCCCCAGGTTTTCTCTGATGTACGTTGGAAGTCCAGCTTTTGAGGAGCGCCTCGCGAGGGCCACGGACAACCGGCACTGGGAGGCGCCTTACAGAAAGGCAATTAAAAGTCGGCCCCCCGAGTTTCAGTGCGAAAATGACGACGCGTTATCCAACGTGATCTGTCAATTGAAGCCAGTCTCGCAGATCTCCTCGTTTAGAACTCTATGCCTATAGCTGCTTTTGCTTTTTGCCGCATACCCGCTTGGCTTTGCGCCAAGTCGAATTATACCTGACCAGACTGAACTGCCAATCGATCAAATAGATGGTAAAACCACGGGTCTTTTACGGACATGTATTAATTGAGATTATACAAAGGAAACTTTTCATTCAAGTTGGCCTTGTGGATGATGAATAAATCAAGCAAATATTTTATTTTCCATATCAAGCGCTTCAAGAAGAAAAGAAGTTCAATCAATACGACGCTACCTTACGCCCTCTATCCAAATATCAAGGTGTTTATCTCTAGTAATGCTATGAAACGAAGCCTCTCAATGGCATGATACTAATCATTCCAATCCACTATGCATATAATTGGAGATGACATGCGACTACCCAAACTTTTGCCCATTTCTCTACCAACTCATCAACCCCTTTTCACGATCGAAACCGCCCCTCAATTGTGTCTCTGGTTTCACCACCTTGCCCTGGAGTATGGTGTATTTGACCAGATTCTCGCAGTCCTCGGGCTTGACCCGGGCGAGCCACAAACACTGCGCAGCGCCAACATCGCCCTCTTCCTCTTCCGTCGCCTCTCCCCCAGCAGCGTCTCCATTGTTTTGCTTCTTTTCCTCTTCAGACGTTGCCGTCTCTTCCACTTCGGCCACCGGCTTCTTGGCCTTGAATTTTCTTGCTCCTACGGGGAAGATTGTCGGCTTCAGGTCCTCGCCCGCCGCCACCAACTTGGCCCTCTCCACGGCGTCGACGCCGAATGCGTCGGGTCGCCGGTACACCATGACGTTGGCCGAGTACTTGTGCCCGCCGACGTGGCTGATGAAATAGATGCCAACGCCGCCGGGCCGCTCATCGTCGAGGTCACGGAATAGGCCCAGGGGGCGGAGGTGGCGCTCCAGCTCCTTGCGCAGCAGCGGTGCGCTCTGTCCGCACCGGGCGTCGCGCGTCTTTTGGCTGCACAACAAGATGAGCGCCGCGTGTGGCGACGGCCGCGTCACCAGGTCCCGGGCATCGGGCGCCGGGGCGGGTATCGTTTGCGGCAAGCTATTGTTCAGAGGGCTGAGCGGGCTCGTATTGGTTGGGGCCTGGTTGATCCAGTCGACCAGCCGAGGCACATCGGCGGGGAGGACGCCCTCGACTACGCGGAAGGCGGGCAGGACCAGCACCGTGGTGGGCTCGCTGTAGTCGGAGGCGTGGCTCGGGGTGGGTATATTGCTTGCGCTGAGCATGAGGCGGCCGTTGGTGGGCTTGGCGGCGCGGCCAAACGCCTGCATAACAGAGCCCTTTTCATCCTCGACGTCGCGCACCCAGTCCGACTTGCCCGTGGCCACCAGCACGTGGGTCGCCCACCCCTTGACGTGGCCGTACAGCACGTCGGACTCGTCAATCTTGAAGCCGCGCGGGTATGAGACGTGGCACGAATCGCAGTCGTGCTCGCAGGCGTCGCCATCGATCTCGGGCCTCGTTACCGTGAACAGGTCGTTGACCGAGGCGGTGCTGGTCTTTTCATTTTGTGGAGTCGAGGGCGACGAGACGAAGCGCTTGGCGCTATCGACCAGGTTGCGGAGGCCCAGAGCCATTCTCTGTTTCGCTGGCGGTGTCGGAGTCGGACGGTGAGAGGTGGTGGTGGTGGTAGTAGATGTAGCAGGACCAGAGGAGGAATCCTTCAAGTTGGAAAGGTGATTGAGAGATGACGACGGCCCCATGATGGTGGAACGGCGACGACGGGACCAAAGTGTCCACCAATATATTTACGTAGGATTGCCTAATTTTTATGGACCCTTGGGGATACCCTATGCTTATCTGATCCGAGTGGACGAACTCGGTAACCGGGACGGTTCCACCCCTCTGGTTCGGCAGGCAAGTGGGGGAATACTTTGCCCGTCCAATTTGAATTGTGTTGTAACGCGGCGACGGTGAATGGATGATTGAGTCGCAATGGATTTGTTGAGATTACCGGGGTGCTGGATATAGTTCTGCTATTATGAACGTTCATTAATTTTCCTCTTCGACAGCGAATCTTTGAGCGGAGCGTTCTTGGTCTTTTGACTTTGTACATACTCTATCTTGTTGACTTGGAGAAGACGTACCTCTGTATCTAGGGGAGACGGTTGTGTAACATAAAGAAGCTTTTACCAGCGCGAATGATTTTCATTCCCACTTAAAAGTCTACTCGATCTTGATGCAAGAAAATTCTATGACTTGAATGATTTCAAACAATGACTGTGACTTTTTATTCAAAGATATATCGTCAAATCGTGTTTAAATCCGAGATTAGGCAGTCGTACCGGTTCGGACGCGGCAGTAAGTCGGACATTTCGACTTCGCCGACCGCCGCTCGGTCATCGGATGCCAGGGAGTTGACGCCATGGTCAACGGACTAGATGGGGGATCGATGGACATGAGGTAGGCAGATGCCAGAAGCAGATACAAAACAAGAAACAGCGCTTCACCTAAAGCTTGTCAAGAAGGAGAGCCCTACTCTTATAGTCAATCACTTTGAATGGTAAAGAATGGATTGCCGCCCTCGCTCGGAGAATTGACCACCTCGGTTCCATGCGATCTGGTCCGCCGCGCCGACCCCGCGGTACCTGGGCTCGGACAATAGTCAACTAGCAGCAGCTTATACCTGGTTTATCAGATCTCTCTGCGTGTTCTGAATGGTCAATCATCTTCCCCTGCCAAGACCTGCCCAACAAGCTGCAATGCGACGAGACAACACCATCTTTTGATGCAAGGCCTCACTTAATCTTCTTGTACGTGCCTCCAAATACGATGCCGTACAGACAAATGATTATGAAGGAGATCCAATATAGAATTAAATGGCCATATTACGTAGACCAGAGTAGGTAAAATATACTCTATACCAAGCTGATCCGCCGGCTATATTCCGTAACGTCAAAGCTTTCTAAAGGAAACGCAGGCCGCATGCACGCACTGCTAAACTACCGAATTAGTCCGTCTTGTCCGACTCGGCATCACTGAAATGTCCACCACCACCACCACTCTTGCGTCTTCGCATTTGCCCTCGTTCTTGCATCGCCTGGCGGATCTTGCTGGTGGCCTCATCAAATCCTTCTTTCGAGTCCAACGTTGTGAAACCGCTGACCGGAAAGCCACCCGATCCAAAGCCGCCGCCGCTTGAGCTGCTCCGACTTCTTGACCGGGATGGCGGACGCGTGGCGAACATGGCAATCGAGCCAATGTTGGAGAACGACTCGTTACGTGGCAGAGCACGGCTCGACGCTGTCGTGTTCTTACGCGAGAGCATAGTGGGTGACTCGGGGGCATCCATGGACGCAAGGTCGGGTATGCTGGTGGCTCCGCCGGGGAAGACGGGGTCTTTGACCATACGAGAACGCTCAAAGTCATCGTACATGTCGGGACCCAGGTCATTAATGACCGTCACCACTTCATTGGTCAGCTCTACGCGGCGTTGGCGCAGTCTCTGAATGCTGTAGCTCGACGTTGGGCTCAGCGCAAGCACAAGGGGCCGCAAGGACTTGGCAATGTCCATTCCAATCTCGCCGAACCTAAGGGCTGCGAAAGTGATGAGGGGAAAGATGATCCATCCGATAATGAAGACAGCCCACCACCGAAGCCAATCGGGCGCATAGCCCCAGCCGCGAGTGTACGCAAAGATGATGCAGTAAAAGTTATAGACAGCCGGCGCAAGGAATATGGCAACCATGATCTTCCAGGTGGCCATTACATCTCGACCAGCAATCTTGACAGTCGATCCAGCAAGGGCCGTCTTGGCCTTTTGAATACTAATGTACTTGGTTGTGACGAAGACGGGGGAGAAGAGGATTAATCCTGGAATGACACCAATCGAGAGAACCAACAGCTGGACCACCCTGCTAATGAGGAGCCAGATGACCTTTGGCAAAGATCGCTTAGCCGACTCGAGTTGATGGTCCTTGATGCCGAGATAGCGGAGTTCCTTGTTGTAGTTGTGCAAATTTTCCAGAAGCTTGATGATGCGCGGGTCATCCTTGAATTTTGAGAAACCCTTTGATAGCTTTCGGTTCAGTTCGACCACGTGTGTCAGAGGTAGCTTTTTGCCCGTCGTGTATAGTCTCCTGGCAGTCTGAATGCACATCAAAGTATCGTAGTCGGGTGAAGATACGGTCACCGTGTTCAGGGCCACAGTGCACATGTCCAAGAGTCGACCGATGGCTTCTCGGCGTTCATTGTTCGAGTACTTGTGAACCAAATCGTTCGGCACCTCAAACGGCGCACCGAATTCGACCACAGCTCGCGAGCGAAATTTATGAGCATGGAAGTAGTTCATGCCAACCGGGACAATAGTCAAACCACAATCGGGATCTTGTGCGAGCGTACCCAGAGCCATGATGGCTACACCGGCCTTCAAGGGCAATAGCTCAGTGCGATCATGGCTGCCACCCTCGGGAAAGATACCTACACAGCCACCAGACTTTAGACGGTCGAATACTGCTTGGTAGACTTGGGTCTGGTCAATGTGGGGCGCAAGCTTGTACTTGGTTCCCTTGTATCCGTCTTTGGGCCCCTTGACGTCCTTGTTGGCGAATTTGCCATCCTGATCGATATCGTCCCGACCGGTCAACTGCTGCATGGGAAGCTGGCCCGAGAAGGCGCGCTTGGTGCGGATCTCCTCGGGGCCAATGATCTCTGCAATATCAACGCTGGAGCCAGATCTGCCCTTGACGGAGGGGAGGAAGATCATGCCGCCGACCTCGGCTTCCTTTTCAAAATCGGTACCGATACCTCGAATAATGTTTGGGTTGTTGATGGGATCGGGCAGGTAAATGAGGCCCTTGGCGGGTTTGGCGCTGTCTTGAGCGCGGCCGACAGGTACAGAGCCAGTCTGCCGCGAGCCCCATCCTACGAAGCCGTGCACCGATTTCTGGGCGATCAATAGGGACACTCGGCGGCCGGCCTCGTTTCGCAACGTTCGCTGCAGAGTAATTCCGTCGACAAACTGGTTGTGGTGCGGCGCCGCAATGAAGAGAACCGGGCCCTTCTTGGGCACGTACCAAGCTCCTCGGTGAGATACCTCTCGAAAGAACAGGTCGATGATAATCGACATGACCCAACCAAATGCGTCATATTTCCAGTTGCTCATGGGGTAGAGCTCCTTCTCAGGCTTGACCTGGCTGTCGGGCGGCATATTCTGCGCCTCTTTCGACTTGACTTCCGACATGATGGCAGATGGCGACAAGCTGAGACGAGATGATGCAGAGAGCTCGGTCGAGTGTACAATCGGCGGACTGTTGGATTGTGCGTCGGAATCGCTTGTAGGCAAGCTATGGCTATGACGTTGACCGCCGCCTTGGGTAGCGCGCCGGAGATAAAGTCAGCTGCGCGTCGATATTGGTGTTTCCACGTATCGGTGGACCGCCGAACAGGTAAAGATAGGAACAATTAGGCGTGATAATAAGAGATACGCAAAAGCCAAAGCTCCGTCTGAACTCAGCAAGACTCAGTCCGCAGAGTGACGTGAGCTTGGGGAGATGTTGTGGGCAAAATTGAACTGGACCGCGGGTCTCATGAGAAAATAGCACGAAACTTTTTTGTTGGAGACGGGCCAGTAGGTATCGCTCAGGTGGGCTGCTGCTGCTCCCCGTCTGCTATGACCGACCTAGACTATCTCCATGTACTTTGTCTTGCTAGAGGTCGGGTTCAAACAATGAGAATTGGCAAGTTGAAAATACCTGCTGGTGATTGAAAGAATTTGTTCCAATACGAGACCAGTAGCTATCTTTCCTGTTCGTGTCTTTCCCCTCTCTTGGATTTCTTCTTTCGCCTTCCTTTACGCCTTCGCGGGACCCAAGCATCGTTTTCCTTCGCTCAAATTCCAAAATAATGAAAAAAAAAATAGCTGCCGCGCTCTCTCGTTCGTCGTATCCTGGTCGGACTTTCACAAGCTTAACGGATCGCCCCCTACGACCAGCCGCCCAATCACCGAACCCATGGGGAGGATCTACAGCGGGTCTCAGCCTGCGCCCTGACCGTTTTCGGGTTGCAGTACTCTCAGTGTCATTCTCGGAGTGGAGGGGTATCGAAAGCAGGCAAAGAGGGGAGCTCTCGCGGGCATGGGATTGGATTTCCACGACCTCCCCCCGCCTATTGGAAGCTTCCCGGTTTCCTTTAGGGCAGCTCATACAGCGTCTGTAGCAGTAAAACGATGCCCTAGAACCCAGACGACCTTTCTGCCAAACTGCTCACCTGCAGTGCAAAGCAATCCAACGGTTTCAACGGCGTCTTATCACCTTTTACCCCTCATTCAACACAAATGCCTATTCATTGTATCACGAGCTCGTTGCACGTCATCTGTCAAAGAAACCCCCCAACAAAAATCCAAAACAGAGAACATCATGCACAGCAGTTAGTCACGAAGCACCTACGCCAGCCAGTTTAGTTGAGCTGTATGTATGTCGTATTACATGCTGCTTCGCTTAGTAGCCGCGTCGCCCGCAAGGTCCATTGTGTAAGTAAATAAATGCAACATGCCTTGTATTCCGTAGTGGTAATGTTATTATTATGGGTTCGAAAACCCAATTGGACTTGGCTAAGGTTGCGTGGCTTGCCCACTGGGGCAGGTCCGGGCGCCAAGCACGCTTCGGCACGGCGTCGTCCCATATCGAGCAAATATCGCTCCAGGCCTCGCGAGCCTGGTTCCTGGAAACGGCTTCATGGGCTGAAAGTTGATCCCGAGACATCTGCTCTATGTGGCCAGACGGACATCACATCTACCTGTTCCATGCAACCAAGTAAGTACCTTGCAGTAAATTTGGCCGAAGACGCTCGTTCAAAACAGCGGAATTGAGCCGCACGAATCGACGTTGAGCATGTTGCGTATGTAGATTATAACTTGCAATCGCTGGGTACATATCTTACAATGCATGTCTTTGTATTCGTTATGACCAATATAATTCAATTCATCGCTCGGGACTTGACAAGACTCTGGCAGATATCCAGGCTTCCTTGTACATCAGAATGCGACTTGCGTACTTTCACATGCTTGCCGGCAAACTTCAGATTCATTCGACAACCTGGCAATTTAACATTATGGGTTGTGCTTTAATTAGAGCCGTTCGTGGCCTTGCGTGGGATGGCATTGCTTGCACCCTCGTCTTTACAACGTCCGAGCTTTGGAGAGCAAAGTGTTCATCATGATGTCTTGTTTAGAACTGATTTCGTAAGTAGACTCGGTCCGTAGCATCACAGAGTAGTGTAGGCGCCGACCAATATCATTGCGGAATGAAGTCGAATCCGCCACAAAAGACGAATCTCCTGCCACTCAAGAACGACCTTTGCCCTTGTTCCGCCTTCCCTTCTTTTCGGGCACGCTGGCGGTACCCTCCTCCAGCTCATCTTGAGCGACCTGACCCTCGGCCTCCATCTCCTTCAGCTTCTCCTGCCCGCTGATGAACATGGTCAAATCATGGTTCTGATCTTTGAGATCTGCATTCTCCAATTCCAGGCTCTTGGTCTGTGCCCGGAGCGCCTCTAGCTCCTGACTGATGTGCTCAATCCTGCCCATCAGTCCTTCGCTGACCTTTTTCTCTTCCTGGAGGCTTTTGCCTAAATTTCGGGCCAGATCCGTAGACTTGGAGACTCGAGAACGCTCGCGGTCGATATCTTTTTCCAGAGAAGGCAGTGTCTCTTTTAGAGTACGATGTTCTTCTTGCAGTTTACCAAGTTCCGCCAATGCTTGTGAAGCTTGACTTGCAGCCTTTTCTGCGGCCGCTGCTGCCTTGGCTGCTTTATCCGCCGCCTCGGACAATTTGGATTCAAAGTAGACGCGTTGACTGTCCAATTGACTGGTAAGCAGATGTGTATACTCGACACCAATACTCTCGAGTTTGGCTCTGGGAACAAAATCGTCGTCCTCACTGCGCCTCTGAGGACTGTCCTGACGGTGACCCGGAAGCTCCACCACTTTACCATCCCCCTTCGTCCGTATCAAGCGATGCACCCAGGCATCTTCCATATAATCCCAGACATATTGAGTGTCTAGTTCAAGGGCAAAGGTGTGTGCTGTGTCTTTCCAGTGCTCCTTCGCATGTCCACCCTTGTAGCGACCGCAGCCCACATTGCCGCAAATCAGACATATCCACAAGTCATCGGGCGAGTCACACACTGAGCACAAATTAGACACATGTGACCCGAATGGTTGAAGATACGGATCTTCAGGATCGTATGACGACGATGAGTGACCACGGCTCATGCCGTCCATCTCATTGAAAGCAGCCAAGGAAGGATTCGTATGCCGACAGACAGGGCATCCAGAGCCTCTCCATTTCTGCAAGCATGAACAGTGAAATACATGCTGACAGGGTATCGTCAGCAACCCTGTAGTGTCGTCCATACGCTCGAGGCACACGGGGCATGTTGGCAACTCGATTAGATCTGGCGTTGGAGGAGGAAGGGGCTTGAAACCAGATGATGTGTTTGATGGTGTAAAAGGGTCATGACTGAGATCTGGAAAGCTCTGGTTCGGCCGGGTGGGCGTCTCGAATGTGACAGACTTGATACACGCCACATTGCAGGTTTCTGGCTCGATATGGTTGAAGACTTTGCCATCGAAAGCGTGCCTGAACTGCCTCGCTCGCTTGCTGTCCCGAAACTTCAATAGCACTAAATATCTGTTCATGCGACCCGTCATGACCATTCTGTAGTGGCTAATGTCGTCTCTCCATTTATCACCAATAAAGCCCAAGAAGTCGCTTGCCGTCAAATAGCTAGGCACGGCCGGTATACACAAAGTGGTGCAATCGACATCTGTGGTTTGTTCTTGGCTACTACGAGCCTCTTCCGTGCTCCTAGCATTTTCAAGCTCAGGCGACTCCTCGCCGTCCCGGTAGAGGTGTACAATGCCCCAGCCGACCTCGGTGTTTTTTGTTTTGAAGGGAACAAATCTGGCCTTTGTAGCCTTTCCAGCACTGCTAATCGATGGTCCAACAGCCACGGCAGCAGTGTTTGAGCTTGATGGTCCGTCGTCGGGCATTGTGTCGTAGTTGCCCTCCCGAGGTGTGCCGACGTCCAGACTCTCAATGCGCACACGACCAAACCGCCAATCTTTGGTGGCAATCTCGGGCTTGATACCTGCGTCGGCGTTTGGAGGCGGATAGCTTAGGGTGCGCTGTCGGTGCTGCCTCTCACTGGGCGCACCGATAACCTCTTCGTCTTCGCTCGTTACTGGTCGAGTGGTTATTCCGCAATCGATTACGCCAGGTTTCGTTCTCTCGTCTATGTTCCCGACCGTATGTCGTACTCGGTACTCGTCGGAGTAGGTGGTCGTCAACGGGTGAGCTGGGAGTTCGCCAAAGATGTCGGAACCTTGAGGAGGTAACCAGGTTGTGTCTGCCCAAACCCCTGAGCTGCTTGCTGAACCCGACGTCTTTGTTGGATGCGCGGTCCGTTTCTCAGGAACAGGTGTGGGATAGAGCTCGAACTTGAGATGGTAAAAGTACGCCGGCATGTCTGATCAAGCAATCGAGACTCATCAGAGTGTCGTGTTGCCCGAGAAGAAAAGATTTGTTTGCAGCGGAGTCGAAGTGTAGTTTCAGGGCGGTGAAAACAACTCGACTCCAGGTAGGAAGCAGAAGGTTCTAGCAAGCCGCATATTTTTGCGGTTCAACACTTAGGCAAGAAATACGAACAGGGAAGAATTCATGTTCAAGCAAAGCTGGAAAGAATGAGTAAGAGTTCACAATGTGGGGTGCCGGATCCGTCAAGTGGGTTGTTCCTGTCGCATTTTGTGGTGCCTTACCGCGACTGGGTCTACTAGACGCCGCCATCTGCCACTTACATAGTATTCACGACGTCGACTAATCCTGTGTTTTGGCTTCGACATATCACATTGACATACACATTTCACATTGGTCATATTTCTCTCATAAAATGGGGGTCGAGGTTGTTCCTCAATGCATTCATTATGTACACCAATGCTGTTGGTGTCAAGATCGTAGTCACTACGATCCTAATGGATATCTAAATGCCATGCCGCGGATTCACCGCCTCATGACAACGGTTGAAAGTCAAACGCCAGATCGTGAAGTTGTAATATCGTGTCCAAATACCCGCGCTTACTGACCACCACGGAGGCGGAGGACCAAGTGCAGGGTTGACTCCTTCTGAATGTTGTAATCACTCAGAGTGCGTCCATCCTCCAGTTGCTTTCCAGCAAAGATAAGACGCTGCTGGTCCGGGGGGATACCCTCCTTATCCTGAATCTTGCTCTTGACGTTGTCAATCGTGTCTGAAGACTCGACCTCCAGAGTGATTGTCTTACCCGTCAGTGTCTTGACAAAGATCTGCATACCACCACGCAGACGCAGCACCAAGTGCAGAGTCGATTCCTTCTGAATGTTGTAATCACTCAGGGTTCGGCCGTCCTCCAGCTGCTTTCCAGCAAAGATAAGACGCTGCTGATCCGGAGGAATACCCTCCTTATCTTGGATCTTACTCTTCACATTGTCGATGGTGTCTGACGACTCCACCTCCAATGTAATGGTCTTTCCCGTGAGGGTCTTGACGAAAATTTGCATACCACCACGCAGGCGGAGGACGAGGTGGAGGGTGGACTCCTTCTGGATGTTGTAGTCGGAGAGAGTGCGACCATCTTCAAGTTGCTTTCCGGCGAAGATGAGACGCTGCTGGTCCGGAGGAATGCCCTCCTTGTCCTGGATCTTCGACTTGACATTGTCGATAGTATCCGACGACTCGACCTCGAGGGTAATCGTCTTACCGGTCAAAGTCTTGACGACTGCAGGCAATGTTAGTTTGATAATTCAAGAGAGAAGAACGAAACATTAGTGCTTGTTGTACTTACAGATCTGCATACCACCGCGCAGGCGGAGGACGAGGTGGAGAGTGGACTCCTTCTGGATGTTGTAGTCGGAGAGAGTGCGACCATCTTCAAGTTGCTTTCCGGCGAAGATGAGACGCTGCTGGTCCGGAGGAATGCCCTCCTTGTCCTGGATCTTCGACTTAACGTTGTCGATGGTATCAGAGGACTCCACCTCGAGGGTGATGGTCTTGCCGGTGAGGGTCTTGACAAAGATCTGCATCGTGGCAATAGTTGTGTAGTGTCGACGATGAATGTGTGTACTGCAGAGTGTTGTTGATGATTAGAGATGGAACACAGAAAATCTCCGGTCGATGGGATGAATGGAAGAAGAGGAAGGGGGAGAAGAAAGGTTGGATGGGAAGAAGGCGGTGGGAGAGATGTTTAAGTACTGGGATGACCAAGGAGTTGGGAAGCACGCACTTGATCGGTCGGTCCTGAGGCAAACAGCCGATGGAAGGAGCGGTAGGTGCAGAAGAAGGCGGGCGCAGCGCAATGGAAGTCTACGGAAGGAGGCGGGGGAGGGAAAGGGGAGGGACCGGGCTGGCTTGGGCCAATGACGAGGTGCGACAAGGCAGTGAATCACCACAGTTCCAGGCCCGGGCGCGCGCTTGGAGGCACTGGAGGGCAGTCAGTCGAGAATGCGCCACTTCTTTGCGTATGTAATCAAAAGCCAGTACCTGAGGCAAATACTGCCACCTCTGTTGCATGAGCCTTGGGAGAGGCTGAGTGACTCAAAAAGAAGGAGCTCAAAGATGCTAGCCAAGGCAGCCGTTGACTAGAAGGAAACAAGCAAGCACTTACCTTGGAGATGAATCCTGACGAATACGGTTTCTGAAATTCCTTCTTGTTTTGTGTACGTAGGAACTTGGCAACAAAGAAATGAAGCTCTTGTCAAAAACTGAGTTGTTATGATTGAGTTGACAGCTGATGATTTTGACGGATTGAATGATGGTCAACCTAATCGTCCAGAGGTAGTAGGTATGTTCGACATTATCGTATCAGCTGGGGGGGAATCAATGGCAAGAGGGTGGGGCCTGGCCCATTCACGTCATGTGGTCCTGTCTTAGCTGATAAGGAACCTGGGGTAGACATCGAATAGCGTCGAAAGTGCCTGAGTAATGCAAGTCGGTAGCTGGGGTTGTTTTTGGGTCTTCTATGACATTTCAGTAGTGACACGATTCAGATGCCATTCTAAGATTTGCGTATAGTTGCGCTCATTAATCACGTCAAATTTTCACAGAACAAACAATGGTTGCAGCATTGGGCTTCCTTCTGTCGGTGATTCCATATCTACCTATTGTATCAGCCCTGCGAAGCTGGCAATAGTGCAGGTGAGATCCACCTTGCGGGCTTTACCATTTCGAGCCGGCGCATAATCAGCTCAAATAGTTGAAGAATGGCGCGATACCTTGATGGTTTGAACATGTCTGCATAGTACTGCCGTGCTGGCCAACTCGGCGAACCACGCCAATTGCAGACAAGCCATCTTTGGGGCCAGACGAGAGGCAATTTTGGTCGGGCATCTTGGGTATCTACAGTACATTGCCGCTTACCAAGCTTTTATACTTGCCTAGGTAATGGCGAGCCCGATTGCCACGGCGAAACCATGACAAGTTCGTGCCTGCACTGCATATCAGTGTGTAGAGTATATCGTAGTACACCACACTACAAGCATCCCGTCAACGGCGGCAAACACCAGTGGCAAAACACAATCTGATGAATCTCGGCAGGACCCGAGCCACTGGAACCCTACATACCCTACACACTATACTACTATGCTGATCTATGGTCAAGTTTCATGTTACTCGTGTTTCTGAAGTTGATGCGAATTCGTTCACTACCATTTCTCGGTTCACGATCTCTACCTTTTGACATCTCTCCTCTCCCGTTTCGGCGGCGGGGCCCTCTTTGCTACTGGGTCAATCGATAAGACCCCCCCCCCCCCCCAAAACGACGTCATGTCACAGTCCAAGTTTATACCCCTGCACGGAGACAGCGCTTTTCCCAGCTATTCAGTAACCCTGGAAGGACGCTGAATCACGGTTAGGCCCGGCCAGTCCGTCCAGTACCTGAACACCGCTGGGCATGCGGCAATTGGCAACAAGATGCTTACTATGATTTACAAGGTGCGCAGGCTATGTTTCGCGGCCTCGAGAACAAGCCACCGGGCTTGCGCAATAACAATTATTCTTGCAGATAGGCTTAGCTAGACAATCAGAGCATGCTCTTGCATCTTGACGATGTTGAGTATAGTAAGCGATCAACAATTGGCCGTGACCCAAACTTGCGAAATCATCAATGTAAGTTTCCTGTCAGTCAAGACGTGGAAGCTGTCTTGGAGCGCGGCATTTGTCATGAATGATGATGGTGAATGTAATCTACTATCACTAAGATAAAACCTCATACTGAGCAAATACATAGTTCTTCTGGCAAACTCGAGATGCGGTCATGGAATTGGGTTATTTTCGCTATTCACCCTGGATTGGTGAAATTGCATCTCATCCTCCGGGCAGAAATGCGTGATTGAGCCCGTCACTAGCGCTGATGGATGTCCCGTTCGGGGTTTCTGGAATCACAAAACCAACAAACAGTCAACTTGCATCAAAACAAATGACCAAGTAGTCGTGGACTCTGATCACTGACAATTTACGCTACACACCACAAACAAAGACTCGGGACCACGCATTATCGATCATTCTTGAGGCTACAAAAGAAAAGGGACAAGCTGCCAAAAATGACCTGTCTCCCTACGTGGCCCTTCCTCCTCTTTGGAGTTATCGAGCCGCTCCTTTTGTAAGTTGATCCCAACCGCTCGCTGCTCTCCATGATCCAATCAAAAAATGACTGAGACGCTATTCTTCTCCTTCCTTGTAGGGTATGGGCCTACATCGTAGGCATGCGCGATCCCCTCGCCTTCTACGCTGACCAGGTACCAGGCTCGCCAGTCGGAGCGGTCGCGGCCAGTGGTGGTAGTGACCTACTACTCCAACCGCAAAGCCTGAGTCTGGTCCTCCAGCTCCAAAACGTCTACCTGCTCCTGGCGGCCATGGCGATCCTGGCCTGCGTCACCGGCCGAGACCCGGCGACGGCGCGTCTGTACCTGGTCGCCGTGGCCCTGGCGGACCTCGGCCACATCTACGCCAGCTACGCCGCCATGGGCCCCGACGCCTTTTGGGATTATCGCGGTTGGAATCAAATGGTATGGGGCAACGTCGGCGTTAGGTTAGTAATCGCTGCTATTTCTTCCCCTATTGGCATGTCTTTGGGGGGTATAACTCAGACATGGCTTTGTCTGTTTCACGATGCGTGTCAATCTACTACTAATCCGGCCCCTTTACGACCCGAAATGAGCAGTGACTGACACCTTTTGTTGAGCAGCGCCTTCTTGCATATCAACCGACTGCTGACGGTACTGGGGGTGTTTGGACCCGTTGCTGCCGTCAGCCCAGAGGGTGTCAAGCGTGCGAAGAAGGCTTAAAGAGTCGGCATTGGTTGCCAATCACCCCCTAAATGCCCCAAGACTTGAGGCCTGCATGTGCCAGTCAGACGCGTGAAGAGGGTTGTCACAATGGGCTGCTCAACCAGGAGGTAGGAAAGGTAAAGGGGTGGTTTCTGTAGCATTTGGTCATGTTTGAGGAAGTTCTGAAAGAGCGGCCAAAAAGAACGTCAAGTTTAATATGATCAGATATACGGTAGAGCCTATATTGATCTCAATATGGTGCAACATGTTCCTAATTTGAAATAGCAAGGTATATTGCCGTCGGATCGTGGAATAGACACGGTTATTCTCACTCTAATTCGTGAGTGATATCAAGTTGCGTGCAATCAGCTATGGTGAATCCATGGCAGACAAACTGTATCAAAAGCCTCCATAATCAAGGCTGTGTAAGCGCTTCTCGGATCAGTGAGTTTGCAGGAAGAGAATGCCTTGTTGCACCCATATGATGCAGTCATCGCAGACAAGATCCCCATCGCAAAATGAAATATGGTTCAAAGCATTCAAGTCAAATTCTGGGCGCCGCCGAGGAAAAGGCCAATCCTCATCCGACGTCGTCTGTGCTCGTATGCCCCGGTCGAGGTGCTACAATCGTATCGAGAGGATCCCTAGGCAACTCAGAATCAAGGAGGAGACACCATAATCAATATTAGGAAAAGGCTCGTGCTACATGACCCCATGAGAAAGAGGTAACTCCGCAAAGGATACCCCTAGTAGTTTGTGTGATATCCTACCGTGTGGGTGTGTGGTACTGTATCTTTTTTATGTGTATCCAATGTCGCGCCCAACTTGCCAGCACCTTCCAGCCCCCCATTCCCCATATGCAACCAACTCATCAAGGACGCAGGGGGGCGGGTTCCAATGCGTGATGCTCGGGACTTATAGAAGTTGTGGGATCCGCTATTGAAAAGCTGGCACTCTTCTTTGTTCATCGGTTTCTCACCCCTACATTCCGTGATGCAAATATACGGGGACCTCCTACAAAAGGGAAAAAATAAAATAAAATAGAATCTTTCATTGAACATGGTTTCAGCTCCTTCTGCGACAGCAAAGTGCCGGTCAGAAACTGATGTGACGCCTGCCGGCCGATCCCTCATGCAGTCAGCACATGATAATGATTGTGATCGAGTTCAAAAGTGCTTGGTGATGCAGCAGGTGTTTAATTTAATGAGCGCTTAGAATGGTGGCTGACCTGCAGCCCAATGCAACGGTGCATAGACAAACGAATCTACGTAGCTATGTATGGGAGATTGAAGTCACCTCGTGTGTCGCGGATAAGTACCAAAGACACCCACTGTCAGTAGCCCCCACAAGCCTTGAGCCTATCTATTCGGTGGAGCTTCATGTGCATATCTTGTCAAGAATCGAAGAATCTCAGTGGTTAGATGGAACATTTTGTATTACTAGTACTCAGATGAAGCCCACCTGTCCGACAGAACAAGATGATCCACGAAAGTGCCACATCAGCTCAAAATAAGCACAACATGGAGCGGCTCGGCCCATGTCACCATATGTTCAAACCCATGAGTTGCCTTCTCACAAAGTCCCATCGATTGTAAAGTCCGGCGTGAGCTTGAGTGTTCCCAACGCCAATAGCAATGCATAATCATCTATGCTTTGTATGAATGTCGTGTTCGTCGTTTATGTTGCGCGAAAATTGCTAATCCCATAACCCATACTATCATAACCATGACTGGCTCCAACCCATACGTCAAACGACGATGAGGGGAGCCGAACAAAAAACCTTCCAAATTGAAAACAGGATAAAAACGCTTTTTTTGTAAATGGACAATTCCAAGTCATACACTTCGTTGAATGTCTCGTAAGATGATAAATGGTCATAAACTTGGCGTGAATGGCGTACGCGTGTCGTATTCGCATGCATTGGAGTTTGGCGGTGACCAGCCGTTAAGTGAGCGGATGAACGAGAAGTAGGTTGTTGAGTGGAAGGTGGGTCATGATGTAAAAATCAGATCCTCAGCAAACGCCATCGCTAAATGTTGCAAAATCAAACAAATGAAAGCAAGGCCAAAATAGAAGATACCAGACACGTCATAAAATGAACAGCTTCTGCAGCTGACAATATGAGGCTGGGTACGGCAACTATGAGACACTTCAATTGGCCTTAATGACCAGCTTTGACAGGAACTTGTTCGACAAGGAGTCGAAGTCGTATCTGTCAAACTTGGAGTTGTTTCGTGTCCTCAAGTATGATTCTAAATTGGTGATTAGCATTTGTCAATCGGGTACACTAGAGTTGAAAGGTACTTACCATGCTTGAGGACATGTTGCCGAACTTCAGTCATGGCCTCGCAGACAGCAACATTGTTGTTGAGCAACTGGCCGTGGCGCTGGCTGTCCCAGTCGGTCAGGGCGGGCAACTTCTGGGAGATGGCGTGGAAGAGTCCAGTAATGACACCGACAGGGGTTGTCTCCATGTCACTGCAGAACTTCTCAACCGCAGCGGGGTCGGGCACTCGGTAGTGGCAGTCGAACTGCATCTCTTCCCAGACAGCGAGCAAGACGCAGGCCAGCATGAAGATTGTTGGCCAGTTCTTGAGGCGGTCACCACTGTAGACACTGGAGTACAAAGCTGAAAGCTCCTCCAGAATATCCTTCTGAAGCTCGCGCCACATCTCGGCCATAGCGCACTTGATCTGGAAGTTGATCAGGACGGGAGCAACATACTTTCCATAGTACTTGGAGTCCTCATCATCAATCTGACCCTCCATCATGTGCTCGGATCCTTGCTGCTCAACAAGTGTGATGTGCATGGTAAGGTTGTATGCCAACACAAGCTTCAGTGCCTTGCGAAGAACAGGCAACTGCTCCTTGACGTAGAATCGGTGAGCAGTCTTCAGGATCTCGGTGATGAATGGAGTGCCTTCAAAGTGGTCGTCAATGAAGGACTCGAAAGCACCATCGATGTGCTTGTCGAGATACTCGGCCAACGCCTCGTGGCTGATGCCCTTTTCGCCCACATCGAGCTTCTCGGTCTTGATGTCAAACTCAATCGGCTCTTGATCGGATTGGTAAGACTCAACCCAGTCAACCAGGAAGCAGCTTTCATCAGCCACATAGACCTGACGGACCATGACAGGCAGGCAGAAGCCATATCCGTGGGTGATCCACATGAGCGTTTCATCCTTGGCGAAGCCCTTGACATTGTAGACTGAGACGCCACGAACGAGGTGACGCTCATAGTCGGCCTTCCAGTCCTTCATGAAGTATCCGATATCCTTGATATCAATACGGGTACAGGGGACTTGCCAGAGACGAGCGTGGGAGGGCTGGCAACCATTGCAGGGTTCACCGGTGTCGCACGTCTTCTTGAGGAACTTGCAACGCAAGCAGGCACGCAGCTTCCGGATCTCACTTGCCTGCTTTCTTTGCTCGGGAAGAAGAGGGCCCTTTCTTCGGCCAACCTTCTTCTCAACAGTGCCATCCTTCTTACCATTTGACGTCCTCCTCGTGACGCCCTTGCTTGTGGTAGACTTGGCAATAGGGCTCTTTCTCGGACCCGAGTTCCGTCGCACGGTAGGCTGGGAGGGCGAAACGACACCGGAGCCAGATCCAGGGCTTCTGCTTGATGAGGGCGACGAAGCTGTGGACTTGACAGAGACAGGAGCGACGGCCGAAGCAGGGCTGACGGTCTCGTGGGTGTGGTGAGCCTCGCCATGGTTGCAATTCCTGTGGTTCGAGGGGTCTGAGTAAGTGTCCGACTCAGGCGAGAACGGGGAGTAATTGAATGGAGGAATCTCTTCGTAGCTGCTGCTGAGATCCAAGTGCTGACTTCCATCAGAGTGAGATGCATCGGAACTCGTTCTCAGATGAAGAGTCTGACCAGGGTTGAAGATGGCAGCGTTCTGGGCCTGGGCTTGAGCCTGGACCTGCTGGTACTGATCGTAGTTTTGATACATATCGACCTGGCTCCAGCCATTATCACTCGAGCCAAGAGATAGAACCTCCAAATAAGTGCCCGTAGGAGATTGGCTTCCCAAGCTTCCGAAACGGGGTAGTCCATCTGCGGGGAATTGCAACGAGGTACCGAAATCCTGCCAATTGGCCATGCCCATACCGTCCCAGTTCTGCTGCATGGCATGAGCATCGTCTAGCGGAGGCATGCCATTGAATGCGCCCACGGTCATAGGATCCAAAGGAGCCTGAGTCGTCGCGGGGAGGTAGCCGAGAGCATTGGCCTGGAAACTCGTCGGAAACGCGTTGAAGGGAAGCAGAGGCTGCTCGCTGATGAACTGCGAGATATCGTGCGGGCCCGTGTGTTGCTGCTGGTGCTGCAGCAGGGTCCAGTCGGTTAGCAATGCTGGCGAGTGGACGTGGGTAACGCTTGGAAAAGTCGGAGATTGCTGTAGCGGACTCGCGCTATGTTGACTTGGAGAAGGCGAGTGTGAGTGCTGAGAATGCGAGTACTGAGAATGCTGCGAATGCGAGCGGGAGTGGTGGGACTCGCTCGGCGACGAGACTGCCGTCGAGTTTGTGTGATTCGGCACGGTCGCCATATCGATGGGTATCGACCAGGCGCCGGGTCTCGTGGGCGCCATGATGAGGGGATTGGTAGCAGCTGTCTGTGTGCTGTATGGGTAGCGGTTCCGCTGGTTGTCGAAAGCAGTCAAGTCCAACAGCGCGTCGCCGGCGTGCTGGTCGAATCCGACATTCATTGTGAGCAAAAGGACAGAAAGGTCTGTCGACTCGGCTGGCGGATCGTGGTTGGTATTGTACGGACTCGTCGTCGACACCGCTCTTTTGCAAGCCAACGGTGAAGATGCCCAGGGGTGCTTACTGGGTAGAGGATGGGAGAGAGAGGGTAGGATCTGGTGTAAGTCTCGAGCCAGATCGAGAATATCGAGGGGGAAACGGCCATGGAAGTGGGTGAGACTGTGGTTGAAGAATGGCGGTGAGGACGAGCGTTGGCTGCCCGGGACGGGGCTGGATGGCGAGCCAATGATATCGGCCGGCTCTGCTCGGCGTGCAGGTAGTGTGGATCACGAGCAGGGGGCCGCGCCAATCGAAGCCAGCCGACGCACCCCGTTGTGGGCTGCAGTGGGAACTTCCAGCAACCAGCCCGTCGCGGAAGGAAGCACTGACACTGTCGAGCTACCTTAGTCGGCGGGGACTGCTGGCATGTACCTTTGTACTCTCTCCAGTCTCGATGGTCCAAATAGTGGGTCACTATACATGGCCGCTAGGTGGCCCGGCTGCTCACTAATGGTCCACTGATGGACTGGATGCTACGCTTCAGTGGTACTAGAACGCTACGTTAATACATCCCTGCTACCCTATACCTTACTTTCAGAGCGTACGATCTGACATGGTCCTATAGGTACTATTACTCGTCTAACGCAGCAGCCAAACGTAGTCCAGCCAATTGATGCTCTCTTCGGATCACTCCTCTTTTTTTCACAGCCGGTTTGCCTCTCCCTGGCCTCAACGGTGCTACTCACGATTTGCCTCTGCCGTACATAACACATCGTCTCGAGCCTCTCTGTTGCTGGGCAGCCTGGAACTTTACGGGTCCATTCTCATCCATTTGGGCCTGTTTGTGCGGCGGGGGGCCCTAAAGGTTTTCCACCTACGCACCGAAGCTCTCCACTGCTTCGGCGGGTGCCACACCCCTTGACGATCAAGGGTTGTTCTCTTTTACTAGCAGTTGTCCGTCCATAATTCCCTTGCAAGTATCAAGGTAATTAAGCAGATCCAGCAGCTTTCGTGATCGGTATCGCCGGCCACTGTCGATCCTCGATGAATCCGTGTAGTAGATGGCCATGAACAGGACGAGAAATATCAATGCCTCTGGATGCAGACGATGGGATATGTGACGATTTATCTTGCATGGCCCATGGCTACAAGGTCATGATCAAGCAGATCGTCATGGGCGGCTTATACTATGCCGTTGCTCGCAGGGTCCGTCCCGCCCACGTACGCATATTGTACAGCGGTACTACCTCCATACTACGGTTACAAGATGGAGTATCTATCCCCAATCATTTTGTCCAATTGCCGACTGCAGTGGAATCTGTGGGAAGTAAGATGGACATGCTGACCTGGCCACTGACTGGCTAACTTGACTGCGTCTCGCTGTGCACTGCCCGCCTGCCGCCAGCTTGACTTTTAACGATGACTGCAACTACACGGACATGCATCATACTACTGCCGGTCACTGATTGCAGCACAAGGACGAATCCGGTCTGTCCATGATAGCACTGTGACCAGCAAGCAGGTAGAGCAGCAGATCCGACCATGTTGAGATTTTCCTACGATTCCGTACGTACTGTCGTGTATCCGAACTGACCATGCATCCAGTGCGTGCCACTTGTCCTGCTCTGGGCAAACTCCACCCACGATGCATCATTGCCCTCGTCCCACTGGTCCCCTTGCACAGCAGCCCACATCCTCTGCCCACTGCCCGCTCCTACTGCAGGTTTGGCCCAATCCAGCGTCAGCTCAGGTACGAAAGGACAGGAGAAACAGCTCATCGCTCCATCGTCATTACGAACAAGTTACAAACGACTGAGACGCAACTAAATGGAGTCTGTGGCTTGCTGGTCTAGCTGGTTGTCCTAGCGATTCATATTCTTCCCACCTGATACGACTCTCAGACGAGAGGGAGGAGAGAAAGAAAAATAATAACAAAGAAATCCACCCATTATCTTGATTTGTGCCGAGTTGGCCCGGCTGGGGTTCGGCAGCCAACGGAGCCATTGCGGAACTTCCAGAATAATAGCCGATTGACCGGCAACCTAGTTTGTACCACCAGGTGTGTGTGTTCTGGCCAGACTCGATTTTTCTCAGTGTATCAAGTTAGTGCACAGCACGGGATTTGGAAATCGCATTGCCATTCGACGGCCAAGGTATCATGTATCCGATCTGCACAACCACTTCTCAAACAGGGAGGGCATTGCAACTCAACCCCAGGCCAGTTGCCAGCTGTACTACCAACCAGTTACCACTCCGTGAGCCCATGCATAACGCTCGATCTCGGATTATGGTGAATTATGATGTGAAATTTCCGAGGAACATGCATGAGCATGCTCAGGGCATATTCGCCCCCCATCAAAGTCTCCATGTCGTCCTCGTCGTCCTCGTTGGGCTTGCACGGGAAGTTTTTCCTGGCTATGAGACATATTCTACATCCTTAGCCCAGATCTTTGCGAGATACGCACTACGTATATCGGACTACTACGTGCAATATATCAGCGGGCTGGTCGCTGTGGTGCTCTAGTATCTTTGGCTGCCGAGCGCTACGTAGCGATCGATCCGTCTCAACTCCATTACTCGCGCTGTCGATTTTCTAATTGAAGCTATTCCTGCTAGACCCATCTGACTATTATGCCCACTAGTCAGACCTATATGGCTTGGGCTCGCTCTGAGCGGACGTGGAGGAAGACGCGCTATATCTCTGCGCGGTAAAGGCGTAATCTAATGAAAACAAACAAAATGAACAAACATTGCACAGCCTCTGGATATTCTATTAGATGGTGACGCTGACAAGCGGGCGTCTTCGGGCCAGCAGCAGTCGCAGAATTGGGATCGCAAGACGTTTCCCTCAACCTGTCTCGAGGCACAGTCGGCGAGAAAATGCGTCGCATAGATTGGCCTGCCTGCCTGCCCTTTGACATCCCTCCTCCACGAAAGATGAACCCCGCGCTTACCTACAGCTCTAAGTTGTTAGCCTTTGTGTGACTGTCGATCAATCAATCAAGCTCATCCATGGGAGGAGGGGGAGATAACTAAGTGACCATCGAACCTTGATCCTAGCCTCGGCGATCCAGATAGATATCGTGACAAGTTGAGTGCGCGTAGTGTAAAACTACTACAATGTGTGCGCATTGACAAAGATCCGTCTCGGGATGGGCAACAGGCGCGCGCGAGGCAGCTAAGCCAAACCCTCCTCTGGGTTGAACAATGTCCCAGCCCTCGATGACTTGCTTGCAACGGAGGCGCCTGCAACTTCGCTGCGTCGTTGCTTTTTTGCCTGAGGAAGCCTGAAAAGCCGTTCCCTAGCCCCAAACGGGAAGGGCTAAGCGGACGATTCATGGTGGATGCGGGAAACAAACGAGGCTTTTCGGGTGTAAGCTGGAAAATTCAACTTGAAGAGTGAGCAAGCAGCCAGTAGAGCGCAGCCGGAGCCATTTCAGACAGTCAACGGGACGCCGTTCAACGTTCAACACGGTCCAATAGCATAAATACAATATGGCCTATAGAATATGTTACCATGACGTTTATTACCTACCGCCGACGATGCACTGTCCGTTACCTGGCCGCTCCTCTTGTCACTGTTGCTCCCGCAGACCCTAAAACTCTAAATAGTGCCATGACCACCTGCCACCTGGGCACCGCATAGTACATTATACTAAACCATCTCCCAGCCACGTGCAAGTCCAGTCCATTGACATGACAGATTCATGCAGCGTGTCTACACGACATATTTCTGACAGGTTGGTGGTTTGCTTCGTCTTCAAACTGCCATGGATCTGATTTTATGCACGTGGGCGCCCATTCTGCAGGTGTCTGCAAGGGCGTCATCCATTCACACGAGAAATTTTTTGAACAAGCTATGTGCGTGGCTGTCAAATGTCAATCAAGATGCTGGCTATATAGCATACTACCAAAACGCCCTAAGGCAAAAGTAACGATATATGTATGTACTAAAGTATGTATGTAGGTAGGTAAATGTAGGAGGCATGCAGCCCACTTTAGAAAATCTGTTTCTGCTCCGTTTCACAACGCACGTCTCGCACAATGGCTTTCGCCACATCCCGCGAGGACCGCGAAGTATATTTCGTTCGGTACTTGCGCAGTAGACGAGGCAAAAGTGGACATTGTCGGAATCGGTCCCGGTCGCGTGCGTACGAACTTGGGCCTTTGCAGTACTACTGTACGGCCTTGAGGTCTCGTCCAACATAATCTATTTCTCGGTGGCAATCATCCGTCCTTGCAGTAGGGTCGTCTTCGTTTCTTGCATGCAAGGGCTGCGAGGGAGACGCTGCTCGGCTGCCGATATGACTTGCCTGCCTGCCTTGGTATGCCTTAGTCTTGGGCCTCGAATCAGCTACTATTCACCTGCAGTCTCGTCCACGCCGAGCACTCATTCAGGCATTGTCAGCCTCATTATGACGACATGCCTCGATGTGAAAGCGCTATAGGCGACATGTGTTGGGCCATTTACCTTGTGTAATGACTACTGCTCGAGTGTCTGGTCATTCTTCGGTTTGGGCGGCCGGAAATGCCTGGCTGGGCTGAGCATTGTCCAATCTAGACGAGCCCAGAGATTTAGCTTGATGAGTCTTGGGCATTCTTTGCGGGGACTCGCAAAGATGCAAACGCGGCAGAGTCTGCAATGGGGCATCTCATGGGGCGGCTCGGGCTTGACATGTCGTCTGGACTCTCATGCCTTGCGCAGAGACACCCCAAGATGGCTTCGCTACCGACGAGAAGCAAGTTTGCATCAAGCTGGCACTCGCCCACTTCAGGCAAGCACGGCGGCAATGTGCATGAGATCATACGGTGACTTACTACTACAGTACATGATTGCTGCGAGTGCGTTGAGCTAAATGTCCTGTCTGCCCCCCAGCCTCCAAGTAAAATAGACTCGTCTCCGGTTGGGGAAAAAGAAAATATAGCAATCTCCCAGTTAAACGCCTCTTTCATAGAGGCTCACCGCCATGCGCTCAAAACACGCGGGCGGCCAGTAACAGTTTCTTTTCAAGGTAAGTGCATGTAGTACAATTTATATTTACCTTGTTGACACGCGTCAAACACTATATTAAAAGCTGCCACGTGTTGGACTGACTGAATATACATGAACTTGACAGCTGCCAGCTTCAAACCATTGTTGATGCATTAATGTCGAAACTTCGAAATCTTGTAACCTACAAAAGATATTATTCTGGCGGTCAGCCCTGCCGTTTCGGAACTCTCCCGGCCGGGCGCCACAGGGTCTGCCCATTCCGTGTCTTTGACTGGGAAGATGAGCTGAATTCTATCCCGTCCCCCAACCCCCTGCCATATGGGTTGCTTAGAGTTCTCCTATACCTGGCTGAGAGAACTTTATGCCGCATGAGCATGTGTTCAGGGCTGTCGGCCTCTGACACAGAACTTGAAAGATCCATAACATGGAAGATCCTAATTTCATGGCACTTGTTTCTTTATGTATGACAATATCGATATCAGTACGATGGCAGGCCTCGTGGGCTGCTCGCTTGGAAAGCTGGTTGCCAGGTTATTCAAATTATCGTGGAGGCAATGAGAGCCCTGCCGGTTCATCATCAGCCTCGCTCGATGACTTTTACGGTCGTAACAGTTTTCACAAAGCCCCTGTAGCTACAGGCTTCTGCATGTATTGGAAGCAATAGAAACGTCTAAGGATTGTTAATTCGCAATAGCTTTTCCAGACGGCGCAAAATTATGTGTTGAATCTTTTTCCATATGGCAATAAGTATTTCCAAATTGCTCTGATTCAGATGAAACATCGCTTCTATAGATCAGTCAATTTGAATAAGTCGAGTTTAGTAAACACTCCCCAAGATGAGCTCATAGATACGCTCTGCCTAGTCGTGATTAATAAGTACTGCAACAGCAACGACGTTTATAAAGAAATGGGAGCGGACCAAGAAAAGTACAAGGAAAGATGAAAAGAGATACTAGCATAATGAATACTAGGGCTTGCATGAACACTCCAGACTCCAGAGTCCATGTAATACGGGTACCTATAGGATTCCAGAACGGCCATCCCAACTTGACGGTCTGCTGGTCTTTCGACGATCATAAGTCGTCTCAATGAATCGTGGTGTTCATGTGAGCGTGGATCGACCGATTGATACCTGGCATGTCGATCAACTAGAGCAGTTGCTGCTCGTCGAGATGTGCGACGACAAAGTCATGATATCTTCAGACCAAGAAAACAGTCGCCTCAAATATGAGCATTCAAAGCCACGGTGTTGTAATGACGGTTGTATCTGTACAGATGTCGCCTCCGCAAGAATCAGGTAGTGTTGTAGGTAAACGAATGCTGTGCTGATGAAGCACGGAGATGTGAATGATTTACTTAGTGCTGGCCATTTATTACGCCACTGGAAATGGCCAAGCATTCTGATCTATCGATGCATCAGCTTTTGTCTCATCTGAAATTGGGAAGAAAGTGGAACATGGTAAAGAATTGATTCAGCGTTGGTAAGAAAAGTAGCTGGACTGTCGACTTGTTCTCGTTATGGCCAGCTACATAGTATCGCATTGTCGTGGAGCTGGTAAAGGGAGTACGTAACGAGGAAAGACCCTCATCAGCAGCTACTATGTAGGCCGGGGAATAGCCGGCGGCCCATTTTGGGCCCAAGCACCCGCGTACCCGCAACAAGTGACATCAATTTCAAGGTCGGTCGCACTTGACCCCGTGATCACGGGATCGGATCGTTGAGCTTCAAATCCAAAGAAAACCGAGTATCATTCTATGGCAAAATTATTGGTTCAAGAGTGAAGGTCAGCGCCAGGTTTGCGGTTTTTCTTTTTTTTTGCTCTGTTCGAAACTGCTTCCAACAGTCGCGCGGATATCCCCAGCAAGGGAGGGGGGATGCTTCTGCCCAACCACATCAGACCTTGATCCTCACATACAACCCAACCCATGCCGCCAACAGTCAAGAGTCTCGCCAACGCTCGTCAACGAGCTCTGTTCATAAGAAAATATCCCAGGGCGGCAGGTTCGTCAAAGCCTGTGAAGTCGTCAAATTCTTCCAAGATGGCCGACGAAGAAATTGTGTCCCACATGGCCTCGCTGTCGCCTTCGTCAGCGACGGCACCCAAACTGCCCATCGACCCCCTTTATACCAGAGAGCCTCCTATCATTGATGATTTGATCACCGTTACATCAAACGCTCAGGAGGGCACCATGGATTCCTGCCTACCTTTACTGCAAGCCCAGGATGATAGCATCGAATACAACATTCATGGAGTGCCTCACCTGCGTCGACAACGCATCATCAACTTTCTCAAACACACTATAGGGCAGCTTCCGGCACCATTTGTCATGGCCGATGCAAGTAGGCCATGGTCTCTGTACTGGGCACTGAACGGAATGGCGCTGCTGGGAGCCGACATCTCGGGCTATCGCGATGGGTTGATCGCCACTGCGCAGCATCTGCAGAATGACAGTGGCGGCTTTGGTGGCGGCTTCGGTCAGCAATCGCATCTGGCTACCACGTATGCAATGGTCTTGGCTCTGGCTATCGTTGGAGGTGAGGAAGCCTATGAAATCATTGATCGAAGAGCCATGTGGAAATGGCTTTCCTCTTTGAAGCAACCCGACGGAGGGTTTTCCATGTCCCTCGGCGGTGAGGTTGACGTTCGGTAAGTGCGGCCCTGTCTTGTACATATTTGTGACTCACTTGCTAAGCACCATACCATACAGAGGAGCGTATTGCGCGGCTGTTATTATCTCGTTGCTCAACATTCCCCTCGGTCTGTCTTCGGACTCGCCAGCAAGAACTGTAGGCATCGAAGACCTCTTTACTGGTCTGGAAGGCTACGTGCGAAGATGTATGGCGCACCCTTCGATTATTTGTTATTATTACTATTGTTGTGTGTGCTACGCCTTCTAACGCGTGCAGGTCAAACCTACGAGGGCGGTATATCCGGCAAACCGGACGCCGAAGCGCATGGTGCATATGCGTTCTGCGCTCTGGGATGTTTGACCATACTAGATGCGCCCCATCGCATTATCCCCAGGTATGCAGTTGCTCACATCCCAACCACTCAGAGGTTGCCAACATATTGCCATGTTCTGATCCAGATTGTTCCATAGAGCTCTTGATGCACCTCGACTGATCTCTTGGCTGTCGGCTCGCCAATACGCCCCCGAGGGTGGCTTCTCTGGTCGCACGAATAAGCTTGTCGACGGCTGCTACAGCCATTGGGTGGGAGCATGTTGGCCGCTCTTACAAGCTAGCCTCGCAAGAGATCACAGCTCCGCATTAGAAACTGGTCTTCCCTCGGGCCATAGTTTCTATGACCGTGAGGGTCTGATACGGTACATCATGTCCTGTGGCCAAGACCACTCCTCTAGAGGTGGCATGAGAGACAAGCCCGGACGGTAAGATCCCTACTCCATTCTGTTGGTGGGTTATGACAAATCATGCTGAAACTGTACCCAAGACGTTCCGATGCATACCACACCTGCTATGTACTCAGCGGGCTCTCGTCTGTACAGCATATTGTCAGCGCGGACACCTCACGAGATGAGCAGGTGGCAAACATTACATGGACCGTGCAACCCCATATGGACGATCGGGTCTTTGACGAGGAAGACCTGGTCGAAGCGACAGACCCCGTCTACGCTATCCCTCAGAAGAGTCGAGAGGAAATTATGGAATATTTCTTATCGAAGCCGGGATTCTGACCCGCTAATGGGCCGCATACAAAGTGACCGCGTCCGACGCGGAGCGAGCCAATACGATATTGACCATTTGCGGATTGTTTCCTGGCCGAACAATGCGCGGATCGATGTATAGCACTAGATCGTTCGGCCTCAAGTGCGGAATATTGAGCGAAAAAGCGAACATCGCACACGGAAGAGACAGCTCATGAGCTAAGGGGCATCTAGTATTGGGATGCCATATTCGCCAGCATTGGCACAAGGATAACATCAACTGGACATGACTTTGAAGGACTACAACTATCACTTTCACGACTATATGCGCGTGACTGAAACCTTAAAAAAGAAAGGAATATGACGTTTAGAGCCAAAACTCCCCCTATTACAGCTGCCGGCTGGTTGCAAGTTTTCTCGCTCTGTCTAGCACCCAAGTATGGGCCTCTGTCTCAGGGGTCATTTTCCTTGACTAGGCTTATTTACGGCGACGGCGGGAAGGCCCGCCCAGGATGGGTAATGCCGAAGCTGAGCTTTGATGGCTTTTTGGTGACTATCAGGGTCCTGTCCTGACGGGTCTCGGGCCAGAAACACCTGACAGACAACTCATCATAGACGCGGTCTTGAGAACTGGCCGGATTTCGGGTCGGGGGACATGACGACAGGTACACGCGCCTAAGCCCTTTTAGAAGTTCTTTACAGCATCATGCGCACCTGGTCGCCATTGAAAGAGATCGCATAACGCCATGCAGTATGTACTGCGTGTGAGGGACGGAGCAAAGGGTTGGTCCAAGTCCTTCGCCCGATTGCAGTGGAACAGTAAAACCCATTCTCACGGGCACAGCGTGCATTCGCCAATCTCCATATGCGGTAGGTCTGTGACACAATCCCAAATCCTTCAATATTCTTCAGCAAGGTGCGCTCTCTTTCCCCCCTCCAGGTCGCATCGCTTATCCACATGCCTGGAGGAGAGAAGACAGCCAGCCCACTAAGAAGCTGCTGCCGCAACAAAAGCTCGTGAGCCCAGATTCTCGGGTTCGATACCACATTGTAATGTCTCGGGAAAAAAAAAAAGAAAACCAAAAAAAGAGCCAGCCTCAAAATCTAAGACATGCGGCAAGCAGGTAACGTAGGACAGGTATCCAACGATGTGGTCAATGTCATACCGTGATAATCTCGAGCCAGTGGAGTCGAGATGTTGGGACCATAATTCCCTACTCACTGTTTGGGAAAGCCACCCGTTACGGAAAGCACAGTAGATATGTACAGAAGACCTGGGCTCGATTTCAATAACTTTGAATGGCAACAAATTGTTCTCAACGTCCGTCTCGACGGCCCAGAGGTGGGACAGGCCGAACACATGCAGACCGTCGTGCTAGTCATGGTCCCCACTCATGTATCTTTTCTCCCTCCTCCCCCCTTCACATATACCCATTTGATTACTGGAGCCGATGGGGGTTCTTGTAGTTACAATTTTCCTTGACGTGGCGGTTCCTCGGTTGGGTTTCGTAGTCAACGCGACCTTTTTTTTTTTTTTTTTTGTGCAAACCCCTCCAGAACGACGCAATGGTACAGATAGTAGTAGTATTATATTTACCCCCTACATGTACATAGGCAGATGGAGCAACCAGCTAACCTTACCGGCATGTAGATGAATGACTTGGCATGATACCGCCCCACGGAACAATTGATCTACTTTGCCCATGGGACGACGCGGTACTATTATTCTGGAGTTTCATATGTGAGATTCCATTCGCGGCATTTCCCATCTATCTTGACTTGCTTGCACGGCGGTGGGCCACATGGGAGAACAAGAGGGATGAAGTGTCTATCTACCTTGAGCTCGAGCTATCATGGCGAGTTATCAGGTCAAAGATACGTATTCCGAGCACGTTCCGGCTTGGCAGTGTACACATCACTGATGGAAAAGACCATGGTCATTTTTGTTTAGCTCTGCTTTCCTTGAGGAGGGACCCCTACTGTCAAAGGTCAATCCCTGAATATTCAATGTCGGCCGTTGCTAGTAGTAATGTAGTATGTAGTCATTGCTCAGCCATGGTGGCCCAAGAGAGCAAATAAGAAAAAAGGAGGGGGCGGGGTAAAGTCAATTCCACTGAACGTTGTAGTGTAGCACGCAGATTCATCAGATCAAGCGGGAGGTCCAATCCCCCCTCCCCGTTCTTAACAGTAAAGAGGGTATATAACAAGAACAAGAGATGAGACGACGTAACTCGGGTAACATTGGGAATCATCTCATGATTGCAATTGTGATCAGACGAACAAAGTTTTGTCTGTCGGCCAACGAAGCACAAAAGAGTTTTCCCGTAGGACAAGGAGGGAGGGAGAAAAGAAGAAAAAGTGGGTAGTTTAAGTGTTTTTGTGGTATGTATTCCATAGCCCCAAAAACTTACCTAGCTTCTGATGAGTTGGACGAAGGAAGGGGCCCAGACGGTCAGGATGCACGACATCGAACATCGTTGCCTCCCCTCTCTTTGGTGGGGGAGCGGCGGCGGCGGCGACGGCGGCGGATTCTGTTTTGCTTTGCTTGCTGCAGGTGGAATTCCATCATCAGCTTACTTGATGTGCCAGCAAGCAAGCAAGCAAGCAAGCAAGCAAGCAAGCAAGCTCTTTAGCGCTCGACGAACCAATACCGTTCGTTTGTTCGCCTGTCAATGAAGACTCCCCACGGTATTACTCTCACACTCTCTCACCCCTCCATTTCGTCAGACCCGGCAACTGGGAGGGGCCAAAAAAATCAAAAAAAATCCTATGCCGATGGGGCCACCAAAAAGAAGGTTTTCCCGTGGATATCCACGGACTAATAGGCTCGTTTCGATCTCATGGGTTCATCTCGGTATATATCAGGGATTTCGTTGGACAATGGCAGAGCTGCCGGGGCGCTTGCGGATTGGTTGATCTAATCTGACATACATAGATACATCGACATGTGGATTTCCCTTTCTTTTCTGCTCTCCTCCATGCGCGTGTACTCCGTACGTGTATATGCGTGTACGTGTGTGTGTGTATGTATTTTGGTGCCATTTCCCTATTGCCCTTTCCGTATGCCCCAAGCAAAAAGGCAGAGGCTACACAAGATATACGCACATGCGCGCATGTTTTTAATGTTATGGCTTGACGCACTCAACTGATTGACCTGGCCAGGTGCCACCATTCATTCATTCGACAACCTTTTTTTGTGCCACATGGTGGAGCGATGATGTGTCCTCGTCGTCCATCCACATCCATAAAAACGTTGACCTAGCACTGGGCCACGATGAATGGTCATTTTGCAGCGAGTGGCTGATAGTTTCTCTTTTTTTCTTTTTCCTCTTAGCCTGTGCTTCAAAAAAGCATTTCATCGGGTCCCTCTACGTTCCAGAATATTTCCATCTTAGCGGCATCTTTCTCTGTCTGCCTCTGCCGCCCCCACTCCAGAGTAGGTACACCACAACAGACAGACATGCGACAAGTGCTGGTTCCGTAGCATTCATTCGTTCTCGCGGCCCATCATGGTAAAAGTAGATCGTGCGTTCCTCAACGTCTAGACCATACACGTGAGATACGTACCCATCACCAACTGTAACCTACCTACCTACCTACATGTGGATACTCTATTACCAACTCCCATCGGGACAAAATGCGTCCTTCAACACGCATTCATACCTTCAACCCTCTTTTAACGCCTCAGCTGCACAGTATGTACGTGCCGAGACAATCTATACTCTCCTAGGACTACGTACAAGTCGATCAGTCGTCCTCGGTCCTGCAATCGCCGCCTTCACTTCACGCCACCTTTTGAAAAAGATTATCAAGAAGCTGCAGGCGATCCTCCTCGTTACAACTTCGGCATCAATGCCGGTCTATGCTCATTCCTACCATGTACAAACAAGAAAATATCTGGGTAAATGGTCGTCCCTCTGCGGTCACCAATTTCCCGATATGCAGGGCATCATCTGTGTGCTTGTTGGTGTAGGGATTTGCTTGCCCGGCATAGCAGGGCAGGCTGGAGTGCAGACAGACAAGACGATCAAGGAGGATTTGTATCGTCGTGTCTGTGTGTGTGTGTGTGCATATAGATACGGTAGGTAATCTAGGAGGAAGGAAGCATGAAATAGGTATCTCGTCATGTATGTATATGTACGGATATACAGGCATGTATATCGTACAGGGTCACTGCGCCATGCACACGCCTCTTCTGGTCGGCAGGGAATAATAAGTGGTACCGTCTACCCCAACTGGGCCCAGTCGTGATCGCGCTTGACTCGTACCTCATACCCGCCAGTTTGGCCCCCAGTGCCAGAAAGAGAAAGTGAGGTAGTAAGTTGAAGAAGTCGAGAAGAACAACCAGAAAAGCAAAAGAGGAGAGCGATGAGAGGGAAGACTGTGAGAGAAGAAGCGAAAAGCCGGTGCCGATACATACAAAGCGGCCAACCGAACTGACCGACTGACAAACCAGACCAGCCATAGTACTCGTCTCTCTCTCTCTCTCACTCACACACCAACATTTGAACTAGCCATTCCTGCTTTAATATCAAGCGGCAATGCCAACTCATCATTGCATGAGGTGTTCAAGCGTCCATGTCCTTGGTCTCTCTTCTTCGCCTAGTTGCCTTGTACTGCTGGGCGATCCTCCAGTCAGAGCCCGCCGTGCGCCTGTAGGCTCTAGATGGCTTGCTGCCGGCCCTGGCAGGGTCCCCAGCCCAGGGAGACCTAGAAGCCTCCCTTTGAGAAAAAGGCAAGAAGAGAAAAAAATTCAAGACCTACTACTTTGTATCTAGGTTCAAAATTTACTGGCGCGGGGGAGGGGAAAACGGCAACAAACCCTGGTGGTAAGCTCTTATTTTATTGTATTTTTTTTCCCCAATACATCAATTTTTTTCTCTTTGAAATTGTTCACCGCACATTGTGTATCCGTCTTTTGTCTCGACTCGGCCAGAGACCAGTCCAGTCCCTTATGGAATTACCTACCCATAGAGCTACTGCTTTCCTAGGGACTTTTCTGTCGCACTTGAGGACCCATCGAGAATCCAGAAGAGGAGCCAGTCAAAAAGTACCTTCTTAGGTTACATGCCAGAGTTACGCAGCGTGCTTGCTCTACCTCACTTTTATTACTGGGTAGGTAATGACCGACTGTGATTCTCCTATACCCATTCAAACTGTCAAAACTATTCCAGCCAATTGCTATATGAAAATCATTCTATAATATTGATTGAGTTGGTGATTTGCTAGTACACTCTCTGTCATTCACTACCGCCGCAGTACATAGATGCATACATACATTGATTACTGTTTCGACAAAGAGCGTTACCAAGCAAGCAAGCCCCTCCTCACCTCTTGTCCCTCTCCCACCGTCATCGGTCAGCCTGATTTGTCAATTGGCGCCTCCCCCCTCCCATCCGAGAGTCTCTATTTTCGGCCGCGTGCGAATCGCCCGTCTACTTTAGCTGCTATCCCGGCCCCAAGACCAGGTATGGCCTGTCTCTACTTTGCAGTCTTGCCCACTCATAGGCCGCATTTATGGCCGCCTCCAACATATGCCTTCTCCGTCTTCAGCTTGTTGCCCGCCAGCGCATCGCCGCGACGGCGGCGGCGGCGGCGGCAGCGGCAACAGCAGCAGCAGTCAGTTGTGATTTTTGCTTAGCAATATGGGTAACAAGAAAAAAAAAAATTTAAACAATCAAGACTCATCGTCACAACGGTGATACCACTGACTGTTGCTCCATCCCTTGCCCGAGCCCCTCAATTTCCTATTGATTCCCTCATTCATCCGGCTTGTAGGTAATGTACCTCTCTCTCCCCCTTGCTACTCATCAAAGCCCCTCTTTTACACATTTACACATCCTGACCAACAAGTCTACTCTGTACCGATTCACCTATCTTCATCATTCTCGTCATTGTCTGAATTGAAATGCCTCCAATGTGTATATGATGGTATATGATCCAGGTACATGGGTCGATACAGAAGTACTGGTTTTGGTTTTGTCTCCTCCGGTCTCCCAAGTAGTACCAAGCTTCTTAGGATTGATCCATCTAGAGATCCATTTATCAGACACTTGATGCGCCTGCAGACAAGCAAGCGTCAAGGCTGGGCGGTAGTGTTAGTGACAGGTGGATTTGTATTATGCATGTACGTGGGGAAATATAGTCGGTGGTTCTCCCTGCTACCTACTACTTACTACTAACTACATGGACTACATACTAAACAGTACCGAACTCTCTTGTCGTCTCGCCATCCGAAGTCCAAACCGTTTTTCTCTCTCTCTCTTTTCCTGTACAAGAATGTTTATCCCTGCCTACCCTTTGAGATTTGATTGCTGATGCATTAGCGGCTGCCAGAGTCCTTACCTGCAGACAAGAACGATTCGCTTCTGCGACGCTGCGTCCCTCTTTTTCTCTCTCTCTCTCCCTTCCAGCTGGTGCTACTGTCTTTTGCCTCTCTTTCTCCATGTATCTATTTGTCTACCTTTCACCACTTCTTCCCTCCCCGCTAATACACCCCCTGGCCATGTGCCAGGCACCACCCTTCCCGGCCCATCTCTGGAAGGTCCATATGGTGGTTACTTGAACGGTGGCCCGGCCCATGGAACACCTCATAGAGCGTCAGTGGTTCCTTCTCGTCGTTTTCTCTATGCCCTGCCCTTGGCTTAAATCGTCATCGGGTCCATTGACGGCGCAGATTGGCCGCAGGACTGGTCGGTCGGTCCCCCGGCTTCCATCATTCGTTGTAATGATTATTATTATTATCAATATTTGTTCATTTTTATTATTCCCCTTTGCCACTTCACTATGCCTTTCTCTGCATGTACCCTACCGAGAGGTATTTTCCCCTCCTCAGACTTTGCCATTCTCACTTCCATCGGTATCTTTACCATTGGAAAGAAGACCCCTGGTCCCTCTGGATTGGCGCGCGCAAGAGTTGCAGCAGAACCCGCATTATTGCCCCATCATTACCAGACCAGGGTTTGTGGCGAGGATAGGTTGAGTGAGAGAGCCGAAGGAGAAGGGAATAGTAGGTAACAAAAAAAAAAAAACCGGACACAGAAACCTGGTACCGACCCTATTCCGTCCAAAATCCCCTTGAGTGCTTTATCCAAAAATTGATCGTCTCTCTCACACTCTTGTCACTTTCAACGGGATGATACCCCCATGTGTACCCTGTGGAGTTGCCTAGTCCTCTACCTGTTTTATCAACTGGCAACGAGACGCGCCAACACATCAAGATGGGGTCGCACTCTCGAGAGAGCCGCATCTCGACATGCGTCCGCCTTTGTCCTGTCCTGTACCCTTAAATTATTTTATTTCATTTTATTTTCTCTCCTTGTATTCGTGCCCTCTCTCTCTGTGGTCCGTCTCCCTCCCAGATCCCCGTACATAGCAGTAGTCATCTCGGCCTTCTCTGGCTTTGTTTCCGTCCTGAGAATTAATCCCTGCCCCCGCACATACAAAACAATCTTCTGCAATAAAGCACACATGTCTCGCCTTCGATGGACCAGACTTCCCGCACCACAACCTTGAATTGCGTAGCCGGACCTCCTTCTTTTCAACTTACATACTGCTGCTGCTGCTGCTGCTGCTACTACTACTACGACTATTACTACTACTACTAACAACACACACTGGACATCTCACACACATCACACCTCCTGTGTCGTAGCACAGCACAGCCAGCTCAGCCCTTCCCTCACCGTCCCCAGCGCTGCCTGACCGATATTGGGATTCTATTGCCTGTTTGCCAACCTTAGCTGCCTTGCCTTGCTTTCCTCACCTTTCCCCACGGTTGGGCTTCATTGCATACTCTTCCCCCCAGGCCCCAGGAGCCTTCTCCGGATCTCTCCCCGTTGCTAGCTGGCCGGTCGGACTGTCTTCTGCCCTGGCTGACAGACGGACAATTACGCCGGGGAAGCTGCCCAACCTTGGAATTGGCCATCAATTGACCCTGTTTTGATCCATTGGGAAGCCATTGAGACATACCGACACCATGGCCGGCTTCTATATGCAATATCTCGAGAGTAAGTCAAAGAAAACAAGCGATTTTTTACTTGGCTAGGAAACTTTGGTCATCTCAACCATGACATTGAGAACAAAACAAGCAAGGAAACAAACAAGCAAGAAGAGAAGACAAGAGAAGAAGATGATCCCAAAAGAACTGTCGTGATGTGTGGGGTCGTTTCCCCATGATAGCAGTCCGTCTTACATGTGCCAACCCCTGCATCGTGAGTTTGACGTGCAGACTGCCATTGCGTTCCTGCGCCCGACGGCATGTCATGATGCTTTTCAGCCCCACGTTTGCTCCTTTTCCTGGGGGCCGGGCTGGGTGGCGATCGATGCTTTGCTGTTCATTCTCAAGACGTCAGATCGATGCGAACGTTTGTGGTTGGGCTGTCATGCATACGAATAGATGTCCGGGGATCTGGCTTCATGTTACCCGGGCTGCTGGGGCGCTGCAGCCCTGAAATCGGGTCCAGCTACAGATCGTCCCTCAAGATCAGCAGCTAACCTGGGGATTCTATAGGTTTATGCCGACGAAGAGGGTGGCAAGACCCTACTTACGAATGCTACCGTGATTCGAATGGCTACACTTGCCTGGTTTTGGTCAACGGTCGCGAGTACCAAACAGATCTCACATACGAATCGGATGGCCTCGCTCAGGAGAACGCCGCCATGAGAGCCTTCATGGTGTGCCGGAACTTTTCTGTCAATGGTGGGATGCTCGCCCGCAATGGGATTGTGCAGGGCCTTCCTGCCACCGACTCTGGCAAGCACTCGCGTTCCAAGAAGACGCGCCACCACAGCTCGTCCAGCGGCCACAGGAGCCACGGCAGCCACAGGAGTGGACATCACTCGAGCAGCAGCTCTACCGCCTCCTTTGATTGAGGAAGCTACCTACCTACCTACCTAGCACCAATGGGAAAAAGCCATCCGGGGCAGAGACACCGTGCTTGGCTGACTGTCCTGGACCAATGGATAAAAGCATCGGGAGAAGACGCAGAAAGGCGCAGATCTTATGACGATATACAAGTGGATGAAGCTTCGCAGCTGGATCTCTATGGATCACATGGGAGAATGACGTGGAGTTCTTTTATTTTTCTTTTCATATCTGGAACCATTTCCTACCAGGAGAGGGCTGGATTCCACACAAAATTTGCATAAAACGACGATTTATGACGACTTGACGAACCATTGACGAATGACGAGACGACTTTTTCTAATGATACAACATTGGCCGAATTATACGTTTTTCCCGCTTTGACGTCCCGATGCGCGTTCTTATGAATCACTTTCTCGCCCGAAAATAACAAAAAAAAAAAAAAAAAAAAAGAACTTATGATGAATTCGATTCCATGATTTCTTTCCACTATATCGGACTGGGTACCACAGCACCGGACCGGATTTCCTCACTTATGCGGACTCTATCTCTCTCCTCTCTAAAAGGCAACCCTGTCGGGCGCGGCCTTTTGATTTCACGTGCAACCTTTTGAGCACCAGGGGATTTCTCTACTCATGACGCAACGATTCATCTCAACCATATTTGGAGTGACTGCTTTGGTATCATTCGCTGCAAGATAGACGGACTGTCACTGGGCATTTACATGGCAAGGAGAAATTCATGGGCATCTTCTACTTCTTCCGCCGTCGTCTCTGTGGTCTCGCTTGTTTTCCCTTGGCCCTCTGGAGCGACGATGCGAAACGGGTGCTGTCCGTCCGCGCAATTGGACGGAGAACCCGCCACCTTCTGCTTCTTGCCGTTCGTCTTTGGGACGCCCGCCCACAAGGAGCTGTTTTCTAGACTACCTGGTGCAAACGGACATTTTTTGTTTTTGCTTTTATCCCCTGTTTCAGCTCATGACCGTGAAGACGAGAGGGAGGATGCGGACAGAAAGAAGAGGAAAGGGGATGAGAAGACATGTCGGGTTGAATGTTCCATTCCAGATGATGCCGAGCAATTCTGATGGAAAGCGCATTGAGCGGGGGGCTTTACTTTTCCTGACAACCGGGCTTCTTTTCTGTCTGAGCCGATTTACTCCATGTCCAAGATTCATGGCCGCGATGGATGATACGACCTCGAAATGATGCTCATGACAAGACCAATTATCTTATACAGTTTTACATACTCTTCCTTAACCGAAATGGAAACACTCGACTACATGATGGAATTTGTAGCCATTTCGAAGGACTCATTGTCTCGTGTCATCTTTCCTCATCTCTTGTGGACGGGTTTTCAATACCTTGAGTGAGTGAAAGCTTTGGATCGACTGATGGAAAGACGTGTAAACTAGATTGATCAGGGTCGTCGCTTTGGGGACCTTTCCATCTCAGGATAGGAGCGCCGGAAAAAAAAAAGGTGATAGTCAGCAGAGCAATTGGCGAATCATAAAGCGGGTGTTGTGTTTGATAGGGGTCACGGCGCGTAAATAGGGTCGGTTTATAGCTAATCTTATCAAGGTGTCGCTAGCCAATCAATTGACTAGGGGACCTCTTCTCCTCCCCCCCTCCATACCCATTTCCCCATATAGGGGAGTTGGGAAAGCAAGATGCTATTACGCTTATTACCCGTTGTTTGCCCGGGCTTTTGTTCTTTGGTATAGCTCGTACAATTGGTATGATCAACCCCACCCGCCGTGTCTTTTTTTGCTCTTGGGAATCGGAGCGTGGCGTGGCTCTTTTTGACAAAGAACCTAGCGAGGTGAGATTTGTAGACGTGGTACAAAAATACTTTCCTGATGTCTCGTCTATCGTCCATAGTGCTTGATGTTGGCGAAAAGATTGGCTGTCCTTCTTCTTCTTCAACCCTACGAGGCTCTCAGAATATCGCTTGAGTACTGAAATAAGGGATGCCGCTGGGGCTTGCTCAGAGTATCTCAGGGCAAGTTCATTTGAATGACCAACAAATCACGCGTGCCTTTTCAAGGTGAGTATCAAGGTGAACGGACAAGGCGGACAGACAGACCCAAAGAAAAGATCATTCTGACTTGGCCATTCATGTTTGGCGCTGGCCGGGTGTGTTTGGGGTAATCGGGCGTATTAAGAAAGAGGGACCGCAAAGTGGCAAGGGTGTGTATTGGTCTCGGCAAGCTAGAGGGGGGCAAGGTGGGAAGAGAGCAGGGGTTTTTGGGGGGAGGTTTACGCATAGTCGGCGCGCCCTGCACTGCCTCTTCCGCCGAGGGGAGCCTTGGAGGAGTATATTATAGAGGGCAATGATATGATTTCTTGCTAGGATGGGATTGCCTGTATATAAGTTCCCGGCGGCAAGGTCAAGATTGTGTCGATAGATGGTCGGTTACTATGGGTTAGCCATGGCCTGAGAAACAAACCACAGAGGAAATGGTTATTCAAGTGACTCAAGGGCCCGGGATAAAAATCTTGTGTCGTGGCTAAGATATGTTGCGACCTGAGCATCCTAGTAGTCTGTGGCATATTCCAGATCGGCCTGGCCACGGCTTGCGTGAGCATTGTTTCGCAGACACGAGATCATGGGAACGTTGAACAGCATGATCCGATCCAGACCCCTCCGTCGTAACTTTTGAGTGCATGCGACGGGAAGGGGAAAAAAAAAATCAACACGCACGGACTATTGTATCAAGATGGTAGTCAGACTGGATACAATAGTAATAGTCGGTCTGTGTTTCCGAACATGGTCCGCGCTGGTACTATATGTAGAGGGCTTTATTTGACGTTTATTTGCGATTAACCATTTATCAAGCTTTCTTAAAAAGAGTACACGGGCCAGATGCGAGCACCATGTGGGTTTGATATGAAAGCCGTGGATTTGATGCCCGTGATACGATTAGTGTCTAGTTATTGTAGACACATACACCACCACCACCACGAGGTCAGATTAATGACAGCATGTTGACATATGTCAAGAATCCTCATTGTTTGAGACTTTAACAAAGTGACTCGCAGATTTCACCAAGCTTGTTTCAAAAAAAGACATTCCCTCATCACCCCCCACACGCTTGAAGCTTGGGTAGGGCGAGGGGGGGGGGTTCCGATCCGAGGGGCGATCCCGTCTTGACTTGACGCGTCAACTACTGAATGAGGACAGACATGCGTTGTCGCGTCCCGCCATGCGAGTTCGTTTTACCCCCTCCCCGTTGAAAAGAGACCAGTCTTGCCACAGAGGCTCCAAACGAGTCTGAAGAAGTAGGTTATAGACGGACAGGAAAGGTTCTCGCGACATTGAAGAGACTGGGAAGAAAAGAAGAAGAAGAAATAAAGGGGGGAGGCAGGCCAGCCTCTCTAGTTACCCTCCAAGGTTTGTAGTATGTGCAGCCTTGCCTATAATAACTTTTTTTTTTTCCCTCCCCATCCTCTCTTCCTTTCCTCGTAATTCAAAAACCTACCAATTTCGCCTGGACACATGAGGGAAATTGGGCATCACGAGGTAGTTGAGGTGCTGAGTACTTGATTCACCAATAGGAAGAAGCAATTCGCCAACGAGCCCACCCCCGAGCCACCATAGAACAGATGTTAGGGGAGGGGCCCGGCGGCCCATGCAGATCGGAATTCTTATTTAGTTGGCTTTTTAGCAGCGTTCCCTAAGGTAGGGCCGCAGGGTTCTGGGACCTGGAAGTCTGGGACACCGCGACAAGACGACGGGAGCCAGCGCCAGTGGTTGTGTCCATGTTCGTGGTGGATCCGGGTCGGATTCCCCCTTCGCATCCCATCAATGGCACTTGACCCTTTTGTGCAACCGACTAACCCAGGGCCAAGAGCTGTCTGGACTATGTAATTTGCTGTGTGTCGGAGGTGAGCGACGACAAGGTGTCCTTTGTCTTTCTTTTGGTTTATTTTTCTCTCTCTCTCTCTCTCTATTGACAATCCTCGTGTTCCCCCACATCCCCTCGAAAGCAATACGATCATCTCTTTGAAACCATGTCATTCATCCAATGCCCTGAACTGAACAACCTAGGCATGGATGGGATGGATCTATTTGGGATCAGCTTATATGGAACGTTGTAGTAGCCAAGCTACGTACTATTTTATTCATCACGTAGCAAGAAAAAAAGGCAACAGAGTATCCCTTCTTCATGGACTGATTCGTTCGTAAATTAAACAAACCAAAGTCTCTGTCATCTATGTTGTAGCAATGAATCAATGCATGAATCTGGCACATATTGTCTTCGTCACCTTCCTCCATTTCGAGTCCACGAATATCATCAATTGCTGCAAGTTGGACCCTCGGTACATCGCTCGGTCCCTACGCGTACCTGGTAGATATCCCAGTACCCAGCTCCTTACTAGGTGCTCGAGTGAGTGCCAGAAGTGTTCTAGAATCTCTCGTTCCCGCTGCAACAACGCTCCCTTCAAACACCATGACATTTCTGCACCGTCCTCATACCGGACCTCGACATATGTACGTGGTACCGTCAGTAACATGTAGACTCAACAGGTACAAGATTGAGATATTGTGCACACAAGCACAAACAAACACAAACTGGTAGAACGAGACTCGCAAAAAAAAAAAAAAAAAAGACTCGATCGATAGATGGTATTCGAGGTCCCCACCCCCTGTCTGACTTCTATTCAAACACGCAGCCAAAGAGAGGAGCCTGGGCGCGGGTGTAATTAAAACAAGGGAAGAAAAAAAGAGAGTCATTTGACGCGACGCACCAGAGAGGCTCCAGAAGTCATCGAACCAGTCCCAATTGAGAAAGGTTTACCCTGGCTGCCCCTTGAAGCCAACCTAACTATTTTCTCCGCATTGCATTGGATCTGCTGCTGGCCTGTCCTGTCTTGTCCGTCTCTGGTCTTCTTGTCCCATCAAAAATCGAACGCAGCGCGGCGGCGGCGCACCACTCACTCGCTCACTCACTGACCAAGAGGGACCCGGACCCCACCCAACGGGCCCCAACTTTCTGAAAGAGCCAAAAGTAGCACCCAGACCACCATCCAGCTCGTGATTTTCTACACTGCACCTACAAACCTTCCAGCAACTTGCGCAGACCTTCTTGACAGTTGTTCTGCCTCTTTAATTTCTTCTTTCTTCTTGTTCCGTGTTCTTTCACTACTTCTTACGCTCGCTGTCCGCACCCGTTCTCCTGTTCATTCTTCACGACCAGGACCAATTTACATCCCACAACCAATCCAACATGAAGGGTAAGTTGCTCAGCTCAGGGGGTGGAAGCTCTGTCATAGGCCCCCCGCCGCCCCCCTTTAAGCTTCTCACTTGACGATTTATTCATTGCAGAGCTTCTGAAGCTGACCGTGATGTTGTTTAACAGCTCTCATTCTTGTCGGCGGCTTTGGCACCCGCCTCCGTCCTCTCGTACGTCTTTTCTCAATTGCTGCAGCTGCAGCTGCTCCAATGCCCCTATTCCAAAGGCGTGCACTTGTGGCAGCTGCGCCGATTCGCCATGAACTCAATTCGCCATACTAATCCGCCGTTGCGCCCTCCCGACAGACCCTCACTCTGCCCAAGCCTCTGGTTGAGTTTGCCAACAAGCCCATCATTGAGCACCAGATCGCTGCCCTCGCCGAGGTGGGCGTCACCGATATCGTCCTTGCCGTCAACTATAGGCCCGAGATCATGGAGACTCGTCTCAAGGAGGTTAGTTTTTGCCCTGTCCAGCTCGCAATCTGTCATCTTTGTCGTGTTCCATTGCTTATAATGTGGGTCCATCGCAGTTCTCCAAGCAGTACAACGTCAACATTGTCATCTCTGTCGAGAGCGAACCCCTGGGCACTGCCGGTCCCTTGAAGCTGGCGGAAGAGATTCTTGCCAAGGACGACTCTCCCTTCTTCGTGCTCAACGCTGATGTCACATGCGAGTACCCCTTCAAGGCACTGGCCGAGTTCCACCAGGCCCACGGTGATGAGGGAACCATTGTCGTGACCAAGGTCGAGGAGCCTTCCAAGTACGGTGTCATTGTGCACAAGCCCAACCACCCCTCGCGAATTGACCGCTTCGTTGAGAAGCCCGTCGAGTTTGTTGGTAACCGAATCAACGCCGGTCTGTACATCCTCAACACCTCCATCCTGAACCGCATTGAGAAGAACCGCCCAACCTCGATCGAGCAGGAGACCTTCCCTGCTGTCGTCAAGGACGGCCAGTTGCACTCCTTTGACCTGGACGGTTTCTGGATGGACATGGGTCAGCCCAAGGACTACCTTACCGGTACTTGCCTGTACCTGTCCTCTCTTGCCAAGAAGTCGCCCGAGCTCTTGACACCCAACTCGGAGCCCTATGTCTACGGTGGCAACGTTCTTGTTGACCCCAGTGCAAAGATTGGCAAGAACTGCCGCATCGGTCCCAACGTGGTCATTGGCAAGGACGTTGTCATTGGCGATGGTGTCCGTCTGCAGCGATGCACTCTGCTGCCAGGATCCAAGGTCAAGGACCATGCCTGGGTCAAGAGCACCATTGTCGGCTGGAACAGCAGCGTCGGCAAGTGGGCCCGTCTCGAGAACGTCACCGTACTGGGTGACGATGTCACCATTGGCGATGAGATCTACGTCAACGGCGGCAGCGTCTTGCCCCACAAGAGCATCAAGGCCAACGTTGATGTTCCCGCCATCATCATGTAGAGTGGCCTTTTTCGACTACTCTACACGAATCTACTGCCAATTCTGACTTGTTTCGGTGTATATTCTGGCAATCCGATTTTCCCCCTTATACGATTTGATAATCAACGTTTCCTTCCTGCGTTTTGATGGACCAGAACCTTCTCCCCTCGACACTATATTTCAGTTTCAACTATGATTGCGGAAACCGGGCGTTCGTGCCACGGTTATGAAAACTCGACGTCCTCGGTTTTGAAAAATGGGCCTCGGACTTTTGCGGTGTATGGCACTTTGCTGGGCCACGTCACCGTCGACGATGTATTGGAAGGACACTGTCTTTTGGATCGGCACCAAAAGAATTCCTCTCTGAACCGAGAGGATGAGTTACAAGAGACGCTCTTCTCATTACAAAAAGAAGAAAAGAAGAAAAAAAAAAAAGTAGCGTGCGTGCGCAGCATGAGCGAATAATGATTTGCATTGGTTGACATTGCATGGCATGCGAGGGGGGGTTTATGAATATTTGGTAATCCTCCCTTTCTAGAGCGTATACTAGACCGATTCCCCGGGCTGTCCCGAGTCTTTACGGTAATGAAGATCACTTGGACACTGCCGACTCGTGGGAACGTGTTCTGGTGGCCGGTCTAGGGAAAGGCTACCTGGAGTTGATGGCTGTTGAGCGTGGTGTTTTGCCAGCTGGATGAGCTTAGATAAAACAGAGACTATCTTGACTGGTAGTCAACAAGCAGATAGCTGATCAAGATTTCACGATGGTATGAGCACATGCTATCAGACTAATCATCGATCACGAGGGCTATGGCTCGCCTACTGCGGCGTGAAACTCGAGAATAAAAACGGCTTTTGTATTTTAGTATGACTTTTGAAAACGCCATTGTGAACCTGTTTCCGAGGACGCTCTACCTGCTGCAGAGGGGCCCCCAAACATGTGTGATCAGCCCACATTAGATGCGTGCTTCAATTTACGAGAAGTAAATTCGGAATGGCTGTGCTTGCATTGAATTCGGATATGGACATTGGTCCCTAATCAAGGAAACAAAGAAGTAGAAAACAGAACTATAATATGACGGTTTACCAAGCTGAACATGATATCCATGTTTCCAGTGACCGACGGAGTCAAATACTTGCCGTATTGCCAAAGCAAGTGGTGTTGACCAAAGGAGAAAACAGAAAAAGAAAAGACGAGGATGGAGAGACAGTGTCATTGCATTGTCAAGAGGGGAGAGCAAGGAAATCAGAATGGTGATGATGGGCCAAGCATGTAAAGCATTGGGCAATTGCCTGTAAATGGTCACTGGCATTTCAAGTTGAGATACTTCCATGAATAAAGAGAATATCTTGCAAGTGCTGATGAAGCAACCATGTTCTGTGGATCAAGAATCATCTTTATCAAAGCAGAGGAAGCTGATAGTTTCTTGAACAAATTTTTTATGGTATTAGGTATTTGATTGATTATGTGCGTCTCGAATTCTGAGTAGCCGCATCGAAATATATACAGTTTCAAGCTTTATATCGCTTCTTGAAAGGGGGAATAACAATTCTCGCTAGTCAAAGCGGACCCCTCTCATTTCCATATCATCAGATCTTTAACCCTCCAGTACGCCCACACTGAACTCCGAGCAATGCAAAACCCAAACAAGACCCCCGATTCACGGGATGGTCTGCGTGCCGCTTCCCTGCAAAAAATGAATGTCCAACCTTAGACACAAAACCCGTACACCATAGATCAATCATGATGCTGTACATGGCGGGGAAAAGTGAGAGAGAAAACGTCAAAACAGAGAATGAATCTAGTCAAGATGGGAAGAGCTTTAAAAGTCATCATCCTCATCCTCCGAGTCGTCCACGACCCAGCCTCTGCTCATTTCGACGGCACGCTCCCATTTGCCGTACATCTTGGCGACTTTTCTCTTCTCCATTTCGGGAACGAATTCTCTGCGCCCTTGCTTGCCCTTCATGATGTTTTGAATTTGCTTCAAGCTTGACCAGCAGTCGCGGTGAGCAATACCGGCAGCAATGGCGGCTCCGAGAGCAGTGGTTTCGCGCATGGCGGGACGCTCGACGCGAATGCCGGAGAGATCGGCTTGTGTTTGCATAGTCAGGTCGCTGTTGGACATGCCACCGTCCACAGCCAGGGATTCCAGTCGGTGACCCGAGTCCTTCTCCATGGCGTCAAGAATTGCGCGTGTCTGGAAGCAGGTAGCCTCGAGGGTAGCACGAGCGATATGGCCCTTCTTGGTGTGCTGTGTAATGCCGACTGGGAGGTACAGTTAGTAAGATGGGACAAAATAGACGAGCGACGTTGCAGATGGTACTTACAAAGTGTGCCTTTGGCGTCATCAATCCAGTATGGCGCAAACAGACCACTGAAAGCAGTGACAAAGATGACGCCGCCATTGTCACCAACACTCTCGGCAAGCTCCGTGATTCTCTTGGAATCTCTCTCGAAACCCAGGTTGTGCAATAGGAACTTTACACCAGATCCACCAACAGCGATACTGCCTTCAAGCGCGTAAACTGGTTTTCCATTGTCACCAAAGTCATAGGCAACGGTACTGAGCAGGCCGTACTTGGAGATGACGGGCTCATCGCCAACGTTGTACAGCAAGAAACATCCAGTACCATATGTGTTCTTGGCCTGTCCAGGTTGGAAACCGCACTGGCCAACAAGCGCTGCCGATTGGTCTCCCAAGCATCCGCAGATCTTTACTCCGGCCAAAACGCCTGAGTCGATCTTGCCGTACATCTTTGGGCACGACGAGGGTACGATCTCTGGGAGTGCTACCTTGGTAGGGTCGATTTCGAAGAATGACAACAGGTCATCGTCATACTTCAGAGTTCTCAAGTTCATAAACATGGTGCGGCTAGCATTGGTGGTGTCGGTGACATGCACATTGTTCTTGGGGCCACCATTGAGCTTGTAAATCAGCCAAGTGTCTACAGTTCCAAATGCAAGGCGTTTCTCGTCATAGGACTGCTTGACGGCTTGATCATTCCGGAGCAACCACATCAATTTGACGCTGGAGGGGTATGTGCTCAGGGGAAGACCGGTGCGCTCAAGGATCATCTCGGCACCCTGCTTCATCTTGAGCTCGCGGACGAGGTCTTTTGTACGGGTGTCTGGCCAGACGACGGCATTGCCCAGGGGCTCTCCAGTGTGCTTGTCCCAGCAAAGAGTCGTCTCCCGCTGGTTTGTGATGCCGATTGCTCTCAGTTGCGATACAGACCAGCCTTGCGAGGTAAATTGCTTGACGGCTTCGTCCATGCAGTCTTCTACTGACTTGATGAGGTCATACGGATCGTGCTCGTGCCATCTGCGAGTGGAATTCTTGATTAGTCGATATTCCGCCACCGGGGAGGATGATAAAATTGAGGATTGTATACTCACCCCGACTCTGGATAGTGGTTTTCAAACTCGATCTGGTGGCTAGCCACAATATCCGCTTGACTGCTGAAAATAATGAAGCGAGTAGATGTTGTTCCCTGGTCAACACTGCCAATGAACCATTCGTCCGGGTTGGGGTTTGGCTTTGTGCCGTTTACGCCGTTGGTTGTGTGCTCGCCATTGACGCCATTGACACCGTTAGTCTTGTGCTCTCCGTTTACACCATTGACACCATTGGTGTCGGTTGCACCGTTTGTCGCATGCATATTGTTGCTAGGCGTTGCAATTTGTTGGCAATGGTAAAAATCCTTGGTCATACAGGTTTCTGCGTATGACGTAGTTGTGAAGGCTCTCGTCAGGAACAGAGACAAAGATGGAGCAAATCCGTTGCTTCTGGGCCTGGTGGTGAGAGCCTGGGTAGAGGGGATGGAGGTGACAGAGTATGAGGAGTATGATAGAAGAACAGAAGAATGAGCCGACAAGTCTGGCACGAAGAGGGAGGCCTGGCCCTAGCTATATGGACGACGGCCGCGGCGGCGGAAAGGGCGAGGGAAATTGGTAGCCGGGGGGTGGGCCGATGCAGGAGGGATTGATATTATCGTGGGGGTTGAGTCAAGCCTAGAACTGGGGCGGGTATGGTGTTGAGAATAGTGCTTGCAGCTAACAGCGGAAGGCAAGAGTAAGCGCGTGTATAGTATAGGGGCTCTTGCGCCTTGTCGTGGGCCAAAGGAGGTAGCGGAAGAAGTATTTATAGCACCGACTGGTGATGTAGTTGAAGACACAAGTGATGAGTAGTAGTGTAGGAGATCTTTACGGAAGAAAGAGGAGGAGAAGAGAGAGGACAGGCAGGAAGAGGAAGAAGAGGAGGGCATCTTTGGTCCCTAAATGTGGCTGGCACAGACAGCAGGTCTTGGTATCCAAGCCTGTGCAAGCAAGCATATAGTTACGTATGTATCAAATTGGCATAGAGGAGGGGGTGTGCGTGTGTGTGTGTGCCCCAGTCCCCCGTTCAGTGTCCCAAGGTACTTCGTACGGGGCAGTTTAGTCTGGGATTGGAGGGGAGGCGGATTCTCTCTTTTCGATACAACGCAGCACGCAACAGCCAAGCAGAGAGCGGCAGGCTGTGAGTATGACTGATGACTGGAGCATGGGCGAGAGGCGAGCGAGCAGGTAGACGACGTGCTGGGGTGGGCACTGTGGCAGGCCAGGTCTGGGTGCAGGTAAAAGGTATGATCTGGGCAGGGTGCAGCTGGGAGCTGGGGGGTCCTCTGGGTTCTCTGGTCACGGAAGTGTCGATTTTTCCATAGAAGAATTGTCAACCCTGCAAGGCGCATATACTGTGCTGCTGCAAGTATCAAATCAGCAGAGAAAAAAATGTGTGTGCGTTGCAACGGACCAAACAGGCGGGCTTGTGATAGTCGAGCTGCAAGGGCGGTTCTAGGCCGGACAAGAAAAAAAAATAAGTTCGAAAACGCGGCCTGGTCATGCGCCCGAAGACTGGAGAAACCCACATCTTGACACTTTAGTGGACTCCTTGGTTCTGCGGGGCCTGGAGATCTGCTGTGGAGTTGGAACTTGGGATTGCATTCAAAAGTGAACTTCCCAGTCGGCTTGGGTTTGCTTGGCGGGGATCTTGGGGCGTTGCTAGTGGGGGCGCAACCTTTGGAAACATTTGGACTTGCCTGCTGCTCGGGGAATGCTGCAACCAGTGCGCTCAAGCAAAGGCACTCCTTTTTTTCTTTTCTTCTCCTTCTCTCTCTTCTCCTCGTCCTTCCATTCAGTAGTACGTAGTCTATTTGGAACTTGAGAAAACATGGATACTGGAGAAAAGCACCATCCGCGCCCTGAACCTGAACCTTGAAACCATGCGCTGACAGGGGCAATAACGGAATGGCAAATCTTATACTCGACCAACGTGATTGAGCCTAACTTATTATGATCAACTCTGTTTCTGTCGTGTCCTTGATGAACGGTGGTGTTTCTGCCCTACTGTCTCCCATACCGTGCTCGGCCTCGCTCATGTTCGGATAAGCCCATTTGAGGATCCGGCAACGCCAACAATGCATCATGTAGTAGTGCAGTACCTACGTACTTCAAAGTGTACGGAGCAGTATCACCGGTCCATACATATCATGGCTTTTCCAACAAAACGGTCCCGTTCACCGCGTTGGTGGGGTTGTGAGCGAGGACTTGACTGGCATCTGCCTTCGAGCTTCTCACGCCTTTAGCCAAGCTTGACATCATATTGGTGGGCAAACCTGTTGCCGATGGCCGATCCATCGAATCCACCAGTCAGAGGAATTATGGGCCTTGACAGCTGCCCTCAGTTGAGCTGCTTTCCAGATAGAGCTCTGACCCGACCGTGATTGGTCAATCTCTGCGCCGCCGCCCAGCCGGTTTTGGCACCTTGTCGCAAAACAGAAACGTCGACGTCAAGATTACATCGAGATCCCATCCGGTTCAGAGCAAATGGGATTTATAGGCTACATAGCATAATACACCCAGCTGATCAGCCTTACCTATGACATGTATGCTGGGATTCGGTCCAATGCTCGGGCACAACAAGACTATTGCAAACGTATATTCGACATCATACTTTTCTCTGTGCACCGGATATACCAAATATGTTGTTGCAGAGTAGGTTGGTAGGGTTAGACCGTCAGTGTCCCTCAGTCAGTCAGTATTACATGTCTGACTCGGTCCGTTTCCCCATGGCCTCCCCAGAGCTTAAGCCGTGTGTCTCCCCTCCCCTCTCTCTCCCACCTTTTCTGCCTTGTCTCATCTTCCACCTTGGACATGGCCTTTTCTCCAGACGGACTAACCCGACAATGCCGGGGCACCACCAGTCAACAACCACTGGCACCTCAACCAGGTGTCAGCATTTTAACTGGGGCTCGGAGAGTCGCGGTTCGTTCGTCGGAAAAAGAAGAGCGGTAGAAACAGCAACAGCAGGAAGGAGTGAGTGAGACTGTTGTTTGTCGTGTCGGATCGTATCATCGCTTCTCGTAATCGCTAAATTTGTCCGTCCGTGATTATTTGATAATTGATTCGGCATGAGTTGTCGCGTCGAACCTCGTTTCGCGAACCCCCCACGGCCACGGCGCAAGAGTTTTGGCACTAGAACCTAACCTCTGTCCTCCGAATAAAGGTGCGAGCGTTGTTCGTGCGTCCGGTCGACATCTCCGGCGTGCCGCTGGGCTGCGCTTCACTGCTTGCCCCTGGGGGTCCCTGGTTCGTTCGGTACAGTATGGGCCCGTTCCTATTCCATGCCATGCAGCAGCTGGTGCAGTGCAGATGCCATGCCATGCCATGCCCGCGCCCTACCCTGCCCTTTTTTTCAAAGCTGCAAGTTTATAATGTTGTTACCACTATCAGCGACATCCACTTCGGTTGGCACCATCCCCAGGCGCTCCCCCCATCCAATCAACCCGGCTCACCTCGACGGAATTGGGTAGACCACAAATGTCGTCTTGGCATTTTTGATGCATTGCCCAGGTTGATCTCCAGACTATTTGCGTCCAGACCACACAGCGCACAGGTGTTGGGCTTCTACGGGTAGGTACATAGTGAGTGGTCCAGGATTCACAATCGCCCTCACCTTTTGACTAGCGTTGGTGGGCGACAACAGACCCTCACAAGCTGGCAACTCTATACTATAATAAATAACCATCAATTGGCATTCCCGCGCTTCGCCCTGCTATCTTTGGATCGTTATGTGCGCATTTGCCAAAACATCACGAACTTGTTCCAAGTGAATCGGTGTTCCCTTTGCTTCTCCGTCTCTCAATCGTGTCAATTTTATTTCATTTCTTTCCCCTCCCCGATCCCGGATCATCATGGCTGTGCCTTTTTTTTTTTGCCGCCCTGGCTAGTTTCGGGCTCCGACGCATCCCACGAAAGTACGTGTACCCCTTATCGGAACGGACCAGAATTCATGCAATTCGACAAATTTCTTTTCCATCAGGTGAACTCCAAAGGCGGGGCCCCAACATCGTGAAGTTTGCCGTCGCGTCCCATTCCACTACCACGTCTCCTGCATCTTTCCCCTCTTTATTTTTTCTGCTTTCCAGATCTGCCGCACTGCAACCCAACACGAGCCCGCATTGTTCATATCTGATCTACATTATATTTCCGATTCCAAATTCCTTTATTCTGAGAGAGCAATTTTTACGAGACGCATGACCATGCACGACCCCCCTTACCTACTACCTTCTCGCCTCTTACCTACATGAATGAATTTGTACGGGCGCCACCTTCGCTTGAGACACACACACACACACACATACGGAAAGAGACAGAGAGCTCCCAACTGTTCACAGTGCACGTATCCGAAACAGCACACCACGACACAATAAGCACGTCCATACCCACCGAATCGTGCCTTTTAAAGATAAAGCGAGATTATCAATCATTTCACATGCCTCAAGTGATCATGGCAATCTTCCGCCCGGGACGAACTCCTCTGTCTTTTCTGTTCTCTTCTCCTCCCTCGTGTCCTCTCTTTCTCTCTCTTGTACCTGATTCCCCATACACTGTACGGAGTAATCGCTGTAGTTTATCCGTTAAGGGCCGTGTAGACCTGCGCGGCTGCATATGTAGATCGGCATCCTAGTATACTAGTCCAACTCCAACCATCTGTAAACCAGTAGTCCAGACTCTTCTTTCGAGCCCCGGACCGTCAAACGGCCTCGAGCGGATCGGCGGCGCGCATTAGCTGTCCATTTCTCATGCGGCTCTGACTGTTCGCGCCAGGAGTGGACTTGCGGCGTGAACTCTGGGACTAACAGAGTTTTTGTCGGCCGGCATTGATCAACATGGAAGCGATATATCCATCAAAGTCCAAGGTTGCTTACTACCGGCTTTACTCGCTCTTGCAATATCCAAGCTTTTCTAAATTTGGGAACAAAGTCTCATGGTCTCGGAATAAACCCCCAGCCCCGTGTCCTTCTATAGTCGGTTTGAAATATGCTATAGTATGATTGATGCAACATTGCGAGTATCATGGTGCGACCTTTCACTTTAGAATGCTGTCCACTTCATCCCATTATTTTCTACTTTCGAAACTAATTCAACACAACCCTTCCAATGAGTAAGTACACCGCTAAAAATTAATACACGGCAGATTTCTATCACCGCTCACTGTCGATGCGTGAACTTTTGGCGTATCCTTTTAGTTGACTCCACCCCCTTTTGTTTCCTATAATCCCATCCGCACTATAGTAGTCCCCTCCATGATCTTCCTTCACAGCCACCACACTCCCGCGCCCGCTAGACATAGCACGAGCCGATCTCTAAACCACATACGACACGGCAGAGAGTATATGGGAAAGCGGGAAAGAAAGAAAAATAAAATTCAGGATATCGGTCTAAGATAGGGACCCATATATAGGCGCTAACCTCACCGCGAGACTGATAGATCTAGCCACAGGCCTGGAACCATTGCTGAATCATCCACCCATCCTCGGTCGTCTTTCCAAGTCCTTGGACCGTCTCTGATAGGATATGACCCTTCCTTCCCTTCCTTAACCCAACCCTCCCTTGTCACTATACTCCCTCCCTCTTCCGCCTTTCTCTCCAAGCCGGGTTGCCCCTTGTCCAGCGCTCATCAGGGTTCCCCAAGGGAACAGGGTCGGCGTACATCTCCCGAATGCAAGAAACCCGAGAGAGGGTTTCCCCCCACGTCTTAACAGGGTAAAAACTTTAATGCACCCGTGGGGTTAGGATGAAAAACCCACGTGTTTTCTGGCTTGGCTTGGCTTCTTTGCTACATATAATAGACCTAGTGCTCGGCTCCGGGAATGGAAATGCCGGTGGGAGATTATCCACTTCTTTTCCGGGAGTGGAGATGGTAATACCGGGCCACGGGTGTCACATGGCTTGGTACTGTCGTGAGTTTTATCTTCCTCAGCGGGACGGAAAGGAAGAGTGAGCGATGTTTCTGATGCTGGTGTAAAAACCCGAGTATCCCGCTCGGGAAGTAGGCCAGGAGACACTACGGGAGCCTGGAGGGGAGACTTTGAGCCATGGTCATGGTTTACCGTCGTCTGGTCCCGAGTATGGGTGTCCACCGTGGAAAGGGAGCTGTGGTGGTTGTTGATTCTGTTTGAAGAGCTGGAGCTGCGCCTTTGTTCTTCCCGAGCCCATAATAGGTCGATGGGTATCAAGCGCGGCGTTGGTGGCATGACCGGTTCACGTCGTAGGAGCGGATAACGAAGAGGGTTTCCAAGAGTCAAGGCTCTACGAGTTGGTCTGTGTCGCGAGTGGAACGTTCGCACCGTCCCTCTACGAGGTGGAGGATCATTCGTAGTGTTTGGATCTTCTTCCCATTTTGCCTCTCTGGAGATATGCGGTGCGACAGTGGCTGTTAGGTCAAGCGTTATATCTTTTGCTGATGCAGAAAAGTTTTGAGTATGGGAAGGGGAGGAGTGAACATGGTGCACAAGTGCCATATCGACGTTGATATATATACTGATGACTCCCCTTAGAGATCAGTGGCGGAGAAGGGCAGAGTTTTTATTTTCTCCCTTCCAAGTTCATGTGTTGGCCAAAACATACTTTTCTATCGCCGACGACCAGCAGTGTCCTGGCATATATGTACACCTTGATGAACCATCAAACATGATGACAAGAGCCGAGGGCATCTAAAGTGTCGGATGAGCTAATCAACCGATGCAAAACAAACAACACCTCAATGCGATTTATTTGCAAGCAACGTGTTGCCATTGCCAGTGTTAGCAATTCTTGCAATCAGCACGCATTCCTTGATCGGCTCTTTGACGGCAGTATTGTATGGAGATAATTATATGCCCTGTTTAAAAGCACTATGGTATTATGATTAACAATATCTGTGCTATTTGTAGCATTCAAGCCGTCTTCATCCCATGAATAGGGTATCAAGTCCCCATCTTAAATAGCATTGTTATGATTCTTTCCTTGTACAGTTCCTTCGATGATAGTGCTTGATTTACCAACTCAATGGTGGCCTTATTGCGACGCTGTTATGACATACAAATATCATGATGTTTGTAGTGGTTTGAATGTCGATTATAACTCAGCCGTTCTCCAACTTTCTGGACCATCGATCCACAAGTTTTTTCAGGTATAAGACAATGCCAGTTTAATTAGCAAAATACAAGTTAGTCTCAGAATACACGAATAAATGGTGATAGTCATAGCTTGTGGCTGCCCATAAGCACACTCAGAAGTGAATTGAACCCAAGAATGTATTCTTGCTGGAGAATACATGTACGTACTCAACTCAGACAAGTTGCTTGCCATTACATTCACTATAACGGCAGCAAGTTCGAATTGTCACAATCATTCTAATATGCGCATGTTACGAGAAGACATTTGTAATTGTCAACCAAGAAACGAAGCTCTAATTTTTAGAAACACACCAACTGTAAAGCCCTCTGTATCTACATGAGAAAAAAAATCTGTTGTCCCAGGGAGAAACGAAGTAGGAAAACCAAAAAAGATATGAACCATTAATACGTAGTAAAGTTAGGATACATGCGATAATGCCCATCGATGATCAGTCTCTAGGCCTCTAACTACCCCTGCTGTCGATGCACAAATACAACACACGCGCACGCACACACACACACGCTTGCCGAAGCAAGGAAATGCAGCCCACAAGGCAAGTGTCATGACCAGGAAGCGAGAAGAGATGACGGCCTGTGGGAAGGGATAGACGGGACATCTTAGACCAGACCGCCCTGGGTGGGGACAGGGTCCGGGTCCGAACCGTCGTCGTCAGTCGGGTCCGCGCCCGAACCATCGTCGTCAGTTGGGTCGACATCATCACTGGTCTGCTCCGGGTCAGCGCTGGTGGTAGTTGTTGTTGTTTCAGTGGTGGTGACGGTGACTTCGAATTCGAAAGAGCCCGTCGGGTTGCCAATGCCGTAGCCGTATCCCCAGCCGGTATACTCGGGGTTGGGAGGACTGGTGATGACGGGGTCGACGCCTCCATTAACACCGTATCCTCCAGAGTTGCCATAGTCTCCGCTGCCGCCATTGTAGGCAGGGTCGCTCCCACCATCATAGCCACCATTGCCGTAGCTTCCCTTGCCGCCATCGTAGCCACCATCGTAGCCACCATTGCCGTAGCTTCCCTTGCCACCCTCGTAGTCAGGGCTGCTGCCACCATCATAGCCACCACCTCCGTAGCCGCCTTTGCCACCTTCATAACCTCCATCACTACCTCCGTAACCACCTTTGCCACCTTCATAACCTCCATCGCCACCTTTGCCACCTTCATAACCTCCATCGCCACCTCCATTGCCGTAGCCACCTTTGCCACCCTCGTAGTCAGGGCTGCTGCCGCCCTCGTAGCCGCCGTCGTTGCCTCCGTAGCCACCTTTGCCACCTTCATAGCCGCCATCACCGCCACCACCGTAGCCGCCGTTGCCACCCTTACCGCCACCATATCCACCCTCTTGACCACCTCCATAGCCGCCGGAGCCGCCGGAGCCACTGGAGCCGCTCTCGCCGCCTCCATAGCCACCTTGGCCACCGTGACCACCTTCATCACCGCCATAGCCACCGGAGCCGCTCTC
>NW_006917102.1:1458204-1549579 GCF_000516985.1 Pestalotiopsis fici W106-1
GCCGCCTCCGTAGCCTCCCTCGCCACTATCACCACCGCCGTATCCAGAGCCTCCTTCCTTGCCACCACCATAGCCGCCCTGGCCCCCGTGGCCGCCTTCATCACCGCCATAGCTGGGGCTGCTACCACCCTCTTCCTCACCTCCACCGTAGCCACCAGAGCCCTTGCCTCCTTCATCGCCGCCGTAGCCACCGCCGCCTCCACCACCACCGTGGCCACCGCTGCCGCTGTCGCCGCCGCCACCACCACCGCCGCCGCCGTAGGAACCGGTACCGTACGATCCAGTCTCCCCGCCACCGCTACCGTAGTGAGAGACGGACTGGCACCTCTTCTTCCTGATGCCGCGGGCGCGCAGGGTGCCCAGGACCAGCGAAGGGGCCAGCATGGTGACGATGCCTACAGTGAGCTTCATGATGGCAGACTTGAGATTTGAGAATTATTATTAAGCGAAAAATGTGCTGAGTGTGTATGTGTGTTGTTGTTGTTGTGTGTTTTTGATTGAAACAGTCGACAAGAGAGACGAGGAGGGGGATTATTGGTTTTCTTGTGTTTTTCCTATTTCTTTTTTTCGGGCTGCTTGAAAGAGAGTGTGTGGTCGTAGGCAAAAATGAATTTAGCCAAACGAGGGAATTCGCACAAAAAAATCCCAAAAAGTCTTGTCTGTTGGGAGAGGGGGGTCGGGATGACAAACGAGTGTAGGTAAAGACTGATGAGGAAAGAGGAAGAAGAAGACGAGGGGAGAAAGGAGAGATAGGCTTGAGACCGATCCTCATGGCTCTTATACAGTGAGTTTCGAAGGGGTCAAGGAGGCGTTTGCTCCGGGCCAACCTTTTTCTTTCCGATTATGGTTCTTTTCCTTCTTCTTCTTCTGCCTGTGTGTTCTGGTCCTTTCCCTCCCATATCTCGGGAGAGGCACTCATCCGTGTCCCTAACGTGAAAAGGCAACAATGCAATTCAAACTTCATTCTATCAGCCGGCACGACAATGGGCGTAATACTCGTCTGTGGAAATTACCACTCACTAGATCCATGATGGGGTCGTATGCAAGGTACCAGAGAAGCCGCTCTGCTAATCAATCCTCGCCTTTCCTTCTCTCCATTGGGTCGGGACTTGTGTGCCCGAGTGGGAGTATGCGGCTTTGGAGAGAAGCGGCTGCCACGGGTTAGGTTAGCAAGGGTCTGATGTTCAAAATCTTAAAAGACAAGAATGCCGGCGAATACGGTTTGAAACATCATCTTCTCCTATTCCCTCGCCCAGCTTTTCCGCCCCGGGCACTGCGCAGAAAGAAAACAAAGAGTTGCATGTTAATGTCAAGCCGATGGACGGAGTAGTCGAGCCGTCATATTCAATAATGGAATTGAACTGGCCTGGATCTTGTGCTTGAGCTCGCTGAGAGATTATACATTGCATGGGATGAGGAGGAGAATGAAGAGATCAAGATTGTGATAGTAAAATTGGACGTACTGCATGTGTAACGTGCAAACTGTCAGAAGCACATATGGGGACGTCATGCTGCACGATGCGTACAGATGCAGTGCTTGATGTAGAGCCCTAGTCGTGCTGCTTCTAGTCAGGCACAAGCAGAAGCCATGGTTCCATGTTGCCCCTGTGGGAAGTGTTTTTTTCCTCGTTGCTTTTTTGTCCCGACTGAAGAATCTTTTCAGGCACCAAAAACTCAGAAATCCAATTGGCCTATCAGAAGCGGCTGATCCGAACCTTGTTGCCGGTTGCAGACCTCGCGCACCCACCATTAAGCTCTTATAGTGAGTTCGATTCACAGGGGACGAGTCTCACCACGGGACAGGAGCCTCGCTGCAGAAGCTGGAGCCGCAAGCCGCCTCCCGAGGCGTCAGCCATTCGCAAAATAGAAGAAAGGTACAGTAAAAACGTTGTCATTCCGTGTACATACAACCATAGATATGGCACGCGATACGTCTGACCATGTAATCACCACCTCAAGCCACAAACGTGCGGCAACGCCCATCACCCCAGCCTAGGCTCACTCCCTCCAATCTTCGATGCCGGCTGATCAGGAGCTCACCTCTCCTGCCTTGACTGGCACCCTTGCCCCATCTCCTGAGAATCTGCGTCAATTTGACGGCTTGCGGCTTGTCTACCTTTGGTACTGCGGCAACTTAAGGAAGCGAGAACTGCCCAGAATGCCTGGCGAACAGTCTAGGTCAATATGATCGACCTTTTTGACGCAGCTCTCAATTTCTGCTCATATTGATCAGTTCTCCACGCCAAGGAGGACCAGATTTGCCACGTTCATGATGGTAATGACCAGCCAAATGAGAACCGACAGGATGCAGACCCACCAGTCATTACCCATCTTGACCAACTCTCCCAGTCCGGACACGCCATCGACTCCTTCCTCCTCATCCCGAGAATCCATGTGTCTGCTCGAGCCGCGAAACTCGTCGTCATTGCTGCCTTCTTTGTAGAATCTCGCCATACCCGGCTGCACAGTCATGTACTTGTTGAAGCACGTGTACCATATGAGGGGCGCGGAGACAAAGGGCAGCACAATAGAGAGTGCAACCTGGCTTCCATTGAGCGCAGCACTGAGCTTCTCGCGGCCAGCAGCACCGGCTATGATGATGGATGGCGTGATGCTGATACTGCGGGTAATCAAGCGGCGGAGCCATGGCTTCATCTTCCACTTTAGCGCCCCCTCACAAACCATCTGACCGGATATGGTGCACACGATACCCGCGGAGACACCCGAAAATAAAAGCGCCAACGCAAAGACCGTCCCGGCGCCAGTACCAAGGCTGGAAGTCAAGAGGGTGTGGATGCCAAAGATGTCCGCATCGAGGGCCTCGGTGTTCCCGTACAGGCTCGCACCAGCAACGATCAGAATGGCACTGTTGACAAACAATGCAAACGTGAACAATGAAATAGCAAGCTCGGCGTACGAGTAGTTGAGACAGTGCTTGATGGCGCGCATAGAGGGAACGTAAAAGACCTTGTCGTAATCCTTGCTGTCGCTAAGGCTCTCGGGACTAGTCGTAGCATTGGCGGGCATGAGATTGTTGCGGGTATCATAGTCCATCAGTCGTCGCTGCGGAAGGCCAGACCCTAGGTATAGCGAGTGTGGCATCACGGTCGCGCCCAAGATACCACAAGCCTGATACAGACCCTCGCCCTGGATGACGGCATTGTTTGGGAGATAGCCTTTCATGACTTGACCGACGCTGGTGTTTTCGATGTGTGATAGCTCAATGCAAAAGCAAACCACAACTGCAAGAACCAAAAGCATGACAAAGACCTCAAATGAGCGCAGACCCTTCATGGATCCTTGAGGACGGTAGAAGAAGAGTAGCACCATGACATCGAGGATGGAGATGGCGCATCCGGCGACCAATGGTAGCTGGGGTATGAGCAGATTCAAAGCAATTGCCGTTCCAATGACCTGATTGCCGTTAATATTGGGTTGCATGGTATCGTGCGGAATGCATATATATCATCCTTCTTGGTGGAAAACTACTTACTTCGGCAATATCAGTTGCAATAATGGCGATTTCTGCCATGCCGTACAGGAAATAGTTCAGCCATCTAGGCAAATAGGCCCGGTTCGCTTCGGCAAGGTTCAATCCAGTGACGGTTCCTAGCTTTACTGAAAGGCTCTGCAGCAAGATGGCAAACAGGTTGCTCATGAGAACAACAAACAAGAGTCGAAACTGATATGAAGCTCCAGCCGCTATATCAGTCGAGTAGTTTCCAGGGTCGACTGTGTGATGAGGTCAGCAAGCAAGCACATTGATGAGATGCGGTGAGCTGGATGCCATGTGTCTTGGCACCCACAACCAAGACACTAAGGTGACTCACTGTAGGCCACCGACACCATGAAGCCAGGCCCAACAAACTTTCCAAAGGTGAGGAAGACGTGCTTGAGCCGGCGAAGAGGACTTCCTCCATCCTTCGCGGAGGCCGACACATCAGTAGAAGTAGTGTCGGCACCGCCTTGACGGAGGTCGTCGTGGGGCACCTGGACCGCCGTCCCGGAGGTGGACGACTGCTTGGTCGCAGGCGACTGACCGCTAGCGCTATTATCACCATGCGCTGCCGCGGCCAGTTTTGGGTGCGCATCGAGGGCGCGGTCCCGGTCTGGCACGGGGGCCGCCACTTGGATGATTCCCTGACCAGTGTCGTCCATGGATCCGTCTTCATCGGAGGATCCCCGTCTGGTTCGGGAATTGGCGATGCCGTTGAGATCCTGATTGGTGGTCAGGTCGTTGGACAAAGCATTGGGACTCTGGTTGAGTCCATCGTCGCCCTCGTAGGGTTCATCAGTTCGAGACGTCTGATTCATGGTGGCACGATATGATTCGTTTCTCTGTTGCGATTGGACGTTTCTTCGACCTTGCCTACAGGCTTCTTCTTTGAATTTCTTTGATTGGAAAGTTGGCACGTGTCTCGAGTGGATTCTCTTTTTTTGCTGGATGGAGCCTTTCTTCCTTCTAGATTCCTTCCTTTTTTTTTTCTGGACTGACGTTGGCTTTTGCGTTTATCCTTGCTGGAACAAAGGGGTCCTGTTTCTGTCTGGGGCTGAGCAAGTCGAAAGGTAGGTAGAAAAACAAGACTCTACTGCTTGCGATCAATTGAACTGGCACAGGAATAATCAATGACAAGTGGTGACTATATCAACGTGTGTCTCGTGACCAGTCAGAAGAAGGAGAAGTCTGGAGTAAAGACAATTGGGAGCAAACCCAAACTAAGAAAGAGACGAATCTAGATTTCTGTATGTCTCTAGTCAGATCTTCCTAGCGGGCATGAGTGGGTTTTCTCTCTCCAATTGTAGTAGTTGGCCACTAGCGATCAGCAGCTTGACAGTATGTAGCCAAAGCAATGCCGGAATGCCAGATCCTCGGGAACAACCGTTGGGTTGCCAGCCAGACAAGGGCAAGCAATAGGCAATGACTGATCCGAATCCAACAACAGACTTTTGATTATTTAAAGCAGTGCAAGCTGGGCAAGTTGAAAACCATAAACCAAAATAGAAACCTTTGGTATACAAAGAGACGAGCAAAGTATCCAAGGTAGGTAGGTAGTAGATTGTATGATACAAAGAAAAGAAGGTTTCTTTTCGGACAAAGTTATATCGAAGTTCGCCGAGACTCGTCATCATCGGACACCGGGACTTTACGAGAGGAGAAACTGGAATGCCCAGTATCTATCTAGCGTGTGGAATTCACAGCTTCCGGAAGCCAGTCATTCAAACAACTTCATCGGCTATTGCTCTTTCTTTCCTCTTTACACAGCAGAGTATGTGCCCTACCCAACTACTACCTGGGTACCTACCTTGTCCAAGAAGAAAAAATAAAATAAAAAACTTGATGCCCAGAAATCTCGACACTGCCACTCTGAATACGCCATCAATAGTGCCATCAAGGTGGTTTGATCATGTACTGGCCCAGGGTCTTCATATTCCTATTACAGTACAGAATCACTAGTGAGTCTGGTAGCACCCACCTGGGCATACCATAGTAGCTGAGCAAGTTGGGGCAAGTTGGGGCCAGCAAAGAACAATGCTAGCCACTAAAAACCATTGGAAACTTCCCCTCTCCCCACCCGCGGCTGGCCTCTCGGAACATGGCGGTTTCTCCCGGAGTATGACGGCATCAAAACGGCGGCATGTTCCTCGTTCCTATCAATTCAATGGTTCAAAAGACCCGGGTTGGGTTGTGCCGAGGGAAAATCAAAACCATTCCGTGTTGCCGTTCTGGAACTACTACTAACAAGAAAAAGCACTGCAGCCAATTATATCAATCTTCTTTCGTGGTCATTGGCAAAAGAAGAAAACCAATTGCAATTTCGTTCCCTTGTTTATAATTCCATTCCCGTGGCCCTTTTCAAGAGATGATTTGCCTCAAACACGGCTTGACTCGCTATATGCTCTGCACAGAAAGCAAAATACAAAACCTCCATACCTTGCCAATAAAAACACGGGCCTGGTTGACTTGACATTGGGTCGTTTCACTTGTTCTCCTCATCATCATCTCAGATGTATATGACCTAGTAGGCAATGTAGGCGAGGTACATAGGTGGGCAATTGTTCGCGCGGGGCCATCGTAATGTCTGGCGCAGATCCATCCTCAAAATAAGGCCCGAAACTACCTCGAAAGCCAAGGACACACAGCATAGTCAAGTGTTGAACTTTTATTATTGTTTTTTCTATATACCCCGATTTTTTTCCCTTCTCGTTTTTATTTTCCATCATCACCAAAACTACCAGTTCCAAAGAATACAGAACAGTACACACCACTAGATGAAAAACAGTGATGAGCGACCTGTCCAAGAGAAATAGTACTCGGGCCAAATCCCTTGGCCATGCGTTTTCCCCCAAGATTGATAAAGTTGTAAATGCCAACACCGCAGAACGCCTCGCCAAATGGGATTGAATCATGAATAGATGTCGTTGAGTACACCGCCTCACTCATCTCCGTATATGTTTTATTCCCGAGTCTGCTTGGCTGCCAATTGTGACACGAGCAAGAATGACACTTACAAGATCCACGGCCACATGTACATTTCGCATATAAGCAAAAAGTCACTGGAAGCTGTCAATCATAATAATCATCGTCTCTTGTCTAATCGTCGCTGAGCTGCCAAGCCCTCACCGGGTCTGCTGCACCCGAAAATGAACACAGCATGCTTCTTTCTACTGGGCTTTCTTGCCCTCCTTTCTCTCGCGGTCTCTCTTGGCATAGATCTCGGACGTGAAGGGATTCTCGTAGGCCAACGCAACCTTGTAGACCACCCAGACCCAAGCGGTCAGCAGAAGACCTGCCGGCTTGCCGTACAACAGCGCGGTGCCCAGGAAGCTGCAGGTCGAGCCCCAGTACATGGGCGCATCCGTGACGTTGAACGGGAACCCAGTCACCATGTGGTCCATCAGGATACCAAAATAGTCGCCGAGAAACGTGCCGGTAATGCCGAGTGCCCACGTCGAGGTAATGACCAGGACGTTGCCGGATGCGATCAGGGCGTAGGCGAGATACTTGACCTCGTCGGTCTCGAGGAGTGGGTACGACGGCTGGGCGCGCAGGGCACGCTCATACAAGAAGTCACGGAAGAGGCCCAGGGAGAAGATGGTCGCAGCAAGGAAGTAGCAGGCAGCCTGGCGGTTGTTGTTGAAGATGCGCGAAAGGAAGTGGGTTCTGTACTCGCGGCGGGCAACAATACTGGGCAAGTGTTAGTCTGAGACCATCTTATATACCGCAGCCAATCCTGCCTCCTTGCTCGTCATGACACGAGCCGAGAAATGGAGAGGCCTATTGCGGACGACAACACTGCAGCGAGGATGTTAAGAACATGGCCTACTTACTTCCAGAAAGTAGGGTTGAATGCAATCGCAGCAGCCGACACTAAACATCAAGGGTCATTATACTCGTCGACTCTTGGTACCCCTTGGCAACCATCAGGGTCGGAAACATGAATGGTAAACATACTGTACAAGCTCTTTTGGTCGAGGTCAACCAGCTTGCTAGGCTCAAATGCTAGAGGAGCCATGATGATAGTGGTGGTGGTGGGAGGTTCTGATTGTACAGTTGGTCGCTTGCAAAATTGATAGTTGCCTGTACACGGCGTTGTACTGTCTTTTGTATGTAGTTCTGACTCCTGTCCTGAATAGGTGGAAACTAATGGAGGCGTGTTTGTGGATGGTTCAAGAAAACAATGAGCTCTCCAAAAAGCTCAACCTAACCTGGGCTGAAGGAGCTCCAATAGCGTCAATGCCATGTGCAGTCCCTTCGGAACCCCTCCCTTCGCTTCTTTGAGCTTCCTTCCTCGTCGAACCGGCACAAACCGGCCCTCAAACTCCGTTGGCAAAAAAAAGGGCGGACAGCAACCGTCAAAAAAAAAAAAAAACCAAAGTTTTTCTTTCATAATGCAGCTTAAGATACTTGACTTACCCGTGTCCAGACAGCAAGCCATAATAATCGGTTGGATTTTGTATTGAACCATCCATCGTATATTCGACTTGGAGCCGCTGCTACTTTCGAATGGGGAAGCTTTGGTTGCATTGTTCAAATGGCCAGTTGCAAAAGCAAACAGGAAGATGGTTGTCTGCTTTATTAATCTCATGTAGGAAACTCAAAGGGAAGATTCCTTCCCGTCGTAAGTCCTGGGTATTTTGAATGCCGAAACGCCGTGTTCATATGCCCAAATACACATCCCAAACGCCATTGCTCATTCCAGTCGTTCCGTTTTCCCGTTGCAAGCGTTCGCTATTCCAGGCATTTTACCTATTTCCTTGCTCTGGTCTTCTTTGGCTGCTGTGTCGTCGTGTCTTCCTCCTCCTCGTCTTGACCCTTCTTTAGATCTTCTTCGAGGCCCCATTCTTCCTTATCGTACCAGTCTTCTCCATCCGACATGTCTCGGTTCGGTCCGCAATGTGCCTCGTACTTGGACCATTGCAAGACAGTTCTTCGCAGCCTCTCTGCACGCAGCAGGCCTTCATGGAGCCTTTTTGTGCCTCGACATACTTCTTCTTGCTTCTGGACGTAAGCTTGGAGCAACCGCCTCAAATCCTCAGCTTCCGCCTCTGGGATACCCAAGTCTCGGTTCGGTTGTGCTGATTTGGGTGCTAGGAAGATCGGATGGATAAACATTTCATCGAGAGCTTCCAAAGAAGCTATCGACATTGGCGCGCTTCCTGGGAGGTTGACTTCATGACCATTGAGCGCTTTTGGGAACGGTTGCGCCTGTGCTCTCCCGCCGTTTTGTTCCCCTGCTGTTGTAGCACCATTTATTGTTGGCTGTGCTTTGCCTGCAGCTAACTTGTCATGCCCGTGTTGCGTCCCATTAGCAGTTGGATCCCCGTTAGACTCGGTCGCTCCGCTTGACACTTTATCATTCTGCCGATTCGATTCTGCGGTAGTGTCTTCGTCTATTGTTTCATCGGCATCGATCATTGAGGTGTCGCCATCTCCAGTTGTTTCTTTGGCCTGTTCACCATCTTCACGGGTTATGCTGGACCCTGCACCATTGGCCGATGGAGAGTCATTCGCGTTGTTGGCAGTTGCATCGGCTCCCAAGAGCAGCCTGGTCGTATCTGGCTTGATGGTAGGCTGTCCAGAGCCAGGAGTACTTGCAGCGTGGGGTTCTTGAAAGTAGTGGAGGTCGTTTGGTGTCTCCATCATTTCAGTCGGGATCCAGATATGGTCACCGACCAGCTTTGTGTGGAGGTGCTTGATATTCCACAGCGCTTCATTCTCCTTGTACATGGTATCGCGAGCTTGAAGCGTGAGGTCGGTCAATGTTTTGGACGTATAAGGGCGGGCGAGAGTAGGGTGCGAAGGCAGGTCGGTCACAGATGTCAGTGGTGCGAGGATGCCTGTGCAGTATTTGGTCAGTATGCCACAAAAAAACCGGAGACTCGAGGCACTCAAGCTCACTCTCCAAGCGCACGTTCGCGTAAGGGTTGAACTCGGCTGCAGTTTCGACAATATCTTGCATTCGCTGTTCGTAGTCTTCGTCGTCGCTCTCTGGTTCGTAACCCTCATCGTCTACCAAAGGTGGGTTTCGACTAATGATGCCCCGTACATAGCCAGCATGCTCGATGTACTGTAGCACTAGTGTCAGTAAAACAGCTCCTGGAAGAGTGACGGGTGGTGAAAATACATGCCTCTTTATAGACTTCGGGGCCCGAAGCCGGTGCCAATTGCCCTTCACGCGCAAATCTGGCTCGCTTGTTGAGCTTCTGACCGCGGTTTCCACGGTAGTCGACATCGTCGTCTGAATCTTCTGACTCTACGGCAGCAGAAATCTGATTAGTGACTTGGGAAGTGCGTACTGGAAGGCACAAGAAGGATACCGTATGCTCTCCGCTTCATTGCCTTTTTCATGGCTATTATCGTGTCGGCGAAAAGTGCTTGTTGCGACATGGTGGGCAATCGAGATCGTGGGCCTGCGCCTCGCAGTCCCCAGTTTCTGCGGTATTCGAGGTAGACTGTGTTTTGAGGTACAATTATTCGCAGCGCAGCTCGCGCCTGCGCCTCTTCGACTATCGTCCTTTCGTGTTAGTAGGCGCGGATTTGAGAGTACGAAGAGTCGAGGCGGGAGGAAACTGACTGGTGGCGGTTCTGTCGCAGCGCTCGCCGAGGAATCGGGTGTGAATGGCGAGAGGGAAGACGGTGGAAGTGTCGTGTTGAACAGATGACGAGAGGCTTTGGAAGTAAAATGACGTTTGACTATGTTCAAATATATGCAAGAGACCGAGTACCCCTAGACAAGGTCGAAAAGTGCGTGTTGCGACGAGTTTCTGGCAGGAAGAAGACTTTCGCTGCGTAATGGGGACTGGGGGGGCAGATAGGTGGACGGGGACGACGAGGCTGCGTCTTCGCTTTGTTACGCTTGGGTCCCGCGCTTGGCCGATTACATTATCGATCGGTTCAAAATCATTGACTGGTTAGTCTCGAGGAGCATTGGGGAAGCTGTTGGGTAGCTTGGGTGGTCCTGGACACCTGTATTGTTAGAGTCGGCAGCTGCAGATTAGGGACATACAATGAGCACTGGGCAGCGTGGCAGTTGGGGTAGGTCAGACGGGCCCCGAGTTCGCAAGCAGCGCTGATGAGGTGGGCGTGCTACAGTCTTAGATGCTACGGGATAGACACTAAAACCCCTGGCAGACATTTGTCAGAATGCGCTAACTGTTACCACATGTACCTAGGCAGGAAGTAGGTACAGCTCAGAGGGCCCTACAACCCCCCTCGGCAATGACCGAAATGGGGGAGCTTAGGCGTCTGAGGTCACCTATTGGCAGCCCTAGCTCAGCAATTGCCCACCTACGTCAAAGTAACTCAACGGCGTACGACGTACCACATAGAGGTCCAGAGCAGCAACCACTTTACATGCGGCGCCTGGAGTCAACGCGCAGCAGCAGCAGCAGATAACCGTGTCTGTGGGCCGACCTCACTGGCATCAAAGCTGCGATTGATTGATTGTCTTTGTCGAAGACTTCTGACCCTGCACAACAGCCTTCACTACGCCTTGCGACCCGTTACATGACATCTGGGACAATTGCTTGGTTACTGCTTTCGAGAGAGCTATAACTGCTGGCAAGATAAGCATATTTGTTGCTGCGCGGGCTGGTAGTCTGGTTGTGTCTGCGCCCAACTTTGGTCAAAAGTGAGTCTGCGTCCGTTAGCTTCATGGTTCCGTGTCACATCTGAGCAGCAGTACTATAAATCGATCCAGGCTGCTAATCATTGGAATATAGTGCTGCTGTAAAGCTGCAGGTACCTCTCGTCTTGACTGCTATGCACCTAGGAACCGACAGGTTGGCGTAGACTGCTCTGTGAACACCCCCTCGAGCCATGGACGACTATCCCGCTGGGAGTCTGGACCATAACCTCCCATTGTTGGTGGTGTCAGGCCTCAGCACTGGGCCTACAAAACCACTGCTCACCGATCCGGACCTCAAAGAGCAGAGCGTGCTCATACGGTCAGAGCTTCCTCCGGTTGAGAGTCGCGAGGCTAAGGCGATCTTGCATTACATCCAGGAGGCAGATGCAACTGACCTGCCGTGGAATGGACAAGACGCCTCCCGGAAGTACAAATTCAAAGTGAAGACCATAGGTAGAGTGAGTCTTACACTGTGCAACTCTCGTCCTTCTAGACTATCTGTGCGCCTGATCCTGACCTGATTCAAATTATAGGACTTCCTCTTACCGCCTCGGCGCGCTCGACTGCCAGAAGACCTCGAGACGCCCTTGTCACCGCCCGTTCTACACTCGCCTTTCTCTCCTCTGAGTCCCGGCTCATCTTTATATCCCGATGGGCTCATAGACGCACGCTGGCTGCACAAGCATCAATCACTCATACCGAGTATATGCTTGTGCTTCTACAGCCTCACATCCGACCCTACACTGGCAACATTGCACGACAACCAGCTAAAGACAGATATCAACGCCTTGAAAAATGCAATCAGTCGCTCTGGCTACAAGTGCCGCTTGGTCGCAGTCATCTTGAGTGACCGAACACCGGATTCCATGGGCGCCTTTCAAGAGAGACTGGAGAATATCAGGTGGGGCACTGGGTTGGATCCCAAGACATCGCTGTTTGTCTTGCCTACACGACGCTCTGAAGCAGAGTTGGAAGGCGCTGTGGACAGCATATTGACTGCTGTTTTTGTCCAAGCCAGTGAATACTACCGTGAACTTGGTCGAAGGTCCCGCAAGAAGAAAGGCAGAGGTGTGGCGCCCCAACCTACCATCCCACCCACCAGCGGCACTTCCCATACCCTTACCCTTCAAGGCTGGAACGTCCGTTATGATTTCAAAGCAGGTGTCTTTGCCGAATTTAGACAAGAAATGGATGTCGCATTGCGTTCATACGAGCAGGCCTATGAGACCCTGCTAGGAATGGATGTATTGGAGACGGTCCCAAGCTGGAGCCCAAGGTTCAACGATGGCCGATATGTTGCGGATATACTGGCCATCAGGGCGCTAAGGTGCTTGTTGTGGAACGGGCAAACCACTGCGGCTGTGCGTAGGTGGCAGATGCATCGACAGCGCATGTCCGATTTCCTTGATCGCAGAGGTCGGGGAACGCAGAATTATGGTTGGCAAGCTTGGGAGGCGAGATGGGCCGAGATCATGGCGAATCTGATCGAGAGAGCCCAATTCCCTGAGCTAGACTCTTCGTCTCAGGCCTTGTTCCGGTCGCCAGAAAAAGCCTTGTCTGCTGAACGATTACAACCCTGGGAGCTCTTGCACCACGCTGGTTATTGGTACAAAACCGCTTCTCAGCACGCGCTGGACCGGAGGAAACTGGCGTATGCAATTCCTGATGACTCCAGAAAACCGCCTGACCTATCAGAGGTTTCCAAATCTGCTGCCAAGGCCTATAACGCGTTCGATACGTACATGTGTCCAGAGCCATACGAAGAGTACCCCCTAGACGGCGAGGGCTTTGACCATGCACGATACATTCTAAAATATCTCAATGCTGCAAAAGCAGAATTCCAAAAACGCCACCAAGTACGATTGACCGCAGAGATTGCGCTTGATGCCGCCAAAGAACTGGAATATCTCAAGGAATGGAAACAGATTCTGGAACTACTCACGCCTATGTGGCGAGATTCATCGTTCCGCAGAGAAGGATGGCTAGGCGCGGCGGAGGCACTGGGTTGGACTCTCAGAAAAGCCGCTGCACGAGCTGGGCAGGCGGATTTGGTCATTGCAATCGACTGGGAGCTTCTCAGCAATAGTGAGTTTCCAATACGGCTTTTCTGCTTAATTCACCATGATTAATCTGTACCAGGTTTCTCGAGACAGCCCAATTGGCATTACGATATCACCCGGTCTCTTGACAATATGCAGATCGATAAACGCCCGGAGGTTTCAGTCAACGATGATCATCTGACCTCGTTCCTCAAAGCATCATTTGTCTTCAAACATGATGAGGGCCGAGCAGGTCAAACTTGCCCAGCGCAGCTCGTCGTCACGTCCACTGCCTTTTCTGGGAGTGCGCCAATCACTTTGCAAGATATCGCAGTGGCCTTTGGGGGTAGTGTGCGGAATTTGCGCCTAACCCATGAAGCAGGCACTGCCCAGCCACTAGTCAGGAACAATATCTCTCTCACCTCTGTCGTTCTCAAAGAGATTGAGGCTCCAGAAGATACCGGTGATAGAGCAGAATCTGGGTCGAGTACACCAACCAGTGGCATGGTTATACTCCATGGAAAAGACGACTTGACACTGCGGCCAGGACAGTCAAGGGTATTCGAATTGAGCCTGCCATTGAGAGAGGCTGGTGAAGCGAATGCCGCGGTGATAACCGCCACCATCGCGCCGGAAAACTTCAAGCTCAGCTACTCCATGAGAGTTCGTGAAGACAATACTGTGGGCTTTTGGTATACGAATACTGGGAAGAGACGAGTCACAAAGATCAATCCCCACGTCATCAAGGTTCTTCCAAGGCCGCCAAAGATGCAACTCAGATTTGTTGGCGTTCACAAGCAGTATTATGCTGGTGAGCCTATCAAAGTGCAGATCGACCTTGTCAACGAAGAAGATGTGGATGCAGTATCGAAACTAGACGTTCATCTATATGGTCAAGAGGTACCTTCTTTCACAGCCTCTGCCGGAGATGAAACACTACAGTCGACCAGCCAACATAGCGAGGAGGCAAAGCTCGATGGTCTGCCTATAGGTACCATCGCCACAACAGAGTCAGCCAGGGCCATAGTCACGATCGATCCTATAATCCGACCCACAGCCTACGACCTTACTATCAAGGCATGGTACAATTTGATATCTGACCCATCGACATCTATTGTACAAACGGTCACTTTCCAGGTCAATGTTGTCAATCCTTTCGAAGCCAGTTATGATCTAGTTCCAAGATTACACAAAGAATCATGGCCAAGCATTTTCGACCATGAGAATCTACAAGAGCAAGCTGAGGATGATGAGGACCACAATCACCAAGCCACGGGTTTGGCACAAAAATGGTGCCTGATTACGCGCTTTGCTTCATTTGCTACCGAGGACCTCTGCGTGCGGGAGCTCGATCTTCAGGTAGTCAAAACTCATGGTGGTGTGAAATGTACCGTGTCCAAAGACCCGACACATCTCATTTCGGACTTGACAATGAGTCCAAAGACAATGGAAGAAGCACAATTTGACATTGTGGCGCAGAAATTGACCCTCGACGAACGAGCTCCATCAACTGCAGACTTGGCCTTCTCTATCAAGTGGCACCGGTCAACTGCAGAAAACGACAGCGCCCCGAATACAACCACGTTCCTCCTCGACCCCTTTTATGTTACCGTTTCCGAGCCGCGTGTCTTAGCTAGCGTCTCTTACTCGGAGCCACCAGCGCCAAAGGACGGTGCTGACGCATCTGATAGATCGCTACCCATTATCATTCTTGATATTACTATTGAGAACCCCTCGAACCATTTCCTGACTTTCGGTCTGGCCATGGAACCGTCAGATGAGTTTGCTTTCAGTGGATCCAAGAGTACATCGCTGAATGTTCTGCCACTCGCACGAAGAGCAGTGACATACCGACTCCTGCCATTGGTTGAGGGTGGACGGTGGATAAAGCCGCAGCTGGTGGTGAGGGACAAGTACTTTCAAAAGGTCTTAAGAATCATACCAACGGAAGGGATGAAACGGGAGGGTGATGGCGTGGCCATTTGGGTCCCGCGTAATGTTGATGTATAACGACAGCAATTTTGAATCCACATAGACACTTTTGCACGTAGGACTGCAACGATTGAATGACCAGCATTGTTTGTCGAAAACAAAAAAGCAAGCTCAATCTATATGCTATGTGTATAGGCGCATGAGTTCATGCTCTCCCGGTCTACCACGATAGACGCGTGCGAATCACTTTTACCAGTGTTAGAAGACTGCTGTAATTCAAATGCTGTAATCTCGCCTCCGAGGCAAAGGATATCCCGCGGCGGGCCGTCCGAGTTTTGGATATTTTGTGCTAGGTCCGTAGATTGGAAGCTCATCGTCAAGGTCTAAAAACTCGACGTCAACGCTCTCAACGTTGATCGTCAGGCTTACTACCGAGTCGGTGGGGATGAGGGTGCCGTCTCGCTGCAAATTGAATTCACCAGTCAGAATTTCTCTACGTTTAGGGTTCCTTGTTCTTCTCCATGAGCGTTGCGTTAACAGACTTACCTTTCTAATCTCCACCCTAAGCCTCTGCTCGAGCAGCGGCACCACGGTCTTGTCTTCGACACATGGAGCGAACCGCTTAATCTCCCGGTTGAGCTGGATTTCTGTATGGGTCAAGCCCGCAGGCGGCAAGGCCATGATGGCTGCAGACCCGGCGACCGTGTCGTTGCCCAGGAGGACTTGAACTTCGCAGGGGAGAGAGAGCTCGGACCGCTCGACTCCAATCTGGACGTAGTACTGCCGCTGCCGCTGCCGCTGCCGTCGCGGCCAGTTGGCTTCATTGTCCCGCTCAGTACTATGGCGGCGATGACGAGAAGATGGAGGACCTCCTCCAGACCCGTGCGGTGGCGGCGTGACCAGATTCGGCCCGTACAGCGAGTTGACCTGCCGAATGACGAGCTGCCGCGTGCGGTCCGGACTTGTCGACCAGTCGTTGATTTCGGGATACGTGTAGCCAAAGGTCTTGAGCGAGGCCGTCGTCCGGCCCGTGTGAAACGTCTGCGGACCGCCGCCGCCGTAGCCGGGCCGGTAAAAGGGCGCCAAGGGGGAGTCGGCCGTCATTTGCGTACTCCCCGGCTGAGCCCAGGTACCGGACCCAATGTCTGTGGGTTTGCTCTGGTATGTTGAGTTGTAGTTGATGGCTTGCCAGAGGGCAAAGAGCCGATCAACATTGGCATGGTGAAGCCAGCTGGAGGCGGGTCAGGTTCATGTGTGAACGGGGGCATTTCTTGGGGAGGTCAGACTACAGCTTACAATATGGGATCAAAGGCCGAGTACAGGGGATTATACATGAAGGTGCCCGCGGCATTATGAACATCGTTATGAGGATCCTCAAAGCTTGGCCCAGGGTTCGCTGTCGAGGCCATGACGTCAAAGTCCCTGGTCTTGGCAAAGACGTTGTACTATATTGAAATTCAGGATCCCCTTTTAGAATCGGGCCTAGACGGGGAGTGGAACTTTTGGAGCAAACATACCACTTTGTCCCGTAGAGACGTCACCACCAGCGACAAGTTACCGCTAGGATTCAAGTGTCGTTGCGTCCCCGTGCTGTTCCAGAAGACGGGGTCATCGGTAGTCGGAAACCACGCTGGGTCGTGGTTGAGCGGCACGCTGGGCCAAACGAAGCTGTACAGCGGATTGGGAATGGTTTCTTGACCCTCGGGCGTGTTGACCGTGATCTCGGGCCATGTCGTTGCCGGCGGCAAATTCGAGTCAGTGGCCCAGTCCCAAAACGGTATCCGGAAGGAATTCGCGGCGGACAAGTAAAGGGCCGCGTCTCTCCCGGTATACCGTCGTGCTATCTGTTGTATTTTCCCGCCCAGTATTTGCTGAGGCAATGATTAGTGTCTATAGATGATTGGAATAGTAGGGTAAACCTTTACCTCGTACAAGGCAAGGTAGGGCCGATGCCACGTTATAAACGGTACCTCCTGCGTGATAAGTTATTACCATTTGACGCAAGGGAGACTGGGAGGATTTCCTCCGACGGATCCAATATTGGGGTTATTAAGATGGAAGCAGCATACATTATGAAAGCAATATCCAGTCTCTTGAGCCCCCGGGGCCTGTCCGACTCCATTCCATGCTGTAAAGGGCCGGCCGTGAATACCTGAAAGGAGACGAATTCTTCAGCCACTCTCTTTGGTTGACTGGGTAAATAGACACAAGACTCAAGGGAGGCAAAAGAGATCATAACTCACCTGCAATCTGGAAAAAGGAATCTGACTCATTTTGACCAAGCTGTTGCATTTCGCGCAGCCCTAATATGTACAAGTCCCTACAATGAAAAGTCAACACGATTTTGAGTAAGCAGGGGGTTTCATCTCCGACAAGTACCATTGTGGACCGCCCAGTGCTTGCAAGTACTCAATATTGAACCTCGTAGGCCTCTCGCCGTCATCAGCTATGCCTGTGTGTAGCCCCGTGACAGTCACGGGTGCCTGGCTGCAAACAATGCCGGGCAGCAGACTGGCAAGCGCCGTGAAGAGGAGAGTTTCGGATATGTGCATATTCTATACCGCGATTTGTACTAGAAAGGATGGAGTATTACTACTGGGATTGAAAGCAGAAGAAATGGGAATATCATCATGTTGCTGGGAGAAGAAAAATGTCTTGGCAAAAGAGTAAGGGCATGAGGCTTTTATGAGATCTCTCTTTCGCCTTTACCGCGATTCCTGCCTCCTTTGCGAGACGTTGGACTAAGTACAGGAAGTAAGAAACAACCATAACAGGCAATGGCTTTTCGTTTTCTCGTATTCTGTGATCCAAAGTAACATGCAGAGACGCGCCATGTATCTATTTCATCTTATGCTTGAGAATCGTAGTGGACCTTCTCCTTCAAGCTGCGTGTGCGTGTTCAGAGAAAGCATCAATCAGACGGTGAAGAAATGAAAAACCTCACGGAGTTTTCTGGGTTTGTGAGCAACGCAAAATCAATCACAAAGCTATTTCTAGATACGGCCGTCTTTTCGAGGCGTGTAACGAGCTACAATGACTACGGTACAGGATCAAAGTACAGAATCGCCCCTCAACGGGAAGTAGCAGCAGTGGCAGAGATTTTCCAAGAGTCAATAGAGCTTTCCTGATGAGAAAACCAGTCTCCGATGCATCACTTGTCGTTTACCCGCGTATCAGCAACCTCCAAATTTATCCCAAAGCAAATTGTTTACCACGGGCACGGACTGAGAAATGATGAGCCTAGGATCATATGAAAGTCAAAAAAGAAAAACGTTGTTTTCGTGGGACACAAGACCGGAGAAATTACCCGCCAGGCAAACTACATGACCGTGTACGCCCTGAAAGCCGTGGTCTGGACCACGTGTCTATCGAATGGGAATCCGAGAACAGTTGCTTTGTCAAGCCCTTTTTTCTGGTCTCCTTCATACAGCCAAGCGATTGCGTTCAAGCATAACCCGAACCACAACGTGCAAGTCCCCCATGAGGAATGGGGTCCAGCCAGCGTTGCGTTCCGAGAATATCGGCCGCCTGGGTAGAAAGCCAGACAAGTGCCCATGTTGGGGCGCACTGTATCACCTCACCTCCCCCAAAATTGCTGTCAAGCGTGGAATCTACCAAACTGGAGGAAAGAAACATGGTGATGCTTGGGGATCATGAGATGCTGTGCAAGAGTACCAGTCGGAACAATTGGGACCACGCAGGAAATTGGCCGACCATATCGACTCACCGCCCTATCTACTTTTGTTGTTGTCAAATAACCAGATTTCGGTGAGCTCGAGCTCCCCGTTGGAGATGCAGGTCAAGATATTATTTGTCGACGTCAGTTTCGTGGCAAGCCATTGTTTCGATGGAGTGAAAGAGAAACTCATGATCATTCCTTCTCATGTCCGGGCGACAATATCAATATGCCTTTTCGACATATTCCTACTTCGTACACTAGAACCCATGATTGACAGAGTAAAAAGGGGCCATAAAAGTTTTGGAGGTGACAAAGTCTTCAATTATCTCAAGAAAAAGGAACATCATGCTTAAAGACTCAAGTCATACTGAAAAAAAAAGAGTCATTCATTTGAATCCTACCAGCTAACAGCGCTACTTAAATCTACAAGGAATAAAAGAAGCTTTTGCGGGGACATCCTGTGTTCCCTACACCTCTACCCTTTTGTCATGGTGGATTTTTTGACACATGGATAATGGTCAAAATAAAATGCAAATCCGTCGCTACTTCTCACCGCCTGGTCGGTTGACCTTTTGATATGACCCCCACAACCATTTGACATGCGATGCTTTTCTCTCCTCCTCCCTCGCTCATTAAAGAACATGAACACGTGGAAAGCATCTTACAGAGATTTCTCGAGTAGCACCAAATCCCGGAAGCCTTCCTTCCAGGCGTTGGCCTGCTCGGCAGTTGGTTTTGGCAGCGGGCTACGTGCATAGCCGCCGTAACCCATCCACGACTGCATACCCGACTTGACGCCAATCACTCCGCTTTGGATGGCTACCCAGTCGCCCTGTGATACTGTGTCTTGCATATCTTGTGCCTCTTCGTACTTGCCCGCCTCGAAAAGCTCAATGGTCTTTAAACAGGCCTTGGGTGCAATGTTTGCTAGTCCTGCAAGGATACCATGACCGCCGGCAATGAGTGACTGGATGCTGAAGTCTGCGGAACCGGCCAACACCAAAAACTCTGGTTTTTTGGCATCATAGTTCTTGGTCAACTTTCGCGTGGCAGCAGCAACTCGGTTGAGTTTTCCAGTGTTGCCGCAGGTCAGCTTGACGCCAACAATGTTGGGATGCTCAGAGAGCTGCACAATGATATCAGATGACAAATCCATGCCGTTCACGGCGCCCGGGTAATTGTAGATGATGAGTGGCACTGGGGAAGCGTCTGCCACAGCGTTGAAATATTCGAGAATAGTCTTTGAGGACGGAGCAAAGAGCCCAGCGTAATAGGAGGGAGGTAGGACGAGGGCATAGTCGCCGCCATTTTTTGCAGCGTCAACACAGAGTTGGATGGCCTCACGTGTGCTCTGGCCGCCACAGCCCACAATGACTGGCAATGTTTCGAAACCCGCCGCATCGAGGGCCTTTCTTGTGGTCGAGGTGACGAGGCATCGCTCTTCGCGAGAAAGATGGACAGCCTCGCCATTTGAGCCCTGGGTGGCCAAGCCCGCCACGCCCGCGCGGGCAAGGCGCACAGCATGTTGGGCTACTTGCTTTGTATCGACATCTTCAGTCTCGGGGTCGAAGAAACAGACGGTGGGGACATAGACGCCGGGAACAAGTGTTTTGGCCATTCTGAAGTTCTCGTCCAGGGACGTACTATCAAAAGAGCTACTCAATGGTGATGCCGATTCCGTATTGGTAACAGAGCTTAGTCTTGTAGAAGAGGCACCAAGAGGGCGCAAGTTTGAGGGCACACTCCCGGGCCAGTTGGTGTAGCTGCCAGCAGGCGAAGGAGCGTCGACGTGAGGTGCCATTGTACGGAAGCAGAGACAGGTGACACAGTCGTGGGATGCGGTGGCTCACTAGTGTACGCGGACAGACACGACGTCCCAAGGTAGGTACTAGGTAGGTAGGTATGTATTATATGTATAAATATTGGAAGGAGTAGGGTATCGCGTGACGACCTGTAGCACCTGAGGCACTACGCAATAGATGACCCGGCAGGCAAATATGATAAGAGCAGATGGTGGCAGTGCCGCTTTTGGTATGGAAGGAGCCAAGTCAACCACTAGTATCTATGCCCGCAAGAGAAACTTGACAGGATAATAGCATAGAACAAGGGTGCGGTGAGAAAGTGATATAGCGTCGTAAGCTATATCAGTCTTATGAGATGAGGTGAGATGGGATGAAATGGGATGATCGATCAGGATATGAAGACTGTAGACAAGGAGAAACTTGAACTGGAAAGGGGCAACTTGTTGCTTTTAAGTAAATCGCCCTACCTACAGTAAGTCTAGGTAGGCTACGGAGTCAGTCGGAGCTGGAGCCATAACATAGCCTACCTGCCTCGCCTAGCATGTATGTATGAGACTAGGTAGGTATGAGTGTGGGACCCAAGTTTCTTTTCTTCCCTCGAAATAGCCCCAACCTGCCCAAAGCGGTGACGCTTGAGGAAGCTCGGGGGATCAGCCGACCATGTAGCGGGCGATCCGGAGGTCGAGAAAGACTCCAGTAGACCGGGTAAGAGAGAGAAAGTCGGGAAAAGAGAGTAAAAGAAAGAGCATGGTATACAGGGGCGGGTGGAACCCCGTAAGGTAACGCCGCGGAAGCGCAGGCAAGTTCACGAGACGGTATGGTGAGGCAAAGGGGGGGAAGGGAGAAAGGGAAAAAAGAAAGAGGAAAATCTCGCCTGGTATGTCCATTGTTACTTCTGCATAATAGTTGTCCAGCCATGTGTATTGAATTGTCAGCAGCAAATATTGAACTGACCTAGGACTGTAGTACGCGAAGTGTGTAGTATCTGAGGTATCTTTGATGATTGCATGTAGCCCCCAAGGAACCCGGTCGTCTGAACAGCAGGGATTCCTGGAAGCTGGGACACTCGACGTGGGGGTTAGCCTCAAGCCTGGAGCCACAGACGATGATCATGGAAAATAGTACAAGGCCCCGGCGACATGCTAAAGTATGTAAGCAAGATGGTATTTTCGGGGTAGCAGATACGTTTCTAGCCCAACGAAGCGGCAGGCCTAGCCAAGATAGGTCCTTGTATCCGTACCTACATTGACAGAAATGTGTTTAATGCAGCGGAAATAATCATTTCGTGGTTATTTGAAAATCGACAGAACCGACCTGCCTTGCCAAGTGCTCAAACACGACAAACAGCAAGAGAAAAAGGATGAGACGGACAGATGGAGTATGCACTTTGCAGCATGCACCAGTAGGTGAGTCCGTCAGTCAATCAGTAGTCAGTCAGCCAGTCAGTCAGTCAGTCAGTCGATCAGCTCTGCTGTACGTATATACGCCACTGTCTGACAACAGTCGGTTGTAGCCGTTGGAGGGTATCAATGTATGCTGGGAAACGTGGTCTTAGCTGCAAAGCACTTCAGGTCTCAGTAATGCTGCGGGCGGGCCAAAAACGACAGCAGCGAACCAGAGCACATCACCGGGCGGTCATGCGGCTGCGAACAATGGTTCTCGATGACAACACGTCAGACGATGACATTGTCTGTATATAGGACTGCCTCGTTACGGTGGTCCAGTCGAATCGGTCTGCCATACCAAGTTTGGTAGCCGAGACATGCTGCAACTGTACCACAGCAGCAGTCGAGATGAACGCGTTGAGGACTGTGGTTCGCAGGTAGGATCTTTCAGCTGAAAGCGGTGAATATGGAAAGAAAAAGGGGGTGGTGGTATTCTTTTCGCCTCGTCCACCCATGAAGGGAAGTTCTCTTTGATGATGGAATGCAGCCGAGCCTGAACCTCGGGTGGGATATGGAAGAGATTATCCATTGACAATTGCCATGTATCCCCGAGCCGATCGGTAGGTGAATTGCTTACTTTCAGCGTCTGCTTCTTCACGACACCCACCATCTTCTTTGTTCGATTGCATCCCTCCTCTCCAGGTCTTTTCGTCTTTGGGAAATCCTTCAATGTACGTATATGGCGTAGGTTAGTACGTATATGGACAAGGGTGGCGAGGCCTCCTCTCCGAGGGACTGGATCGAGAGGTGCTGCTGAACCAGTCTGGCAGATTTTGGTGGTCAGAAACCGCCACACCTCTTGTCGATCGAGAAACCAGCTGCACAGCTGCACAGCCCCATTGTCGTAGTCGGGTATTTCAGCCAGGCAAGCTATAGTCCAAGTCCAGGTCGAACCTTTGTGTCATTCGTATACTTCATGGGGGGTGCGAACTCGGCAGGTTGTCAATTGATTGTTCTTGGTCTTTCTGGAACTACGTGTTAGAAAAAAAAAAAGATCCACCACTGATGGGACTCCCCAGAATCGCCGAGTAGTGTAGGTACGTAGGTGTTTCCCTCACACTAAAACCAACCTAATTGCCCCGCGTTCGGGGGGAAGGTTGCGGGGTACTATGGAGCAAACGTGCCAAATACGTAGGTAGGTAGGTAGGTAGGTAGGTAGGTAGGTAGGTAGGTAGGTAGGTAGGTAGGTAGGTAGGTAGGTAGGTAGGTAGGTAGGTAGGTAGGTAGGTAGGTAGGTAGGTAGGTAGGTAGGTAGGTAGGTAGGTAGGTAGGTAGGTAGGTACAGGCTGTACATGACTACCTACATAACTTTACACGCATTTTCGATTTGTTCTTGTAGCGAAAGATGAATCAACTGGCAAGTCACGATGTTGCTATGACCCCATTCCTACGTGACCATGCATGTCGACATTGCCAACTTTTACGAGAACTGTACCTATACAAGTCTGCAGTGATTGGGATTAAATTTCCCGAAAAGCCGATGTCAACTGATACCTTGTAGAAACTTGCGCTCGACCTCGCTGGCGCTCTCCTCACACAGACGCAGAAGACAAATGCAAGACGCCATTCTAGACCAGACAAAACATGGGATTAGTATCAATCGTATCCACAAATCATCGAGGCGGTCGTGGCAAGATGTGCTTGTTGCTTTCTTGGTGACTGATGTCTACTTTGAAACTGCGAGTATCCACCTGTGTACGTCCGTTTTTACGACAGCGTGACCTGACATGGTTCCATCTTGTCCAGCGCTTCCTCTGTAGACGGGGTTCGACAAACCGCAACCGCTTGCCGCTGCCGCTCGACGGAATATATCGCTGAAATGGACCCCTCCTCTCTCTCTCTCTCTCTCGACCCGCAATGCCGAATTGAAAGCTTGGCCTAGCACTCCTTATTACCAATATTCCAATAATGGCTTCTCCTTCCACCTCTTTCAAGACATGTTGCATCTGAAAATAGGATCGGACCATCGATCTGATCCCGACGGCTTGCGACCTTGGCAGGACAAAACAACAAGATGGGCCATGAAACGGGCTGAACTTCCTTTTGCAATCATGGGCTTAGATTCCCTGCCGGATTCCCGTCCTTTGTTTTACTTCTCAACAAAACGCCCACATATGCACTGCACCTGCATGGCTCCTGATCGCGTGACAGTTTCCCTGTCTCCACGTTTTCGCATATTTCACCTAGGTTACGTAGGTACACTAAAGGCGGCGGCGCTCCGATCGCAAGCATTCAGTCGTCTGCGTTCGTTATGTGTGCCCGGGGCATCACAGTTGCAGTATACACAGTACGTACAACCTTGGCAACGTGGTCTTTTGTATACCTGAAAAGTTGCATTTCATATGCTACGCCACTACTCCTTCGCATATGGCAATATCACCAGACTCATATTACTCGAATGCTTGGCTAAGCTTATTTGCATTCGCTTGCCATATTCGGTGTAGGCACGACATACACGGAGGCTGTCTCCACAGGCCATATTCGCGAGAGGGAAAAGAAGCACATGCAAGTTCTAGAGCCATGCTCTCCATACCACAGGCGGCAACTGAGAATGCCAAACAACTCATCGAAGCAGCAACCGGCATGAGAAATCCGTCTTCAAGTTTCATCTCGGGACTTGGCAATATAGAGACGCGGTTCGGACGCGGACGGAGACGGGCGACTTCTTTTATTCTAACCCCTTCTCGATAAACGATCTTGAACCTTGCAACTTTACACCTGCGCCGTCGTGCGTTACCTAGTATACTTCGTAGGCGGCTGGGCGTGATCGACGCCACCTGAACCCCCACGTCTTACCCAACTTCCCCAGCTTTCTGGCTTTTCCGTCCAAACCCTGGGGTCGCTTGTAGTCGCCTGCCGGTTCGTCTTTTTGACATGGAGATGTCACTCACCGGTGCCTGGAACCAGAAGCCAGGACGAGTCTTGGCATCTCGGATACAGCAATTTTCGCCCGGCTTGCTGCAATTGGTAAAATTCTCGCCATAACTCATGCAAGGCAAAGAGGCATTGCCTGCCAGCTTGACACAATAATATCTTGGTCTAAGTAGTCACTAGCCGGTTCTGTCGTGCCATAATTGGTCTCCAAGAATTGATACCCTAATGGAATCTGTTACGGGATCGTCTCCAAATGACAACGGCATCATCGACGGCGGGGCATTCCGAAGCCGAAAGTCTTTCCGATGCACACATTTCCCAATCATCTCAAGACTCCGATAATGTCATTCAACAATACCACGGCATGAAGCTTCATTCTATGGCGAATGGAAGACATTTGACTGGTACTCTTGTGAACTGCAATAGAAGGAGCCCCCACGCAATTGACTAACTGCTACACGAGGCTCAGTATACTAAAGCCATTACTGGCATGTGGCTTATTCTAGAACCGCCTTTTCGCTCACTTCGTATACTCGGCCGTCGCAAGCCGCCATGCATGACGGGAATGCATGCAATCTGTGCAGATACGACTCTGCCAGGGACTGGAAACGGCATGGAAATTATTTTCAAAATCGACACATCGCGAGCTCCGAGTTTGCTAATTCGCTTCTATCCAGACGACCATGGGTTTGTAAGCATCGGTCTCACCAGGTTCCAAACTAACTCGTCCACGGGCAGCTTCTGCAGGTGATTGACTCTACGGAGCCGACATGGCAAAGAAAATGAGTCCGTGGATTGCCGCCCCAATTGAGCACTTCCTCTGGAATTTTGCTCTCTGAACAGCTTTGCCACAAATTCAGGATCAAAAAGACTCAACCTTGAGGCCGACACAATGACACCGGACCTGCCGTGCGATCCTCGGCTGTCGGGCCCTTTCCAAGAACCCGGAAAGCCACCCACTGCCAAAGATTCCTGTGCTTATTTACTTTTACGCATACGAATCGTCGTTATTGGATACCAAGTACTTGCGAGTTCGGTCGTATCCCACTTCGACTCCCCGCCCCCACGCCTTGAGGCGGGACATGATGGAATTGAGGCCATCATACAATCTAGGTTGTCCAATGGGAGAAATTACAGATGTTACATTGAGTCACGTACACTACAGGGCTGCAGAGGTAAGAAGCCTGTCATAGAACAGTTGCGAGGAAACAAAGGTAGTTGCCAATCCATGTACAAACGTAGTACTAAAGCCGCATCCCGCTGATGACCGCGTCGGCTCAGTGCCCGAGTTGATCAGGTACTTTGCGGATGGTCGGTCCATGAGGTATCGAACGACCCGGGTACTACATTTCGTCGGGTGACTTTTTCCTTGTTATGCCAACACCCATCACCACATTATAGCCCAGAGCATTACTGTCTGGCATTGTTTTGACTCTCGTGTTGAAATGGGACTGGTCCCCATCAGCGCCCATGCACAAATTTTGTGCAGACACACAAGACGCAAGCCATTCCGTGTCAACCACGCGCCTTGCGAATGCTGCAACTGCTTCGCTCAAAGACCCTTGGGTCTCATATCGACATATTACCAGCTATTCAAGTGTTCACACGAAGCTGTCAGCAAATACAAGAATACAATGACCAGCCACCACCGGTAGGGTGTGCTCAGGTGCCCGTCCGTAGGCTGTAGCACCCATCCCACACTACATCCCGCGTTGTCTCGGGATCTGCGTGGGATTTATATATACGCGTGCCCTGACAGCTGCAAATATGATGTGCATACGCCACGCCGCAGAGCAGAGCCTCATTGGCGAAGAACTTTTCATCCTTGTGTAGAAATAGACTGACTAAGCGAAAACACTTTGTTCAAGCATGCTAGTTTGACACCAACGTATTTTCACACCAGGATGCGCCATAGAATAAGATGAAAACTATCTCTCCTTACGCAGAACAGTAACAGTCTTTTTCCTTCCAACCTTGACGCCAAAGATGGGAGCCCGAGGCAAAGAATCCCTCTTTTCTAGCAACTCATCCGAATGTAAATCGCTTATACCGAGCTAGCCGCAGAATGTGGATGCTTTGATGGCACGTTCCGATAAAATGGAGAAAGAACCAAGAAAAAGAAGCAAACAAAGAAAACGTGGATATAGATGGAAATTTCAATTCTACCATTTCACATGATGCAATCCTGCCATTCTATTCGGCATCGACTAATACCGGGCAAAATTGTCGAAGCATTTAGCTTTGCGGCTTTCCGAGAAGATATCACAGAATTATCAATAGTGGCGCCCTGTTCTATCGGCTACTTGGTGTCACTTATCCGCGGATCACTACCACGAAATACTGCTTTCAATCGATTGGTCGCCTTGGCCATGATATCATCATGCTTTTACTAGACCAGGTATATATCTAGTGGTGGAGATTCGCTGCTGATAAGCAATATGAAATCGATGCGTTAACCTCCAAATTTTCCCAATGACATGGATGAATCGTGGTGACCCAAACTGGATTATCTCCCCACCATGATGGAAGATAGAAGAAGAGAGGTTGCGGTTATATAAGACCTCGCTGTTAGCTATCAACTGGCATGCTTGTTTGCTTTCAATACCCCGCATTCTTCCCTCTCCGTGGGTCTAGGAAATAACAGTGATTGTGGGCCAACAGATTCCAGTGCCCAAAAGTAAGTGCTTACTTTTACCAACCGCATCTTCTCGCTTCAGACAAGAGGCAAATGGTTCTTGTAGGCGAGACAAGATGAGGATTCTCAGTCGGAATGTCAGAGAGGCAGGGCGCCACTCGTTGTCATTCACGAGTTGCACAGTCAGCGGATTATTGCTTCTTCTTCTTCTTCTTCTCCAGGCATGCATGGTCCATGGCGAGCTCGACTCCTTTGATGGCCGCGAAGCCACCATTGAAGGCGTGCACAATGCCCTATTCACGGGACTCGCGACCTGTCGGGGCGTGGTCTCGTCGTTTCTCTCAAGAATCGAGACATTCAACCCAACCATTAATGCCGTGATTAGTCTGAACCCAGAGGCCCTATCTCGGGCCGACGAGCTCGACCAATCTCTGGCAGCGGGAAACGTGACGGGACGACTCTTTTGCATCCCGATCCTGCTCAAGGACAACTATGACGCCGTGGGGATGAACACGACGGGCGGCAATCTAGGCCTTGCCGGGAACAGGCCCACGCAGGACGCGCCGACGGTCAAGGCGTTCAGGGACGAGGGTGCGATTATCTTGGGCAAGGCGAATCTGCACGAGCTCGCACTGGAGGGCATCTCCGTGTCATCTCTGGGGGGCCAGACCATCAACCCGTACGACCATGGCCGCACGCCGGGCGGGAGCAGCGGCGGGACCGGCGCCGCCATTGCCGCGAGCTTTGCCGTGTTTGGGACGGGGACGGACACGGTCAACTCGCTTCGCAGCCCCGCGAGCGCAAACAGTCTCGTCAGCGTGCGGCCGACCCGCGGGCTCATCACCCGGGCCGGCGTCATCCCCATTAGCTATACGCAGGACGCGGTCGGCGCCATTGCCCGCAACGTCCGGGACTTGGCCACTGCGCTGACGGTCATGGCGGGCATTGGCTTCGACGGCCGCGACAACGTCACGGCATTGGCGCCGCCCGAGGCCATTGGCAAGGATTACGCGGCGGAGCTGACCTACTCTGCCAATAGCTTACAGGGACTCCGCCTTGGGATGCTGGACGGGTTCTGGAATCACACGGCTTCAGACGAGACGACGCCAGTCAATGAGGCCATGGCCAAAATGCTGGAATTCCTCCAGGCGGCGGGCGCGGAGCTAGTCAATGTGACGGATTCTCTATATAATGCTACTGCTATTGCCGCGAGACTGGACGTCCAGACGTCCGAGTACCGACAAGAGCTGGACGGCTACTTGGCGGGGCCGAACCTGGACGGCCAGGCGCCAGCCTCGTTCAACGAGCTCTACACGAGCGGCAAGTTTCTAGTGCTCCCCAGCCAGTACAACTACGTCAAGACGGCGTTTGCGTCGTCGACGAGCAATGCATCCTACGCCGTGGCCCAGCTCGGCATCCAGAACCTGACCACGGCGCTGCGGCGCACCTTTTCGGACCACCAGCTGGACGCGCTCATCTACCCGGAGCAAAAGAACCTAGTGGTCAAGCTCGGCGCGCCTTCGCAGAGCGGACGCAACGGCATCCTGGCGGCGCTGACGGGGTCCCCGGTGGTGACGGTGCCGGCGGGGTTCTCGCCGCCCTCTGCGGCGGCGCCCATTGGCGTCCCCATTGGCATGGAGCTCCTCGGCCTGCCCTTTACAGAGGGCAAGCTGCTCAACATGGCGGCGTACATAACGACGCAGTTTCCCGTGCGCAGGATGCCGTCTTTTGCCAACCAGTCGGTTGAGACAAGAGACTATGTCGAGGTGCCCGTCATTAAGCCGAATACTAGCAATATCCCCTCGCAGTATCCCATCGGCGTGTTATAGAACGAGGCATACTTTGGATGATCCAATATGAGATACAAAATCAGGACGGGAGGGAGGAATGCTGGAACTCGGGATCAAAAACAAGAGGATTGCGCTTTCATCAAACTACCGTTGTCGTGGTGGAAAGAAAAAGAAAACCAAGAGACGTGATTCTATACGGTATTTGCCTATCCACCCACCTATTGGTTCGGGGAGTTTAAGAAATATTACCTGTCACCCCACGCGGATGCATTCCGGTGTCAGTCAGCCACTGACTTGCTTCGACTGCATATTGGGCGGTGCAGTGCATAATGGCGGCGGCGCGCGTGTGTGTGTCTTGCCGTGCCAGAAGGAGAGCATTTGAAGCCAGCCAGGAATAGCATGCAGCTCGCCAAAAGAGCCGCAGGGTGGTGGTGCCTTTTTTGAAATTTCCCTGGAAAAGTGACGAGAGGCTAATACGATTCTGTGTTCCAAAAAGTCTAACAGTATTGTCGTGTGTCGATCATTTACTGTGTTCAGGCTTGGTTTGTGCTTCTGTCAAAAGCTGATTGATTGTACGGTAGGTATCCGTCCGGGTGGATACACCTTTCAAGCCCAAACCGAGAAGAAAAAGAAAAAGATTGCGGATATCTATTTTCTATTTGCCGGTTGTTGTCCTTGTGGCAGACTGGAATTAGGAGGTTTGAAGAATTATTGACTGTGCTCATTTTGACTCCCATTACACAATGGGTACTTTGGTACGGTACATATATTAACTAGACTTTTGTGTGCACATGGAAGAATTTTGGCGATCTCGATGAGCCGCCTCGGGTCAGACGGTCCAGAACAAGAGAGAGGGATTCCATGCTTGGACGCGCTACTGGCCGAGCATTGTGCCTTGGAGAAAATCCGACCGGGCGATTGGGGGGTCAGTCAAGAGGGGAGTTAAGGACCGAAAAAAAAAAAAAAAAAAAAAAGAGCTCAATGTCTTCTAGCTTTCGTCAGAACGAAGTCCCGAGAATTCCTTGGAAGAAGCAAAAAACCAAGTCGGTGGATATAAGCACTTACACACATATACAAAAAGGGTAGAAGAGGGACCCTGACGATCTCGATGACAGAAGCCTATCAGGCCGAGAGACGAACCAACCAAGGCTGTCGGTAGCCCCTAAACCGTTTTTTTCTGCAGGACAAGCCAGGATTTTTCCCTCTTATTTCTCCCTTGGACTCTTTTTTAGGTAGAGCCCAGAAGCCCACCAATAGTGGGGAACATGAATATGGGGACCGCCTGAGGACACCAGTGAGTGACCAGAGACACCCCCCTGGTCGCCAGAAAGGCATACAAGCACACGTCCCATTTAAGAGAGAAAGAAAGAGGGAAAGAGAGATATATCCTCTGGTCGACAATTTCCAAATATCGGTACGTAGTACGGCTATGGGGGTGAGCGAAATAAGATTCGTCTCTAAATGGGTCGAGATGCCAAACCAAGATCATGTTCAATTTTATTATAAACCAAGTCGAATTCTCACCCCGCTACCCTGATTCTTGACCCCCGGTCAAGGGAAAAAAAAATAAACGAGTTCCCAGGCACTTTGAAGAGCGGAAAAATAATGAAATAAGAATAAAGTAAAATTAAACAACTCATGTTGCACGACCGGGGACTTTTGCCGTTCTTTTGGGCCTCTCGGGAACCAAATTAATCAAATTTGTTTTTCTTTCTCTTTCTTTTGCTTCTATACTCACTCTTTTTGCACTCCAAGAACAGCTCATACACGCGGCACTCATCGCCTGCTTCGGCAGGCGTCTACTTATTTTATTACTGGCAAAGGAGAGCAGCAAGGTTGGCTGAGTTGCCATTGCAAAGTCATTTCAGATCTCTGTGTCGCCCAGCCAGGAAAGGAAATCATTCATCCGTGCAATCTTTATTCCTCATGCCTTGAGGTCAACTCTTCGATCGAGGAGCAAATATCGTCAGCGCTGTTACTAGACAGCCAGTATATCACTGCTCCGAAGCATCTTTCATCATTGAACAAACTCGAAAGAAAAATACAAATTTGGTAGGACTTTTGCGAGGTATATTCACACAGGTCAAGGGCTACATTTCTACCGACGACTCCGTTGGCTGATCAATGACAACACGTGCAAAGAACCAACGAAAAGAAAACGCCACCGCTATAGCCACCCAGTTATCGCCTTGTTTCATGCACCATCCGTCACCAGTATGTGCAAAGAGTTGTATCAACGCTGGAAAGGATGCGACTGCTGGGGCTTGTTGAAGGTGGATACATGCGCTGGTCTTTTCAAGACCTGCTTCGGACCCGGCGGAGAAAAGGACAAGTTGGGTACGTCTCGATCCTGGCACTCTTCCAAGACGTCCGATCTGAGAGATCAAGTCTTTTTTTTTTTTTTCTCTTTCCGGTTTTCTATTTTCGACTAGTATGGCAAAGAAGTGGCGGGACCCCTATGAACACACACATACACACAAAGATCTCGCTGGACTGACATTTGAAACTATTCTGTGCCCGCAGTCACCCTCTGGAACGATGGAATGTGTTCGGAATGCTGGGACCGGCTCTTGCTCGAGGCAGAAGAGCAGGCTGAGAAGGACCGATTAGCCGACGAGGAATCCGAAAAGATGGCCGCTGCATCTGCCTCGTCAGAAGCGTACTCTAGCCACTCTACCTCTAGTAGCAGAGGGGGCCGGTGGTCGGCATAACAAGACTCGACGGCAATACAGCCATTTCGAGATGGATTGTGCCAACTATTCGCCTGACAGCATTCTGTGGGATTGCATGCTGTCTCGAGCACAACAGCCCACGCAACGCACCTACAAGCGATAGACACGGAAGAGTCGTGGTCGAGGTGGACCAATCAACAAGATATATCCAACCTGGTAATCGCCAAAACCGTATACGACAAATTTCTCGCTGAAGGGATATCGTGGGACAAAAAGAAGTTCGAGTCTGTGATACCATGGCCACGAGACGCCGCGACAATGCCATGTGTTTGAGCTTTCCATGCGTCTAGTGACATGGGCCAATGCAGTTTCGACTAGACCCTATCCCGAATATCCGAGTCAAGTCGAGCAATGAGAGCGAATTCCGTCCACAATGGAATGGTTGAGTTGAGAACTGTGTCAATGTTGTACACGCGCATACATATCTACACTAGCCTGAGCTGGGTGTGAAACTCCTATCTTTGCGTATATGGCCTGGCGGTTTGTCGCCATGGTCGAAGTAGTTCCAAGGTACACCGCAAGATGTCTTATCGTCAAGATAGAATGAGGTCATGGATAAAGGATTCATTAATTGACTGAGTATCATGAGAAACTATGGAGGGCGGATAAGCCTTTCTAAATAGGTAGATCTATAGTAGGACATGAAGCCGTAATGTAGGAGACCCGGCTCACTTATCTAGGTTTGTCTCTTCTGAAAAATCTCTTGACCTTGTTACACGTATTCCTTGCATTCGCAGCTGCTTGATAATAGAGAAATCGGCACACTCGGGGTAAGAAGAGTCGGCGTGGTCTGCCTCTGCCAGAGTTATCAAACTCCATGCTATTTGTCTCCCCCTGCTCTATCGCTGGCGCAGTCTCGGCCCGAACCATCAAAGACGTTTCCGAGGTTAATGTTGTCCCTTGGGTATGATTGGTGTTCACTACCAGCTTGGTGGACATGTCGACGGTCTTTTGGAATATTTCACCCTCTGTGGAGTCCGGCTGCGAGCAGTGGTCGGTCGTCGAATTCGGCGCGCTCATGGTCGAGTGATGCCCCCCAGTGGAAGATGTTTTTGAGATCCCCTGTGCATCTGGATCTGCAGTCGATGCCCTGGCCGCCACCAACGGAGGGTTAGATACCATGGCCGTTATCTCCGACCTTTCGTCTATGGTTTCTAGAGACGATTGTATTAACCCCGATCTCCTTGAATCGTGAGAGCTGGTCCGTCGTATGCGTCTCATGCGGTTCAAGTTACCTAACTCAGGTCTCAAAGGGCTATTGCGTCGAGGAGGGTTGGCCTTTTCTTGTCCTATTGACCTTGTTAAGAAAGATCGGCAGAGTTAAAAGTCGGAATGCACTCACCATTTGCAGGTCCCATATGTCCATTGAATGGCCCTGAACTTGAATTTTGGTAAGCCTCATCTGGCCAAGTCCCAGATTCGCCCGATGAGGACGAACTCGCAGGAGAGGCCGAGCCCGAAGTATCATCAACGTCGTCGGGAGCGGTGGTAGGCAGCACTCCGAATAAAGATTCTGGTGGCATTGCTTCTAGTGCGACTGGCAGCGCAGGTGTCGGCTCTTGGACTGCATGGTGTGCTTCGGCTTGTGGTGGATGAGGTGGAATGTTCGACTTGTGTTCCCCAGCCATGGGTAAGTGCCCTCTACCAAGTTCCACGACAGCTGTAATGCCAAACTTTTTGTTCTCTTTTTTTACGCTAATTTCTGGGCCTAGAGTAGAATTTGAAAGAGAAAATTGGGCAAGATTTTCTTCGATAAAAGCTCGACTATTATGCATTGGCGGCGCCCTCTTTAAGAATCGCTTGAGCTCTATCGACGCCGCTTTGTTTAGGGCTCCATCTTCTGCTGAATTCGTCACATATTTCAATGGCAGGGTTCCTTCGAGCACTGCTGCCATTACTTTGCTTGGAGGCTTCGAGCAGTTGGTATTGTGATTTTCGGTCATGGTAACGAAAGGAAGTAATATGGAAGATAGATAGTGAATGAAAGGAGAAAACCCCAAGAAAGTAAGACTAAAATGGGGCAAAATGCGAGATATAAAATGAAATAAGGGAAGCGGAGAGGATAAAGAGATGAAAGATGTGATAAACGAGGCAAAGGTGGATGATGGTGTAGAGGGGAGAAGCATATATACAGAGGGAGGAGTGCATTTGCGAGCAAGAGTGGATAAAAGGGGAGAAGATATGGGAAGTGAAAAAGTGACAAAAGAGGTGGAAAAGCAAAGGAAAATCTAGGTGGAAAGGAGAGCTTAAGAACGAGGAAAGAACTTTTCAAATTGGAGTTTGTTCAAAAGGAAGGTAGAGAGGTCGGTGTTGACGGACATCCAAGATGGAAAGGGCCTTTCAAGGTGCTAGTATGTGCGACATCTATGCATATTCAACGACTTTGAAAATTCTAGGTTCCGAGAAGACCTTGGAGGTCATTGTTGAATATCAACATTTACCGATTCTGGGTGATAGCCGCTTGGTCGCAAAGTCAGCGGGCAACTCAACCTTTTTTGTGGTGGCAATCCAAGGACTTTCAAGACTGATTCGGTGTCTGGTATGTTTTGTACCAATTTTAGCATCGGAGGCATCAATCTGCACGTAAAGCGGCGATACAACAGAACAGTGGCCCGCCAAGCACATTTCGGCGCTCATTCTGACTTGAGGAGAAATACCGAGATCATTCCTGCGCGCTGTACCTCGAGAAGATCGCGAAAGAGGATTGAGGTACTATCTCAAAAGTGACCACTCTCGACACTCTCAACGCGTATGGCCTGGTGAAAACAACCTTAAATCCACTTCATTCACCGTCACGCTCTTGCTGCCATTGAAGCAACAAAAGCGAGCTAGTTTGCTGCTCCCCTGACGCCTTAAGCACTTACATTTCACGTTCGTACCTGCAAAGAGACTCTGATGATTACCTGCTTTATGTAAAATGCTGCAGCTACTCCCAGCCCGACTCCTATCGAGGTTTCCATTCAGGCCCGCAAACAGAACATTATGATGGTAGATGAACAATGGTACACACCCTTTCCTTGAATGACTAGGTATGAGATACAGCCTCGAGACTGAGTCACGTAAATGATGCTCAGTGGTGGCGAAGATCCAAGTATTGAAGATATTCATTCTATTACCTAAGACCTTTCCAGCTCAAGAGCGCAGGTTACTGAAAGTACCAAAGGAGAGAAGAAAATTGAATGGATTTTCAAGCATCCTGATTGGGGCTCATCATCAGCTAGGAGAATAGTGACAAGGTCACACATGGTGAAGATGGCGATCCGGTATGAAGGTCGAACAGACCCTTGGAATAGCACTCGCAGTGCTTTTACCCCGGCTTATACGGATAGGTAAGCGTTTTTACCATAGACCACTTCATCTCGGCACCTTATGATGTAAGCTTTGTCATAAGGCGTGTTCCTGCATATTTCCACTGGCCGGATTTTCCGAGAATTGCACATTGCATTCAGAAAGATTTGAAGCCAAGGTTTATCCCTGATAGCTCACAAACCTAACTTGGTGGATGTTCGGTCGAGGGTCAAAGGTGTGCGTGCCTAGCCTACGAAAGTCTATTATTGATGTTGCCATCATGAGAGCAGGGACGAATGTCCATGCCAATTATGAAATGACGCGACACAGTAGCCAGGAGAGAAGTGGCAAGAGTGAATATCGAAAAGAAATAAGCGGAAAGGCAGAAGAAGCTTCTCTCCAAGATTTCGCTATCCAAAGCTGGGCTCACGACAGAAGGTGGAATCTTGAAACGGAGAAAGACGAGTAATATCAAGACAGCAAGATCCAGCCCTCCTATCCAAAAGAACTCCATATGTCCAGGAAGTCCTCAAAACCAACAGTTGTACAAGACCGGATGCAGAAGATGCCATCAGAAACGAATCCAGTGCCTCAGGATGAGAGTGCAAAGTCGGAATCCCTATTTGAGAGAAACTTGTCAAGCCTTGGGGGAAAGAATGACTTTACCCATTAGGGTTTCCCTAGGTCGACTGGCAAATGCCCAGAGACGGTACGAGAACCCGGGCGCCTGAAGAAAAAGAAGAAAAAGAAAAACAAGGCTGCGATTATGGCAACGAGACTGGCATGAGATCAATATGACTTGCTTCGGAAGTCCTTCTTCAGGCATCAATGACGTTCCATTCCCCCAAGGTCCAAAGTCGTGGCTTAACGACAACTGCCAGATGCCATGTTCTGCCATGATGTACAGAGTACATACGACGACATACCGATACATTTCATTCCATCTACCGAAGTGCAATGGAACCTTGCAATGTTCCACCAAATGTATTCGAAGCCACGGGAATGATGGGAGTCGACATGCGGCATGCCATCGGACTCGCACCTACCATATTCCTTAGCCACGCACCTTCAAGGGAATCGACGAGTTCGATGCCAACTAAATAAAAGAATGGTTGCGCCCAAAGCGGAATGCCGTTTTTGCTCTCAAAACCCGACGTTAAGCGTCATTCGTCACCGGTTCGCTCTGAGCCAAAGATTGGGCGGCAGTCGGTAAAGTAGCACAAAAGTGATGAATTTCCGGAACAAGCATGTCAATATGTTCGGGATTCCTGGTCCTTTGTCGGGGTCTCCGGAGAAAGCTTGTGATCCACGTCTTTCCAGGGTTGATCATTTGAGTATGTCGACAGCCTCGAAACCCCAGAATCGTGCTGACTGATGATTAGATCTTCTTCCTTCTGACCCCCAGCCCCTCCAACTGGAGACAAAGATCGACCTTGGAGCTGGCATTTTCATGCCGAGTCAAAGCCGATTCATGATGCGAAAGGCCCCCTGCGGACCATGTATATCATCTTGTTAATCAAGGTGGATGGATATGCGCATCAATGGCCATTTGTTTTGACCGGTGTGAGACGATGGCTGAGAGAGTCTTGATCGGAGAATGCTGCCTGGCCAATAGAGAGCCTGAACCATTGAATTATGAGTTTGGTATCGGCAGCACCGGATTCGGCATCCCTGGCTGAACAATCCTATACCCAGGTAGACTTCTTACCTAACCCAGCACTGCAAGTCTTGTTGTTGTCTGCTGCACTGCGCAGGCAGATGGGTGAGGTTGTTCATCTTGCGTGCTCACATTTATCCATAAATGGTTGTGCTCTGCCATTTTCGTCAGAGGACATTCCAGTATCTCGTCCATTATCTCGGTCGCACGACACGAACACCCGAGCAAATGATATGGGCCAGGGATCTTGCTCCGAACCAAATACATAGGGACTCGGATATGCGCTCAAGGTGTGGCGTGCGACGTTCCGATGCAACTACCCGACAATGGCCCCGGCGACCCAGCTCTGGCGGGAGGTTTTGGGGAATCCTGGCGTGTCGGATAGGTGCATCGCATGACTGGCACGTTTCGGCAAAGAAAACTCAAAGGCAATGATCGCTCGCTTCTGTCACGGTCAGCACACATTGTGGCATGGGTTTTGCTTGCGATAAAGAAGGAAAAATAGCAGCAACTTCTCGCGCGGGAACAGTTGGGCACGAGAGAGCGTATCCGGTGCCGACCTCCCTCCGATGGTTGATCGCAGAGGTCGAGCCACACTGTCGGTGAATCGGCCGAAGGGAAGGACGGACCTACCGGCCCATGGGTAACACGACCAGCGACTCATGTAAACGTGGTCAATTTCGAGAGGAACCGGGTTGTCATAAGCCTCTGTCTCTCTGCTGGGCTGCTACTTGTCAAGGACATTTGTCGACTTCCCGGCAATAATTTCTTCTATATCGCAGACATGGGTTGCGAAACGCTGTTTCTTGGCACGGCAGCTTGCAGGAGACCCCTGATGTTCCTACAACTGATTCGCAAGCCGGGCCGATCATTTTTCAACAACATGAATCTCATCAACAGCTCGCAGCCAGAAAGAGTGCAAACCCATTCATGCCATCCGCACATGGTAAAGAAAAGAGCGCCAGAAAGGAGCACCACGTGGGGTTGGGACTTTTGTTGATGCTGCCTTCCGGGGGGGATGATGTTGGCGCTGTTATGACTTCTCTGGATCAACGGCAATTCGCATGCCCAACCAACAAGCAGTCTGAGCGCTATGGGTGTCGCCAGCGTAAGAGGGGGTCAAAACCATTCGATCTGGGGTGATTGCGAGCGACCATGGTTGCAATCCCGACCATTGAAGCCGTGAGAGTAGCCCGGACAACACCAAAAGAGTATAGTCGTGGACATCGTGAGTCTCCGGGGCCTGATCCCAGAACGAGGCAACCATGGGTGAATCGAGTCTTGTCTGAACTACGTCAGTCTTTGATCAAGGCATGACTGACTTGTATAAAGAGGGGACACGGTCGCTGGCTCAAGAAGCATCTTGAACAGTAACAAAACACGACTAAAGAGCAATCGACGGAGGAACAGACCGACATTGATCCATTTTATCTGATAATTGATGAGAAACACACTCCTCTAGAAGTTTTACTTCAATATTTGACATGCCAAACGACGGTAGCATATCTTCGACCACGTGAGTAACCCGCATCATTGCCACGATTCCTTTAGTGCAATCTTTTGTCCCTACAAACATCCAGGTGTTTTGAACACGTTTCCACGTCATACCATTTGTTGCGCAAACCACATAATCTACAGAAGCTCTTCAACTAATCCATCTTTGCTTTCTAGTGCCACTTGGGGCTCCAACAGTTCCTCTGGAAAGAAGGGACAGTCACCAAAGGGGAAATCTTCGGACCACAAGACGTCGTCCAATGTGAACGGAGACTCTGGGAACCGTCAAGGCCATGACCGATCCAAGTCTAGCCATGCGCATGATCTCAGACAAGTTGGTACTCAGTTTGGAGGTTGGTTCATCTCTTTTATCTTTTGGCAAGATTTAAATATGTATAAATGCTGACAATGTCGGGTTTCAGCTAGACGCTAAGTGGAGGAGACTATGTTAGGATCTCGACGTCCATTTTGGGAGCTGGACGAGAGACGTGGTTTGTTTTGATTTGACATTCAGCTTATAGTTTTCTCTGCTTCTCCCTCACTCTTCTTATGTCTTTTTTTTTTTTTTTTTTTGTCTTTCTCCTTTTCCCTTTGTTTCTTTCATTTTTTTTTTTCACTCTGGATATTTGGTATTTCTTTATAGACTGTCGTTACTATAGCGTCCCATACTCATATTCTATGCAGCCAATTTTAAGTGACTGGGGGATAGATCATATACAAATGAAATACAATTTTCTTCTTTGAGCTCTAATGGAAAATTTGAGTAATATATGAAGTACTATATGAAATACTATGACAATTGTTTCGCGGCTCGATATTCGAGATGTGCAAGAATGGGCAGACGAAAGGTATCTCTAGTTCAGATCCAGCGAGAAGTTGCATTGTTTGCCGAAGAGAACGACATTATTTCAGGTAGCAACTTGATACTGCTGCATCAATAATACCAAGCATTCAAAATTATTAATCTTATATAATCAATCGCATAACATGTTTTTCTTTCCAACATTTCCCGCTCAGTGCATACTGTGCTTGGTGGATATTTCTAGGGTGGGGCTGCATTTATATGTGGCCCCCTCCAGGCTCAAGGCGGTATAGTTTTGATTACACCACTTATCTTCAACAATCACCACAAGGCGTTGTGGCAGAGTGGTCTAATGCGCAAGACTAGAATTGATCCTATATCATCCTATCTTGTTTCTTCGGAAGCGTCTGTTCGAATCAGGCCAACGTCGCTCATTTTTGCCCTTCACAGACAATATCTCTTTTATTTTTAATTGTCCTTGTGTCTTTTGCGTCTTTGGGTGAGAATCTTCGTGTTTCTTGGGCTTGCTGAATGGTCGTGGTTGATATTGGCGCTAGTATACGCCTAGTCTGTGCATATGCAATTACGCACAGTGGTACCTGCTTTTCCTTGGTGCTATTTCACAAAATCGAATATTGTACTCTTATATACTTGACATATATGGTAATCACTTTGGAAGCAGAATGTTTAGGGGATTCTTTGCGTGTGACAAAATTAACAACAGCTTTTGATTATCTTGCTCTTGGAGTTTGGACTTGCACATCCACAACTCAAACCAAAGACCACAAAGGGGGAATTTGCAAAAGTGTAGACTCTTATTAGATTTGGACCCCTTCTGGGAGACAAAGACCACGTTATTTTAGAATTGTAATGGTTTCAGGAGGTTGCGACCTGTTGGACATTTGAATAAGTCTACTCACAATACAATTGGACAGGTTCCAATGCCACCCATTCAGTGGAGCTTTAGGGAGAAGCGCTAATTCGTGCAACTTACATAGAATGCAATAAGATGATCCAAAAACAAGTGCTCGGCTAGCTCAGTTGGTTAGAGCGTCGTACTAATATTCTCTAACCAAGAATATCAAGTTATGCGAAGGTCCTCAGTTCAATCCTGTGGCTGAGCAATTCACTTTTTGCCATTTTTTGGTCATGTTTAGTTATTTATTCCCTTTTTAATTATAATCTGGTTTATCCTCCAACTCGGGATCATGGTTGAGTCATTTGCCGTTTATTTTATTTCGTGCCACGGCGCCGCAGAGGTCGTGTTATTGTCCGCATCCTGCAGAATTTGGGATCCGGTCGCTAGCAAGGCACCAGGCACCCACCGACATTAATGCGCCGCTTCTCTCGCACTTTTGGAAAAGTGCGATTATGAGCGAGCGGGAGGGAGGCAGAGCTATTCTAGTATTTTTATGGTACTTTCAAATATACTCTTTGAAATTGCAAATGATCTATTTGTTTTGATTTTCTTTGTCCCTGATATGCAAAAGCAGCCTTGACTAAACCCACCCAAGATTCCTTCCCAAAAACAAGTGGCATCCATCATGTCTACCAGTGACAATAAGCCGAGCATTACCATCTTTCGCGGCTGGAAAGACTTTGGCAAACATGTCTGGTCGCCTTTTGTCATCAAGCTCGAGGCGCGCATGCGCTTTGCCGGCATCAAATACGCCGTCGATGTGGGTTCGCCCAAGACGGGCCCCAAGGGCAAGATTCCCTATGTCGAGTGCAAACAAAACAAAAGCCTCGACGGCGGCCCAGCAGCAGACGATTACGAAGAGGTGCAACAGTTGGCCGACTCGACCCTCATTATCAAAACCTTGGTACAATGGGGCGAGCTGCCCGACCTCAATGCTGCCCTGTCTAGCACCGATGGCGCCAAGGACATGGCATTGAGGGCACTGCTCGAGGATAAACTCTACTTTTATCATGTAAGGAATCACAACTAAAACGTACCTTGGGTACTCGATGGTATAAACTAATTTCCCCACCCCAACACTAGATGTGGGAGAGATGGATTCTGAATTACTACACTATGCGCGACCACGCCTTGGGTGCTATTCCCTATCCCGTCCGCATCGTCGTCGGTCTAATCATCTACCGCGGCCAGCTGTCGACGCTGCACGGCCAAGGCACTGGACGGTACAGCGGCCAAGAGATTGCCGCGTTTCGGTACGAGATATGGGAGAGCATCAATGCGCTGCTGCTCGAGGCCCGCCGGCAGCAGCAGCAGCAGCAGCAGGCCCAATCTGCGAGTACGGCGTCCACTGTTGGGGCGCAAGCCGATCAGCAGCTGCCGCCGCCGCCACCATTCTGGGTTCTGGGTCGGGATCAGCCCACAGAGGCCGATGCCACGCTCTTTGCCTTTATTGTCTCAGTTCTCATCAGTACCGCCGCGCCCGACTCTCAACGCGTCGTTAGGGCATTTCCTGTCATTCTCGACTACGCCCAGCGGATTCAGGACCAGTATTTTCCCGATTACGAGAAATGGAGTGTATAATGAGTCGTGTCTTGTTCCGTATCAAGTAATAAACCAAAATTTAGTGACTGAAGATTGCACGGCAATCGAAATTACGCAAATGTACCCATGTCAAGATCTGATAATCACAGAGCATGTGCCTAGTTTTTTATGTACTTGACGCTTTGATTATTCTTTCAATAAAGACACCCAGACACGTTCCAAAACACCAGGTTGTACAATCACGACTAGATTATATACTACAAACGCCTACGCCTGTTCACACACTTAATCCGTCTAATAACGAGGCACACCATCCAAATCCAGGACCTTCTAAAACTGGCTTGTAGTCACTGACTTATCTATGCAGACTGTTCATTACCCAATATCATACTGCCATTGATAAGCCTTGGTCGGGATGGATGCAGACCAACTGCTGTACCCTCCTCCACAAACACTGGTAGGGCTACTCTTGAGCCTCATCATGTTGAATACCTTGAGCTGTAATATGCAGTTCTTTGCCAAAAACATGCGAATGCGCCCACCTGCTTATGCAAAATAGCTCTTCCATAACACACCCTCCAGATCCTCCAGCTGTTCAGAGGTAAAGTACTTTACATTCATGTTAGTCCTTGCAACAAGAGTTGAATGTCAGATATCTGCACGACTTACCTTTTGGTCAACTCCCCAGCTGTCCTGTCTCGTCTTCTTGAATTCACTCAGAATGCTCTTTGTCGCCTTGCCCACAATACCAGGGTCACTGGCTGCTCTTCTGGCGAGGAGAGCAAGCACTTCAGGCATCCATGCGGGCGGTGGTGTTGCGTACGGGAACGCCTCAATGAGCGATCCCAGTCCGAGCACAGCAGCGTGTCTTCGGACAATCTGCTGTGTCATATTGACTGGGGTATCTGTCCCCGGCAGTTTCTTCTTGGGCATGGGATTCTTGTCTAGCTGCGCCGTAAATCGCTTCTTCAATGTCTCTATAATGGGGTTACGAATCGCCGCGGGCGAACACCGGATCATTCCTGCAAGAGTAGCCCCAGCCACGGTACGGACCTCGAGCTGTGAATCTGCAAGCATGTCGCCAACACCATCAAAGAGTAACTCGCGCTGTGCAGGACGCGACAAGAACAAACGTCGAAAGTAAATCACTTGCATATTGACGAGAGCGCGTAGACGCTGATGCCAAGAAGTAGCACCCTTCCCGATGCGGATCAGAGCGTTGATGAAGGCATCATCTTCGCCAGAGCGGAACGGGATGTTGGGAAGATGGCGATACACATGATATGCCAATCGCATCAACTCCGGGTCCTCCTTCACGTCCATCATATGGAGCAGCTGGTCCATAAAGGGCTCTGGGAAGAATGACACCAGCTGTGTACACTCCTGGGATGACAATGTGCTGTCTAGCCATGTCAAAACGGTCTTTGAGCCAGATGTGTACGATGAAGGTGTTTGCTGGCCGGGTTCGCGCTCGTGTCTCCACTTCTCGAGGCGACCAAATACATCCTTGATTGTCGACGAGAATTCTTCCGTAGGTTGGTAAGGCCGAACTCCGATTGCCGACTCTGCCTTGTTCTTTTCGAGAAGTGTCGACACATTCTCAAACGATTCATGATACCGCGTCCGATAGATGGTTGCAATGACCCTACCAATGGATTCCCGCACGGATTTGTAGGGGTGATCAATATGAGCAAGAAAGTCATCCAGGATCGGCTTCTCTCGGCGGAAATGCCATCCACAGTCGTTAATGAGGATCTCCAAGAGGAGGACCTTGGAGGATTCCTTGAAGGCTGCATTTGAGGTCATGTCGAGTCGGAATGAGCTGAGGCTTTCTACCAGCTCATGTGCACGGCGAGGGTCTTTGGTATCAATGATGAAGTGCAAGCAAGTGCTCCAGTAGCTCAAGTTCTCTGGCGTGAGACTGTCGGCAAAGATCTTGAGCATTAGAGGCTGGGCAAAGCCCCATGCCTGGTCACGCATCTCGATTGGGTCATCAGCAGAGCCAGCCAGGAGAGCGCCGATGATTTCTGCTGTCGCCCGGTGTTGATGCTTGTCAGAGCCGTCTCCGTACAGCTCCATCGTGAGCTCCTTGACGTCCTCAAATGTCAACACGGTCTGTCCGTAGTTCATGAGGTCAAAAACGTGCATCAAAAGGATGACGTTTTGACTTCTGAATCTATCGGCCGAAGTGTCACGAGGTTCCTGCTTGAGATAACCAAAACACTTCTTGAGCCATTCTCTGTCGAGCATATCACCAATCTGCTTGCGAACTCTCTTCTCGACTTCATCATAATCATCAAATCGAGTCGGTTTCGCTCTGGAAGCATTGAATTGCTTGCCCCAAACGAGCCAGCCAACATGATCGGTATCCACGTAGTATTCGGCGTTTTCGGGATGTGTGAACTGGTCGAGGAATCTCTCAGTGTACGCCGCGTCACCTCGTGGAACATCCACCACGACCTTGTTAGAGTCTTTCTCCTTCTCCTCAAGGTAGTCGCGGTAAGAGTGATTGTAGACTGCCCGCTGGTCGATCACGGTGAATATGTTTGAGAACGCCGTAATGTACCCTGTACGAAGGCCGGGGTGCGGATCGTTGGCGCCTGTGACCGCCAGCTCAATAAACTCTGCTGGCGCAACAGAGTCAAATCGCAAGCAGAGATTTGTTGAGAAGATGGCACATCTGCTGGCCGTTTTCCAATGCGCGTTCTTGGCCATCCTGACCAATTCGATGCCCAGCTCGGCCTTCTTGGCTTCAACCTTCTTCCTGCGTTCAAGGATGAAGTTGTGGCGCGACTGGATTACCTGCGAGCAATCTTCGGATGGTCGGATAAAATCGACCAAAGCCTCATCGACCAGAACCATGAGCTCAAAACGCTTGCCAAACTCTATCAAGTGGTAGAGCGCGCTCGAGCCAAGGTGCTGAATCGAAGTCTTGTCCACCCCAGCGGCCTGAATGTACAAGCGCATGAGATCCGGGGCGAACCTCCAGTCCCTGATCAATGTCTTCAACAAACTCGTGGAGAAGAGCGTATACATGGAGCCCTTGATGCGGTCATGGTCGACTTCGGCCAAAGCTTTGCGAAACCTCTCTAGTATCACGGGGATCACGAGGGGCCTACCACCAATGAGAACCTTGAGTGACGCATCTTGAGCGCTCTGCGCGACCTTGCGCACGTCGGCATATGGTGAGATGCACGACTCGGCCAGGTCCAAGAGGAGTCGTATGTCAAGCTCGCTTTTGTTTCTGACAGAGGCATTGTGCTTCACCCTTTGGAGGTGATAGGCATCAGCTCGTTTTATAAGCAAGGGTCGTGGGTAAGCCTTGCGGAGAGCACTGATCTTGAAAGGGCCAACGTCTGCCTTGTACAACCTCACCAGGCGTTCAAGAGGATGCGCAGACCGCTCAAAGCCCACGTCGGTGATCCACATTCTGTATGTGGAGTAGAGGGCAGTGAAGCATGCCACATCATCTGCTTGGTGTGAGTTGAGGAATGAGTGTATACGAGAAAGCAGGTGTCCGATGTTGTCGCGGACATCGTGGATGCGGATATAGAGGGGATCTGCCGGGCTGAGCAGATATCCACTCTGGTATTTGTATTGAGGGCGTGTTTCGTCGTCCTCGCCGACCTCGGCCAGAGGATCTTCCTCTTCCTCAGCATCCCTCATCTCTTCGTCGCCATTGACGTGACCGTTGAGCTCGCCAGAAGCACGTTTCGGGTCAAACAACGTAGCAATGCCTGAAATGACAAGCCGTATCTGGCTGAGTTGACGCGAAACCTCATCCGACCACTCCTTGTTCTTGCCACTTCGACTAACCGGCGGGTCGTCGCTCATCAACGATTCAAGTCTCTGCATGGCACCCTCAGCCTGAGCCTGGAATACCTCGACGGCGAACTGAATTTCTTCAGGAGTAGCTCGATGCCATTTGATTGTGAGGTCGGCGGGAGCGGTCCCGCGACCCCAGTCGTCCACGTCCAGTCCTCTCTTGACGACATCAGGCTCGTATAGGGCATTGTCAATGGGGTACGTATGGGTCAGGTTGAGGAGTAAGTGATGAATGAAGTTGCTTATGTGAAGAGTTGGCAAGCCTCGGCATTTCTCTTGCATGTACTGAGCAACTTCGAATAGTTGCTTCTTGTACTTGAGGACCTCGCCACCTACGTGTACAACGCACATACTCAAAATGCTGACATGCCATACTAGTGCTCGGTCTCGTGGGAGGACTTCAGTGCCGTTACTGCGATCAGACGCTGCACCGTTGTAGTCAATCTCATTGCGAATATTGACGATCAACATGGGAAGGAACACTTTCAATGTCTTTTCCGGATTAACCTTGCACAGAGCATTGCAAATCCAGGCCATACTGTCGCGAGCTTGGTGTACGACGTGTGTCGAAACAAACGTTGATAGTTTGTCCAGAGCAATATCAAAGAGCTCAGGTGACAATGAGGCGAACAACGGCGTCAACGCTGCAGGAAGGGTGTTGATGATGTTATCTTCTGGAGACCCAGTTCGGAGATATGAGGAGTCGGGCAGATTTTCAAGTAGCGTGAAGACCTTGCCAAGCAGTGCAATGACGAATTCGCCAAAGCCAGCGGTGGATGAGCGAACAATGTTTGCCTCATCTTCGTCCGACAACTCGCTGTGGTAGTCAATCTTGACTTCCTGTCCCTCGTGTTCCATGCGTTCCATTTCACCCTGCACCCATTGCATGGCGAGGGTCGTGTCATGAATACCTGAATTCTCCAGAGTCAAGTTTACAAAGGGGATACTGTATGCAACGCTTTGGATGAAGTTGAGCGTGTATTGTGTCTTGTTGAGGTCGTTGGCATCGATTCCTGGAAGCGCAAGGGCAAGAAGAGCAGTAATGTGGCAGCGGAAGCCCTTCTGCTTGGACATAATGTTTGCAATCATCTGCAGACCACACAGACTAGAAGTGGTTCGATGCACTTCAACCAATCCTTGCAAACTGGGGTAGAATCTCTGCAAAGCACCGGGTAGCATCAAATCAGGCTCAAGGTAGGTCAGATTCTGAAGAGAGCCAAAGTACATGTTGGTAATCTTGGTACTTTTTCCAAACAAACCCATAAAGGTGACTTCTCGTAGACTTAGCACGAAGCGCTTCTTCAGCTCATCAGTCAGACGACGGTCTGCTGGAGTGTCTTGTTCCCCCTTTTGCTCCTTATTCCACCTTGACACAAACATATCGGTGAGATAGAAAGTCAGCTGTGCAAGCATCTGCGTCCAAGCGCCTTGGTTGGACGGATGGAAGAATGTATCGATAGCTTCCATCAACCCTTCAAGGCTGTTCAGTATTGAGCTCTCCTTGTCCAAGCACATGGGAGACAGAGAAGAGACGATGAAACGAGAGATGGTATAGGATATGGGGTACTTTTTCTTATCCTTTTCCAGGAAGAGGCCCAAACCGGAGGAATAGTCCAAGTTTGTGTAAGGCGAGTTGGCCTGGCCCACTGGAATCTCAGTCAGGCGTAGAATGGCAGTGAATATCAGGTCGGATTGCTCGCGAGTGTAAATACCATGCTCCGAAAAAGGAACATGCTGGCACGATAGGTAGTCTCTTGCCATTCGCGAGAAGATATCGAGGAAAGCATTGTCAAAAACCTTGCTTCTGGTATTGAGAGACCAGAGGTGGAAGAAGGTGGGAACAAAATCTGATGGTTGCGACTGTGGTTCCGTAGGGGGGCAAGGCGTCGTTGGCAGCAATATATTGAGTGCTCCAACAACAATGTATGCATTTTGTAGATCTGAAGTACTGAAGAACGGCAAGATCTCGTCCAGCATTGCCCGTCTTTCACGAGGATCAAAGTAAATGGATGCCTGCAGGCACAGCTTCCACATGTGCTTCAGTGCTCTCCTTCTAGAAGAGTGGTGCGCTGGTGCCTCGCCAGGAAGCACTAGAGATTTGATCTCCTTCCAAATGGGCTTCCAATCCAGCGTCAGATCCTGAATTGGTTTCAGAAGGTGCTTCCTCTTGGCCAGGACGGAGACCATCCTGGAGAACCGATCGGCGGTGCTGCCGTCGAGGCCAGGGGCCAGCGAGAGGTGGAAATAAAGTTGCGCAAGGTTCGCACGCAGCTCCCTTGGCATATCAAACTTTAGATTCAGCCATGATTGCAATTGTCTTGTCCAGTGAGTAGCACCTGGGGAAAAGTCTTCCGCCTTGATGGCAATATAGAGCTGCTTCAGGATGCCCTGGAGCGCGGCGTCGCGTTGTGCCTCCTCTTCTACGGGGTATGGCAGTAACTCGAAGTACGAAAACGTTCTCGGTCGGTAGCGTTTGCTAGTATCGCTGGCATCTTCTGCGGATGGTACACCGGGCGACGTGGCTCTTGATATTGTTTCGCCGCCAGCAAACGAGCTGAGGAACTGGGCAGCCCCAGATAATGATGGACCGCCTACGGAGTCATCGATGTGATCCTCCATTGCCGCGAAGGGGAGTACTGAGGCGGTATCAAACTCGGGATATGCTGAAGGTTGCGAGAAACAATGTCGTTACGCGGATTGTTGATCAACTGCCAACCCTCGTCAACACACGCCCGCGATGATTGTTCCGAGAAAGTTGACAGAGCTGTGTCGATGGGAGCCAATAGCTCAGGGAAATCGACGAGTGGTAGAAGAGTCGTAAAGTGAAGTCGTAGGAGCGTACTTCGTGATTGAATTCGTGATCTCGTGCACCGTCGTACTCTTCCGTGGCATTGCGCCCTGCACTGCACAACTATTGACTGTGTATGGGGATCGGTAGCGGGTTCGAATGGGAGCAGCTCTCGAGCTCCAACTGCAACTGATGCTTAAGTGGCCTGGCCACGAGATATGTGGATCATTAAATGGGGGCGGGAAGGGTAAGCTGTAAGCTCGTGTAGCGCCAGACAGGCCCCGTGCTAGTGGCGGCAAAAATGCAGAACTCAGATAGCTGAGGAGTTGCTAGCAATACCTGAATAACGAAATAGCAGCTTTGGGAGTAAATGGGTATCAATGTGTGTCAACCTTTTTCTCTCCTTCGAGGTGCCGCGAGTCAAGGTCAAAGGTAAAGCTCTAACTAGAGCGGATAGCAGATGACCAAAGACGAAACGATCCGATGGGAAGGTGTGGGCTGCAAGTCGAGTGCGGCTCTGGGGGCCCTGGGTTCTCTCTCTCTCTCTGGTGGATGGGGCGTCAGATGGGAGAGCCTTGTGCTTTCCGTGGTGACGAAGACGGGTTAGGTTGCAGGTCCCTTGCTTGAGTTGGTAGCTGTGTCTGTACATACCTAGTAGGAGACCCTCGAATTTGGGGACCCCAGTCCAGACGTAATTGATTCAATGTTGTCAGCTCGCGACGGGGCCGAGAATTTCCAGGGTTCGAGCTCCGATCAGTCAAGGTCTTTCAGGGCTGGACGGGGTCTCGGGTGGGCGTTTTAGCAGCAAAACGGAGTAGGCTGTAGTGGGCTCCAGGCGAGGGCAGTTATACTAAAAGAAAGGTCTCCAGTTAGTATCTATGGCCAGGGGCTTGGTCCTGACAAATCAACGAGCAAAGAAAAGTTCAATTATACTCTCTACCTCTCTCTCTCTTTTGAGCTGTTTCCACGTGCACATTTGGTAAATCTATGTATGCATCACGCGCTCAGCACCCTGGTTTTGTAAAGGTTGCCTTGTTGCTTCCAGACAGCGTTGCATGGACGTTGGAACTGAACCATCCGCCAGGGAGAGAAAGAGGTGGGCGATTGGCTTGGATTAAGGTGTGTGTGTAATGATTACTAGGGGAAAGACTGCACCGGGAATAGCTCACTGTGGTTTTGTCTTCTTGACCCCTCACTCAGCGGAAGTGATTGAACTTTAGCGTGCTGCAAGCTTGAACTGCACCATGCATGCAGGGCCACTCTAGGATAGCGACCCAACAGGCTGCGGCTGCGTGCGTCACCTAAGCCAACTGATGACAGCCTGAAATCCAAAGGTTGGCTGTCAATATGCTACCGCTGTCTCATATATTACAGCTCAAGTTCGGGGTGATGCCAGAGCACTTCCGGCTGCTGTGCGTGTCAATGGAACTTTGTTTTTCTCTCTCTTTTCGCGATTTATTTGCAGGCTTGTTGCATAGTGTTGAATTCCAAAGCTGCCACTCATATACCTGTGACAATCAGAAGGCAAGCTACGAACTTGATTAGCAATAGTTCCTAGGCACCGGGCTATGATATTTGACTCGTGCTGACCTTGGCGTACTTGTTGACGTATAGCACGGCTTTTACCAGCTCCCGGTCCTGACGGAGCGAAGACGGGGAATCGGCGCTATTGCTGGGGTTGAATGGTTCGAACTGCGAGAAATAACAAATGTGCTATTTGTATGTATGCGGGCTCGGTTGATTTATATCGAAAATGATTCACACCACGGACAAAATATGCCAGGTATCAAGTACAACGCGGTCCCAGGCATCATCGGGCCAGCTCATCTTCATACATTGTGCGATGCTATGAACCTTATGGACTACCGAGTACGTATTGTGCACGCACTAACCGAGGCATATTCCGTTGCGTCAACAGTAGATTGCCTGGCTCGCCGGGCTTGTTATGGCAATACAAAGACTTGCTCAGTAATCCTTGTCTATTACCTTCTAGCACTGGATCCACGCCCCCGAAATACATTTCAAGGGCAGTGAAACCTCGTGATCATAAGGATTTACAACTGTTTCAATTCAAAATTTTGAAAAATACTTGTACAGAAAGAGCTGCGATAACACAAGTAAAACCAACTGGTCGAGTCTGTGGTAATACATCCCAAAGTTTTATGTCTAGGAAGATATCCCTTCCCCGGCCTCGGTCTCAATACTCCAGCCAAGCGCCAACAAGTCCAAACAAGAGGAACGGCGTAAAGACATACTTCTGCGGGAACGCCGGGCCGCCAAACTCGGGGTCAACACCCATTGTGCCCTCGGGCAAGATGCTGAGCAACCCCGTGATCCAATATATAGAGCCCAGTAGTGCAGCTATTCTCATGTACTCCCGGTGCAGCTGTGGCGACTGTGCTTTCCGCCAGGTGTAGAACAGTGTCGCCAGGCCCAGGGTGACAGCCAAGCCGACGGTCTGCGCATTGTGAAATCTAAAGAATAGTGATAAGGTTAGTCCAGTCAATGTGGTACTTGAGAATCAATTTCGTCTTTCGCGAGAGATATATAGGTTCAATAAACATACTTGGCGTGAGGTGCCCAGTTGGGATTGAACATGTGCGTTTCGCTGAAATAATCGGCCTTGAGCGAGCCAGCGATTAGACCAACGCTGTCAATGGTGAGCAGTATACGGCCCCACATCTTGGCTGGCGGCAACGGATAGTGTATAGTGGTTGTGATGCTTCCAATGTTGTATTTGAGATGGTATATGAAACTTTAAACTCAAATAGTTCCGAGTCCTTGTAATAATATAGGCACGACGGACGAACTCGGAGAATACGCGGACCCGGAACTCGATGGCCTTTGCTGACAATGACGTTGCTCCCGTAGTTGCGTTACCGTAGCTCGCGCCTTCGGCCCTCAGCCCTCTCGGAGCTAACACATGTGCGACGTGATTTATAATGCTATCGTGAATAACGGACAAATAACGGACAAAGACTTTAATTGGCATGTCTGCCTATGGGTTTGTAGCCTCAGGCGTCTATGTATGATGAACCCTTCCGGTGTTCAAGCATTCTGCTCCACGTTCAGGGATATCTGTCAAGAGTTGCTGCTCTGCAGTGCACGTATTCACACCTTCCATGCCGTGTACTACCAGCTTACCCCCCTTTACTCCTTCTTCTTTCCGAAACGCGGCAGACCCAACCAAAGAATGAGAATGACGCCGAGAAGTGCCAGAATGATGGGCTGCAGGACTTGCACACCCTTGGCCTGGGCAATGGCGCCGACGGCAAAAGGCAGCACGGCCGCGCCGCTCCCACCAAACGCAGCCGCGAACCCAATGGCGCCGACGTGCAGATGTCGTGGGAGCAGCTTGGACATGGCTACGATAACGGCCGGAAAAAGGGGGCCCAGGAAGAACCCTTGGAGTGCAACTGCTACTGCCGATACAACGAACTGGGGAACTAACCAGAAGAGAAGTTCCAGTCCCATGGCAATGGGAAGATATATCTGGGTTTAAGTATGATCTTGTCAGCATGACCATCGCAATGATAGAAGTTACTAGGTATTGGGCCTGAACGGTTCGAAAAAAAAAAAAAAAAAAGCCGCACTCACAGTGATGGCCAGCTTCTCTCCTATCCTCGGGGTCACGAAGCCGAGAATCAAGCGCCCGATGGCGAGGCCGAGCCAGAATCCCGTGGCCGTCATACCAGAGGCAAACTCTTCACCGTGTCGGACCTGGATCACTAAAAACAAGGGGGAAGAACACATAATTAGCATATTGCCTAATGCTTTGCATGTGGGTGACAACTCGGTGATACTTTTGCAATGGGGGCAGATTCCCATGGGGGGTTCTGAAAAGTGACTCACTGAAAACTACAATCCACCCTCCTAGAGCAACTTCAACGCCAACATAGCCAAGAAGGAACAAGGCGCAGAGCCAGGTGACGCGTGCTGAAGGCTGCTTCATCAGTGCATCCCGCAGCGATCCCTTCTGAGTTTCACCCGAGTGGCTAGTGATGGACTCTTTATACATGGCGGCATTGTCCTTCCAGAATGCAGCTATCGAAGTGACGAGCTCTAGGCAGGCGAGAGATACCTGAGAAACACGGTTAGAACTCTGTTGATATCACCGTGCAAAGCCCCTTCAGTCCTTTTCAGCACAGGGATGAGCCAAAGCGATGGACATACCATCACATAGTAGAACGTATACTTGTAAGTTAAAATGTGTTAGCTTTTTATTACATCTTCCCCTTCACCAAATTAAGACATTTTACGACATGAGGACGTGCTTACCCATTCTAGATTGGCCTTGGTCACCATACTCGTAGCAACCAAAGGGCTTATTACGGCACCGAAGCCATAAAGACCATGTAGGAAGCCCAATATCTCGTTTGCGTTGGCCATGGCACCAATCCAAGCATTCCATGCAGCGTCGGCGAGGCCATTGCCGTATCCAGCAATCATGAAGGCCACGACCAGCACTGGATAGGGAGGGTGCAAGGCGATAATCAGGTCTAGCATATTCTCAATTCAGCACGATTCTCTCGGCGGATGCAGAGAGGAAAGACAAGAAAGATTGCTCACAGGCGATTAGATGGGAGATGGGAGCAATGACAGCGATGCCTCTTTGACCAAATTTGTGGTGAATCCAGTTATTCATCACGGCCGAAGAGGTGTAACCGACGAATGGCGAAAGGAAGATCATTGAAACAATCAGGTAAGTCAAGTTGTAGTAACCCTCGATCTGCATGTTCCAATATGTCAGTTTTCTGATACTCATCAAGATTCCTCAAAGTCTTCGTGACTTTGTACCAATTGACAAGACCTACATAGTGAATTAATGCCTGTTCGCATGATAGTCAGCATTTAATAATCTCCCTAACTCTGATTGTTTGCGGACTCACACCGTATGCGGCATCATTGGCGCCCATTACAACAAAGCTCCAAAAACATGCTGCAACCTTTGGAACGTTTCTACGGGGGTAGTTCCAGCGCTGTACCATACTGGTCGCAATACTAGGCGGAGGAAGTTCATCGTCGTCAGTTGGTGCCGTTGCTGATGTTGCTGCCGCCGCTGTCGACTCGTGATGGCGCATCAATTCTGTAGGAAGCGGTGAAGAGGCAAGTCCTAATGTCTTTGGAGACGGTGCCAGCCGAATTGGCTCCATCTCGATCACAGACGTGGTCGACGAGGATGAGAAAGCCATGGTGTATGCACAGCGGTCCAATTCACGATCAGTATTGGTGCTTTGCTGTCTGGTAACGTATACCGCGTGCAGATGTGCTAGACGAAGCGATCGAGCGTGTAGTAACCAATGCCCCGGCAAGTTGTTGTATTGGCCTGATTGTTTACACCCAGGGAGGGACGCGAGAAAAGGATTTATGAGTCGTCCTAAAACATATCTCGAGTTCCACAGGCTCCTGATTGATGTCAGCAGAAAGACGGAGAGCCACGATCCTCAATTCTGATTTCGTAACTCCGCCTCCCTTCCCCGAGCTTTTTGGTCTTGGCATACGAGAATAGAGGGTCGAGGTCCATCTTCATTCCCTGTTGATAGGCACATTCTCCATACGGATTCGGCTGAAGTCCGGTTCTCAGTTGGTGCCAGCGCCATTTGACTGGTTGGAGAAACTTCCTTTGGCTTTCCAATTGGCTCTGCGCCCGCCTAATCGGCATCGTTCCCTTAAGTGTTGCATCTAATGCGGGGAGGGAATAGCGGCGGCAGAACCTCGTGCAGGGTGGTTGAGTCAAAGGCGCAAAATTGATCGCTAAATTGATTCATTGGCCAGAGACTTTGATGTCATGGTGAGAAACGCCTTCGAGAGCGATCTCCAAACACAGCTGTTATATCTGTTCATGGCTTGTACATCTGCGCGTGTAGACACGGCGCTGTTCTATTGAATTGGAAGCTCTTTGCCTAGTACCCCACGTCCGCCTACTGGATATAATAATACAATTGCAAATGTGACAATCCGCTCTTTTCGAGATCCCTGGATTTTATAACTCCTGCTAAACTCCGATCCTGAATGCCGCCGCCTAGTCCAAACCCATTTCCAACAATGATGCGTGCCCTATACCGTGTTCCCATATAAAACTCCTTGTCAAGCCCAACATCTATTCATGCCCTTGCGAGCTTGCCTGTCGAGTATCGCAATTTAACGACTTCTGGTCTCTTGCCCCTCGGTGCTGCAGAGGAGCTTCTGAGCGCAGCACGCCTCCTAGCGGGCTCGTAGCTTAGTAAACCAGTTGGTCACGCTCTTCCATTTATGGTGCTTTCGAGTCTTTGTTTCTTGCTCCGTGACTGCTCCTCGTGATGACTTCAAGGGATTGGGTCGCTGTCCATTGATCGTCGTCGCCGTATGATTCTCGTTGGTGAACGATGGGTGCGGTGTATGATTAATCAATTCTGACATTGGCCGTTTGCTTGGTGTTATCATACTTGGTTTCGCTGATGATACAGCCTCGATCTTGTCCCCACTTCGCTCAGGCGTGTTCTGAGCAAATTCCACGTCTTGAATGTTGGCGAGTGCGGTGGAATGTCGGTTGGCAAAGCTTCCATTCCAGTCACAGCTCAACACGCGTCTGCCTTTTTTCCATCCCATGGTTGTCTCATTAGTCTCGGTGGCGTCTGACAACTTTTCGGCCCGTATCTTTTGCATCCGTGCAGCACCTGTCGAAGTCGCTCTCCTAGGCAAAAACCCAGGCATAGCAGGGCTCTCCCCCTTTGGTGGCGGCGGCTGGCTGTGGCGTTTTCGCCCGCTGCATCCACGCGATACGCCCGTCTGACCGACATCAGTACCTGTGCTATAGGAACGACTTCGGTTGTGCGTCTTTGTTGCCACTGGTGAATCCGCACCCGTTGATTCGCGAATAAAATCACCAGGCTTGTAGTGAGGCACCCAGCCATGTCGAAGGGCCACCCATAGAGCCGAAATCTGAATGAAACATTTCTGCCACTCCTCCACTGGCAGGGTCGTCCTCTCCGTAGTCGCCTGGTGGTCAGGGTCGGAGCTATCGGGACTGCCCAACTGCGGCGACGTTGGTGGATATTTGCTTGAAGATTGCGAAACGGTAGTGTATGAGTCTTGAATATCCAGGGACGAGGGCTGTAGCGTCGCCATGATAGGATGACGACGAGAGCTAGGATCGATAATGCTAAAAGTAAACTTGTAGTTCGGCGGCGGCGAGTCTGATAGAGATGGAAATGATACAGTCGAGGGTGACAGTGGGTGTGAGGATGCACCAGGCGACATTGGTGGCGTGGACGGTTTCGTGCTCGGTTGGGATTTACCGTTCATTGGCCTCCGCACCCACCGAGCCGTTGTCGTGATGCCATGCTGGTCCACTGTGGTGAACTCGTACGATTTGACGCCGCCAATGACACGAGGAGCAGCCACCCAAACAGTTCCATCAGGCAGAGCTATTTCCGCCTTGTCCTGTCCAGCCAGCGGGCTCAATATCGCAATAATGTCACGGTCCTTTATGCTCTCAACGTCCCCATCACTATCCGAATCAAATCCAGGCGCTGTATAATCCTCGCTCTTGAATAACAGCACATCTTGTATAGATTTTTCGCTCTTGATTCTCGATAGACGGGGAAACCTTTTGCAGAGATGCGCTGCAATGGCAGTGTTGACAATGCCCGACGTGGGATAGACGTCGATCACGGGCCTTGGCCGCTGACCATCCGGTACCTGCTGCAGTTGTAAAAGCAGTTTCGGGCGAATATGAAGTAAGCGCTGCTTCTTATTTAAGCTTGGGGGTGCTTGAGCGAGCAGATATGATGTATGCAGTCTCGCTGAGCGACGTCTAATCTGGCGCGTGGAAGAGGCAGCCCGACTCGTCTCGCTGTCCGATACGGAGACAACGGTTGATGCACCATCCTCGTGCATCGCTTCCGGGTTATTTGTTGGAGGATGAGCAACATGCTCGAGTGGTTCCATAAAACGAACGACAGTCTCTGGTGCGTTTGGCGAATAGTCCGACACGGGCCGCTGCCGTGTTTTCTTCAATGATGAGCTAGTAGTGGTCCTAAAATTGGGAGAAGGTGAAGAAGAGTCTACATAGGGTGGTGATCGGTTTACGGGCGTGCTGAATGAAGATCGAAGCAGTGAGTTCCGCCGAGGAGCAGCCTGTCCAGCGGTTGCGTGGTGTCTGTTGGAGTACTCGTGCCCGTGGAGGCTGGCGCCCGAGTGAAGAAACATGACGAAGACCCCGGCAGCGATCGCCTCTTTCACATACACGCTGGCTGGCGGTTTCCTCGCTTGTAACGGCCGGCTGGGTAATATTCGAGGGTTATACTACTTGGTACCAAGCAGCGGGGCCCCGTCCTGAAAATGGGGCCTCATCAAGAAGGTTCGAAATGACGATGCCCCTCCGACACGTACCAACGCAACTACCAGCAAGCTTCCATGATGCGCCAGAGCGCGCGGAGACGAAAGTTCACGTCCAAGCCGAGAGGAGGTAGCAACAAAAGCAGATTTGTCCGTGGTAGCCGCAAAACTCCACGAGAGTCCGGCTGAATCGGTCCTATAGCAATTGCAACAATGGTGGCCCAAAAGTTACAACTCCAGGAATGAAGTGTTCAAAAACGAAGCAACTGAGGCTTGGGACCCCCGAAGGACTTTGGGGGTTCAGTCGAAATTACAGTCCTGAATTAGGGGCTGTCCTTAGGGCTGAGCCAATGGCAGCGAAGCGGCAGGCAGCGAAATAAAGCTTAGATCGCACCCGCAGATATTGGACAGGGGTAATTCGAGCGTCAGGTAGAGACAGACAACACGCACACGCATGTAGATCTCTAGGCACGAGTTAAAACGTATGTAGGTGATATCCGATGAATGAGCAATAATATGAGAAGGATTTTGTTTTGTCGAGAGAGTAATGTTAATCACAAATTTCTTACAAATTCAAATTCAGGATTGGTACGGAGCGGGTCAGAGGAAGGGGAGGAGAAGGAGGAAGGCGGCTGGAGGACTGGGAGTCACCGAGTCTGACACTTAAAACAGGATATTCTTAGCGACAAAAAGCCTCGACGATTACTAGAGCGGGTCAGGTAGGGGAGACCGATTTTACTATGTAGAGAAGAGAGGGAAGGAAAAAAAAAGCCAAGGTAGCCCAAAGTGGATGATGGACAACGTGAGAACAACGATCGGGAGGGCGGGGACGCGCAGTAGCTCTTTACAAGGAAGAAGGGTGTAACACGTTTGCGGACGATGGAGCACAGTGAGCCGAGCTGCCGGTGTCAAGCAACAAGAATCCCCTATTGGCCGTCGGAGTCTTTCTGAGCGTCCTCTGCGAGGTCGATCCCGGCCGGCACCTAGGCAGGATCTGGCGAGAGCTTGATTGGGTGGGTGCTGGCCAGGAACGAAGATCATTGACTTGGGCGGCCAAGTCGAAAAGAGTCACTTGTACGCTTCCGTTGTGCTTCTATGGAAAGAGGACCAAAGGGCGGGCTGATCAAGTGATCGGGAGCAGGATGATTATCTGACAATGTCTGACATTCCCACGTACGGCTACAAAAAGGAATGGATAACTTTGGAATTGTCGGTGTACGTTGGATGGGGTTTGTGAAATGTAACGCAATGCAATGCAGGGCAACTGTCATGGCCTTCACTTCACTGCTTCACTGTACCAGGCTAGATGACGGCTGGGAATAGCGCAAATGCAAGGTTCGAGTATGCAAGACTCTGCTGAAACCAGGTTCTACAAGTGCCCCAGCTGGTGTTGACGATTTCGCCCTCGGCGGGCGGGGTCTGCCCTGGAAGTACCTGAATAGCGTACGTAGCCTACGTGTAGGTATGGATACAATACATGCTTACACTACCTTTCCAAGGTACTTTGTGGTAGAAACCCAAATCGACCCCCCTAATCAATCGAGTGACGTTTGTCATTGACGATTTAAGCGTATCTACCATGGGGCCGTCAATGAGAATATGATATGAAAGAAAACTTGGAATGCGGCAAGGTACCAGGAAGCCAAGAAAGAAGCAGTGAACAGTCAATTAGTCCGCGCCTCGGCAGATCGGAAGCCAGCCAGTTGTTGGAAGTTGCCAGTTGGAATCTGCTCACGCGTTCTAGCATGGCATGGCAGCATGGGTGGCAGGCTCATTGATGACGTTGCCACCGATGATCGCACATAACACTACAATTTTCCCTTACGACGACTGGATGCTCTAATCATTACATGATCTCCCTACACAACGCGTCTTTTGTGTATCCAGATAATTGAGCACTGATCGCTCATGTTCATCGCTCATCTCATCGGCGTCGGCATTCACCAACGTTCCGTACAAACATCATGTGGGAATAAGAAACGGAAAATTTGCAACATGTGGTTCTACGGGTACAGGTCAGCCAGGTTAGGTTGGCTGGCCTGGCTTGGCACCTGGTTAGCGGCGCTGGCCACCTAAATGTAGAAACGTGCCATGGGCCCATTGAGCTGAAAAAAGGTGCCAGAAATGTGCCTATTTCAACATGACATTCAACTCCAATAGTGGCTCTCTTGAAAAGCCTCGGCCCCCAAGAACCACTTTGCCAAGCTACCTGGCTTCCAGCGGTGCCGAACAGAATGAACGCAGTTGCATTACAGACGAAGGACCCCCAAAGGACCTCCTGATCCCGCGTGCCGCGCCCGACTTGCCTACAAGAGGTAGTGCATACGGTACTTTACCTGCTCACCTTGTGCAACCCTCCTCGTCGGCTGTGATGCATTGTTGGTTTTGCCGACTTCAAAATCCCCATGGTACGTACATGTATCTCACGCTGGGTACTCGGCGCGGTGCGTGCATGCGATATGAAGGTATCTACGGGTCACATGTTTCGAAACATCTGAAACAAGGTGCTCAACATGGAAGTCTTTGCTTCCCATGTCAGCGCATCGTTCTCTGTGTGCTCCAAGTTACCAGTTGTGTGTAATTGAGTAAAGTGGCTGGAAACTCTGGGTAAATTTTGTGGCGTCTTGCTAAGCTAGCAGCTCTTCGTGGCTTGCTCTCAGAGACGCGTCCACTGAAGTCAAAGCACTTGTCAATTCCCCCTACCCATCAAACCATAATCACTTGGACAAGTCCTGCACACGGCGCCGTCCATTATGGCTTCATTAGACCTAGGCCGGCCTATACAAACACTGGTCCTTGCCTTTGCAGCCTGGAAGGCGTTCCTGCTGTTGGTCGCCATTGGAAGCAGCGTTGGCTCAGCTTATGATACTTCTACCACTCTGATTCAGCACCAGGCCACCTCCTATAACGAGTCAGTACTTGACATTTCCACTAAATTGACGAGATGGGACGCCATATACTTTATCCAATCTGCCCGCAGAGGCTACGTCTTTGAACAGGAATGGGCTTTTGGCCTGGGCCTGCCCACTACCATTTCAGCAATTGTCAAAGGTACGCCCAAAGAGGTTCTGTGCACATTCCTCGGCAATCGGACAACTGCGACTCCGCTACGGATGAGATACAGCACCCGAGCCATTTTCTCGGATTCCATCTCGGGCATCTCGTGATTTCTCGGGCGACCTCGGGTGCAAGGCTGACATTGATTACAGTCTTTAACAAACTAGGCATTGAAGGAAGCGATGCATTGGAGCCTTTGATCGGTGTCGGCATTTCTCACTTGGCCCATTTGCTGTCTGTCTTGGCCCTCTATCGCTTGGGCCTCAGGCTGTATAGCCAGCAGACTGCTGTGATTGCAGCACTGCTCCACATCATTTCGCCAGCGGGACTGTTCCTTTCCGCACCCTACAATGAGGCTCCCTTTTCATTCCTCACATTCTCTGGCTTCCTTTTATTTTCTTACGGATGTCTGGATAGATCACGGGGTTTTCTTGGCGATGCCGCCATCGTAGGATCTGGCATGGTTCTAGGACTCGCCACAACCTTTCGCAGCAATGGCATTCTCAATGGTGTCCCATTTGCTGCTTATGCCATCTCTGAACTCACATCGGTACTGAAAAGTCCGAATGCCTTCAGCCTGAGGCGTTTGGCGGCGCTTGGGATTGGTGGCCAGTACATTGCAATGGGATCCATCGGCCCGCAGGTGCTGGCTTATCAAAGCTTTTGTTCCGGCTCATCCGCATCGGACCCGAGACCATGGTGCAACGCATGGCTTCCAAGCATTTACACATTTGTGCAAGAGAGGTATTGGTAAGAAGCTCTCCATGGTCATTTGACGATCCCAATTTTTTTTTCTCTTCCCTTTAGTTTGCTAACCAAGCAAAGGAATGTTGGCTTCTTACGCTACTGGGTCCCGGGCAATATTCCACTTTTTCTCCTTGCTTCACCCATGATTTATCTGCTGAGCAAGTCGGGTTGGTCGGTGCTCGGCGAGTCCGTAATGGAGATCAAGAACCCGAAAAGTCCGGCTGCTGCATTCTCCGGAGCCTCCTTGTTTGTTGCGGCCATGGCGTTCTCTCAGCTTCTCCTCGCGGGAGCTGCCGTCACAACATACCATATTCAAGTCATCACACGACTCTCGTCTGCATACCCACTGTGGTACTTCTGGCTAGCTCAGCAACTCGGCCAGGCTGATACATCCAAACGAGCGGGTGCCATTGTCATGTACATGGTCATGTACGCTACTATTCAGGGTGTCCTATTTGCGTCGTTTCTACCACCAGCTTAGTATACTGGACAACTCGGGACCTGCGAATTGATTGATGCATTTGGTAACACTCCAAAGTCATTAGAGCCGCCACTTTGAATATATCGATCTACTTGAGGTCTTTATGTGGTAAATACACAACCATTATTCAAGCAGACCTTTTCTAGAACTCCGCCTGAGGATTTGCAACTTCATAAGCTATTAGAAGCGAGATTTGCCCTATAAAAACAGAAACAGGCATAAACAGATCCCAGTGATACCAATATGATTGCAGTGACATACAAACTAAAATACCACCATGAAAATATAGGAAAGAGTAAGGAGAACGTCCAAAGAAGGATTTCAAAACGCATACAACCCACTTCAACCTCGGTCCCGGTCTATTCCTAGGCCAACAGAGAATCAATAATACATGACAGAATGGCGAGACTACAAGAACCCAAAATGACATATACAATGCGTTCCACACCGGCTCCTGGACATCTCCTGAATCTAGGGGAAGATCAATAGAATCGAAATAATCCCTGAGGGTGTTGGGAAGACTTCCCATACGCGCGCAAAGTAATCGAAATCAGCAAAGAAAACATAAAATGTAACAAAAGTGACCCAAAAGCAGAGTTGAAGGATCAGAGGCGCAAACCAGGAAAGGTCCTCGAATTGATCCAAGTACGGTCTTCGAGACAATTTTTAATCCACAAATGTCTTGAGTGGGACGATACTGAGAGTTGACACAGAGCGATTCTCCACGAGACAGAGGCGATCAAGTCCCTCGCAGTGAACAGGATTCTCGAGCAATCGTTGCGGCCATTGAAAATACAGCAATCTGACCTGATCTTTGGAGATTGTGTAATCTATGATGAAAGGTAATATTAGTTCTTTCCTAACATATCGAGGTTTCGTATCATGCTTACTTTGTTCACTCATCGAAGTAGCCGTATCTTATGATATCGCATTTGATAGCGCTCTCCTGGGGCATGAAAACGGAAGCGCTAGCAGTTCATAAGAGAGTGTTCATGACTTCCATAGTCTGAATGCCTACCTGAAATAAATATCGAATAAAGGTCTTCAAAGCGATCTGCCAGAATCAATAGTGGCGCAAATCGCATGACGACCGGTATGACCTGTCCGAAGGACCAATCGTCCTCGCCTGGAGGACCACTCGACCGCAGGTAAAAAAGCTTCATGGTGCCCCAAGCTACCGCAACCAACAATGCCCAAATCTGAGAGACATCAATTCAAAGAGTCAATTCGGCCTTCGCCATGGATGGACAAATATTAGTACCGACCTCAGAAGCGAATGATGAGTATAGTATGAGGTAAGTGTCCATTATGGTAAGGATGGCGATGTATGGTTGGACAACAAGCATGTGCTTTAGTAAGTCTCGGCTAAATGAAGTCCGACCATAAGGACTGTCAATAAGTCCAAAACATGCTTGAGAAAGTCTGATGAGATGTACTTTCAATTTGGTCGCCTAGTTAGAAGTCAATTGATGGAGCTTGATGGTGCGTATAAGGGCGTTGTGCGCTATGAGGAGGCAGGTCAATATGACTTCTGCGTTCGTGGTCCATGGCTTTTTGCAATAGCAAATAGCGTAAGAATGGTCCCCAAACGGAAGATCGGCATAGGGCAACGTAGTCGCAATAAGTGTGCCGGCAAGAATGCTCATTAGAATCAATCTTATCAGCCGCTTTTTCTGATTTCGATGAAAGTAGCTGCGGAGACATGTCAAAGCTGCAAGGTGCGTGATTGTTGTAAACCAAGCGAGGCGTATAATCATCTTCCAATGGTACGTTGACAAGCCCTGTTGGAGAGAAAAGTATCCATTAATTAAGATGGAGAGCCCGGAAAGGATTTGCAAATCGCTCATGGCCATAACTATCTATGAAAACAATTAGTATCACTGTAGTTCAAAAGGCCCCAACAGGAAAGAAGAGAAGATATGTAGACCTCGTTGAAAATGGCATCTAGTTTTTTCGCGTTTTCTGAGCTTCGACCAACGATTACCTGTTTTGGGTCGCGGCCGTACCCATTTAGGGTAAAGCGATGGAAAAACACGTCTGCTGGATTTGGCCTCCGAAAGCCGTGCGATACCATTCCGTGTTCTGATTCGAAGGGATCCCTGATTGGGTCATAGCCAATAAAGTAATACAACAACAGGAGACAAATAGTGGTCCAGGCGGTACCCAAGAAGCCGGCGATAACCTAAGTAGACATGAATTCAATATATGTAATAAGTATGTCTGATTTGAATGATTGCAGACTCGCTCCGTACCCCTATGCCTGCGATATCGGGATCTGGCATGAGCTCGAGTCTGGACTCACAATCAATCTCTAGAGCCATAGTGAACTTATGTTGTTATCTTGCTTTGTCGTAATATCCCAGTCAAAGTAATAAACGTCATCTAGAGTCGGTGAATCGGCACAAGGTACTTATATGTGTTTGAGTAGTAAGAATTATACGTACCAATCGTTCTCACAGGATCATCCATGCTGCATTTTATCGATGCGTTGGCAGTGGCTGCTTCCATTAGTGGTCGCCAATGTGCCACGCTGGAATCGACACAATATCATTGGATGCATTTCTCGCTAAGAGGTGAAAGGATACTGAGAACATAAAATCACCGCAAGCGATTGAATGCATGGTCTTCAAAAACTCAGCCTCAGCCGCTGTTGATCTCCTTTTAACCAATTGCGCGTCGGCCAAGCAAGGGTATCATACTGGGCTGTCGCGCTGACCACCACCTCATTTCTGACGAATGCGCAAGCCGGGAACGAGATTCTGGTGCGTTTATATGCTGGAAGCTGGCGGCTATTGCAATGCCTAGAGTATCTTCAATGTATGACATGTTTTCGATTGTGGCAGCCCAGTATTGCACGGTACCTTCGGCGTACCCAAGCAGTATCTTTAACCAGCCTCGAAATCTGCGCGTTCTGTTACCTGCTACATGATTACACAGAGTATAATCGAACTTTATGAGAGTGAAAGAGAGTGACCACGAGAGCCGCCAATGCAAATTCCTCACCAGTATAGCGCGTGGCGTCCAGCCCATTTGGGCTCAAGGCGTTTCTGGCTAAGCGCTACGTTCGCTTGAAGACGTAGAAAATCGCTTCCATATGAAATTATTGGCCTCGGAGCCGGAGTTCTGGGTACCTATTTGTACAGCGCGGCTGACATTGTGCGAGCCACGAAACTGTCTGTGAGGCACTGGACTTCTTCCTCAACCAATGTCGGTATGGATTCAATCTGTACACATTATTCTTGTGGCCTTTCGCAATCCGAATGTCTCACTTCAGCCAATATGTGACGGTCGAGGAAGCATATGAAGATATCTGAGTTACCAACGATCTAGAAGAGAGAGGTGATGAAGAGCCTCGGTTAAAACAAACTTGGGCACTCTCAACCGGATATATTAAAGGTTTTAAGGATCGAGATTAAAGGCTTAGCACAAATCTATTTTATCCAAAATCTTAAGAGACTTTAAATCTTGGCAATAACATAGCACATCTTAACACAAGACATATACATTGAGGTAGGGCTCGGATACGCACCTCTGTCAGTTCTATATATTCTCTTCCAGCACGTGAAGAGTGACTGAGAGTTCACAGAGAGCTGGTGAAGAATATATGTTTTGTTTACCAAGCTTGCAAGCACATACGACCATAGATACTTGAAAACTTGGCATCCCGTCCGCTCTGCCCTAAATAAGCAAGTAATCGCCAGATCAGTACTCAGGTGGGTGACCACTGGGGAATCCCTGGTGTTGTATGTTTTTGAATTTTACATTTTTGCTCATGTTCGAATGATTGCTGTATGGTAACTTATTTTATCGGTCCGCAGTGAGGATGTCGCAAAAGCCGCTGTGTCATATGGGTGCAATACTGATCCTCAAGACTGTTGGTACCGTGCTCCACTGGATTTTATCTATATGGCTCTCTTGGATATGAGTTTGTGTCGTACCGCTTGAAAGGTTCAATTTTGCAGTACCGTATACGCCGAGTATTTATTCATAATAGTCAAGCAAGAAGCCGACGTGTCCTGTATCATACAATCCCCGAGACTTGTAATTGCAGGCCTCGCGGGAGCCGTTTATATAGGCGGGGAAGCGGGGTCAGTAGGAATGCGGCGGGGGAAACCTGGTGGAAGTAAGGCAGACATCGAATCAAATCATGCGAGATGATATTGGGAGCCATTTTGCTACGCGCTAATATGCAGTCATCTTTGTTCGCACCAACAACCATAAGCCACCATGACAGCCGGTAAGGAGCCCAGCCTGTCCGCGGGTTGTATGACTATCACAAAGGTATATATTTGACCGAAATTGCGACGTGCAGGGTCACTGGATGCGCTTTGTAGTTTACCTGGCTGCGTTGGGACGGCCATCACTGTTATAGCCTTGATTTTCTTGACACAACTGCCTTGCCATCACAACCACGGCCTAGCATGGCTTCGGAGGTACTTTTCCAGCAACTTGCACCGTTTCCTGCCGATATTCCAGTCGCGCCACTGTATACCTTTCGCCTGGTGGATCTGGGTTCGGGGGACCAAGCCGTTGCTAAAGATCTAGTAGCAGCTTGCCAGGAGCTGGGCTTTTTCCAACTCGACCTTCGTGCCGACGAGATTGGGGACGCAGCCATAGGAGAGATTGACCAGCTTTTTGGCGTAGGCAAGGACCTTTTGGACCTGCCTCCGGAAACAAAGGCGAAATTCCTGCATGATGCTCCAAGAAGCTTTCTTGGGTAAGCAATCTCGTCTTGAAGTATAATGTTGACGGTTTCTTGCTTACCTAGATTAGATTTAAACCTCGCGGCCAAGCCAAAATTGAAACAGGCGAGCCTGATCGATTTGAGTGGTTCAATGTTGGCCAAGACGGACTGAAAGGGAATACCGCCCCCCAACCACTGCCACCACTCATGCATGACAATCTTCCACTCCTGACCTCATTTCTCGATCATGGCCAGAGCATCGTGAACACAATCAGCAGATCTCTGGCAACGCAGCTCGGTCTGCCCGCAGATGCGATTTCCTCTTTACAACAGCCTGACAAGCTATCCGGCACTGTGATAAGGTTTATCAAGGCGTTTGCCAGCCCGGACAATCAGCGCACCAACATGATCCACCACACGGACTTTGGTACTATCACACTACTTGCCAACCTGCTCGGCGGGCTGCAAATCCTTGCTCCACAAGGCCATCCTGAAGACAAAAGTGCCTGGCTTTGGGTTCGACCCCAGCCTGGCTGCCTTATTGTGAATCTCGGCGATGCCATGGTCCAGTGGACCGGCGGCCTGCTGCGAAGCAATGTTCATCGCATTAGCGTCGCTCCAGGCGAGCAGCGCCTCTTTGATCGGTACAGTTTGGCCCTCCTCGTGCGACCAGAACGAGATGCAAGCATGAGAAAACTCACAGGGTCGGCCAAGGATAGCAAGGACGGAGATGATGACAACGGCGACCTGACCGCCTGGCAGTGGGAAGTCAAGAAAGCGATGGCCCTGACACGTGATGCAGCTATGGTACAGAGCAAAGGAGGAAATCCAACCCCGTTGAAATCCTGAATAAGTTTTCGAGCGGTTTTCGAACTGTGAAGGAGATTGTCATCTTCCCAACCCGGCTGCTGCGGCTGATGATTGGGGAGACATCTTTTGGCAACCAAAGATATACCTTAGCATCGTTTGCACGGGAACGGGTGACATTTCATGTCCCGCCCCCGCGCTGCAACCAAAGGATCAAATGGCACACCAGGCAGTGGCGTCTACACCCTGAACGAGAAACAAGAAGCCGTGTAGAATGACAAGGTGCTGGAGCCACTGAGACAGCAGGGCCTAAAAGAGAAGAATTGGGAATATACCCAACGAAGTCAAGAGAGTACTGGGGAGGAATTCTTTCTAAAGAGCTCCAGCTTCCAATGTTGCGATCAATTGTGCAGCATTGTGGGCTATGTCGCACTCCCTCAAGAATAGGTCGAGAAGCAATTTACTCGCCGAGTGTTTTACCTAAATCAATCAATCTGGCGTCAAATTCGAGACATTTACACATCGTGGAACGACTCAAGTCAGCAACAATATCCAGGTGATCAGGCGGCTAGGTTCCTAGGCAATTTCAAGCACATTACCATTAGATTAATATATACATATATGAATTTATATATAAGGAGAATACAAAAAAAAAAAAAAAAAAGCTTTTATGCATAGAAAATTAAAACGGCAAGAACATACAACACCGAGGACTCTCTAATTGTCACCCACTTAGATACTAATTTAGCGAAAATAGAAGTAAAAGCCAAAGTCTCCTTCCCGTCCTTTAGGGTGTGTGTCAGATAATATCCGTTCAGTTTCCAGACCACAGGGACATGTCTCTTTTGGCTTTGTGGCACAGTGGAACCTATCCCAACACTTCTAAGAAATTGCATTTTTTTTAACTAGAGTTCTCACCTGAGCCGATGTGTAAAGGGGGAACTGAAGACGAGATGGTCGAGGAAGCATTGAAAGTTGTCTGAGTTGATCTCTAGTCTACAAAAGAGAGGCGCTGAAGAGCGACTATATACCCACGCAGGTGATCTGCGGTGGGTACTGACTACGTCAGTACGACAAGAGTGTAATCCGATGAAAGCATAATCCCGGGTGTTGATAGCCAACAATCAAACGAGGAGCTCAAAATATTTCCCTCTCCTTACCAGGTGTAAAGGTTGAAGTGCTTTTCAACGATGTTGCTCCAACTGCATACGAATATCTAAAATGTCGAAAGGAATAACGAATGAGAGTCCTTTCCCGTCTGATCGGGGCCTTTGGGGGCTCTGGCCAATGGCAACACGTTATGCGTCCTCCCGTAAAGTGTATACTAGCCAGGGCAATGCGTACAACGAAACAATCCACAGTGCCCAGATTTCCCATGTTCGCTTGTCGGCCTTGTTGTCCGAGTAGGCCATACATCTGAACGCTACCCATAAACCCATCAAAAATGTGCCGCATGACACTCCCAGTGTAGAAAATCCCCAGTACCGTGGCAAGAACAAGGACCAGAAGATTACGGGTAAAGCAACCGTCCATCTACAAATCCAGTCTCCCAGAACCAAGGGCGCAGAATGGCGATTCCTGGCTTGGTCACCCTCCTGATCCTTGAGATCCTGTACGTGCATTGTGGACAAAATCACGCCGCTGACTGCCAGGATCCACATGTGGCCCTGCTCCGTTAAATCACCCGGCTGGCCGGGCAGCAGCCCGGCGGCAACCTTTAGGGAACCCATGTTGTACAGACCGAATGCAGCAGCGATGATGATGTTCCGGAGAACCCAGTGCTCGTCGCCCCCAGACAGGTCGTTATATAGCCAAGTGAGAACGGCCAAGCCTATGGCCTCGGGACCCGTCCCCAGCACTGCATAGTGGACGGCGATGACGGCTGGTATGCAGAAGAGCATCGCCTGCCGCAACTGGGTCGGCCCCACCAGGCCACTGGGACCGGGTCGCCATGGTTTGTTCAGAGCGTCCTCAGCGAAGGAACTGGGTAGTCGTTGGTTTGCGAGTTCAAAGATGAGAAGATTGGACCAGGTGAACAAAATGACCATGGGCAATCGCAGCACGACTTGGAATGGCTGGCTGGTAGGTAGAACAAATGAGGGTCCAGAGAGAGCACCAAAGATGCCAAATGTGGTAGTCGGGAGGACAAATGTGACTAAATCATCTTTGGTAAGGAGCCAGAAGATGTTCCAGATGGCGGCGACCCGGCTCAGGAGACCGGGACGACCCAGTTGGGGCTTTGGCCCGGTTGAGGCCTTGACGGATGTGTGGTTGGAAGGTTTGGCAAGCATTTTTCGATTTCTGGCGACTTAAAATCGTTGGATATGTCTTTGGGGGTAAACAGAAGAAAACCTGGACCAGATGAAATCAGGGAACAAGACCAATGTAACTCATATCCCAAAGGACACAAAGGGGTCCCAGCATCTCATATATAGAGATCATGCCCAGGAGTGATCAAATATCACCTTGCAATTGCTTGTCATATCACGGCAGCCGCAAGACTCCATGGCCAATCCACCTGCCTTACCTTATCATGCGCGATAAACGCATCACTTGCGTATTCAACGACTCCGCTGTCATACGTCACAGCTGTAAGCCAGCCTACTCGTCCAAGTAGTTACACTCAAAGTCTTTGAGAGATGCGGCACAGTGATGCATGGCAACAGATTCCTAAGTGAAGATGACCAATGTGCTAAATGCATGTGATGTCCCCACCAAGAACTTATCTCATACACCAGCACAAAAGTGCCATGCCGTATGCGTCAAGTTCTAGTGACGGTCATGACACAAAAACTGCCACGTTCCTACATCGAGATGTCTCAATTGACCTCGAAGGCTCATACGGTTTCCCATTCTCGAAGCCTGGTGTAGTGTGACAGCCTGCTTGATGTGCACATGTGATATTGTGTGGGCCCTGTGGTTTGAACTATCGACGAAAATCTACATGGGTGGCCCGTTAAACATAACTGATAAGAATGTTGCTATGGGTCAGAAAGTGGGTATATCATGCATACTGTCTATATACTGTCATCACGTCTCAAAGAAGTGCTTACTTCTTGCAGATACTTGATTTACCGGGCAGTACTGTAGGCATCAATCAGGGAACGGATCCCTGTATACAAGAGATATGAAACCTCTCTTTCATGGAGAGGACTTTATTGTCAGGGAATGAATTTAAACCGAAAGTTTACTATACACACAATTCTTTCCCCGAGTCGCCATACCGGGATCCATAACCTCTTCAAATTAAGAACAGAAAACAGCAATGGGCTACGAATATCTTGCCTCCATTATCGCCGGAATTGCCGCCCACTGGGGCGTCTTCATCCGGGGCGAGTGGCATCTCAAAACTCGCACCATTGTCTTCAGCCATGGCTTGCTCGTTACCTGTCTTGTCTACATCTTCAGGAGCAGCTTAGCATGCAGCTTTGGTGAAGCTGCGTATCGAGCGCTATCCTCCTTTGCTGTTTACCTGATCTCCCTGTTGGGGAGCATGGTCGTCTACCGGTTGTTCTTCCACCAACTCCGACACCTCCCTGGACCGAGATTAGCTGCCGTGACTAAGCTCTGGCATGTATTCCATGTCAGTGACTCGAGGAATTTTGCCTTCTTGGACCGTCTTCACGCCGAGTACGGACCGGTTGTGCGAACTGGTACGTTACTAGGGCGGCAACGATCTGACCACTGTACTCCTGCTAAGACACTAACTGATACAATCACTAGGTCCAAATGAGGTTTGCGTTGCCACAGCCGATGCCATTCAAAAAATTGACGGTTGGGGCAATGACACTACCAAAGACGTATGGTATGATCTCATGCAACCGCGCACCTCTGCTGTCTTCACCCGCAACAAGCACGAGCATAGAGAATGGCGGAAGACTTGGTCTCAGTCTCTGTCCTCAAAGGGTATTTCCGCTTTTGTCCTATCAGATATCAATTAAAAGCACCGACTAATATGACCAAAAAGCAATGGAATCCTTCCAACCTCGAGTGGCAGGCCTGGCCGAGGCGCTAGTCGAGTACATTTCCGAAAAGCACTCGGATCCGGTAGACCTTGACGAAATCATGTCGTGGTTCTCGTTTGACGTTATCGGTGATGTTCTCTTTGGCGAAGACTTTGATCTTATCCGATCGCGCACCATGCATCCTGCTATCCTCCACCGCGACCGGGCGTTGGCGTTTCTGGGTCCTCTAGGCGATGCTATATGGATTGCCTGCATGGCCTTCGACTTTGTTCCTTTTGTAGACATCGTTCAAAATTGGTTCCGCCTGGTCGACTTTTGCGATACCCGCCTGAAATTGCGTATGAAGGTAAATTCCCATCCTACTACGCCTGTGGATGGTGTGGAGAGACAGGAAAATGCCCGTTTTGCTAATCATCATTGCACAGCGTGGAGACAGAATGTCTAGACCTGACATGGCGTCGTGGTTTATCAAAGAGTATCATAGTTTGGAGGAGCAAAGTACGCCTCACGAGAGGTTCAACCTTCTCAGCGGAACTGTGGTGGCGGCCGTGGTTGCCGGGAGGTAAGAAATGCCCACCCACCAAGAAAAAGAAAAAGTCACGCAAATCCACCACAGAGAATTAATACCTAGTTGATTCTGTAAAGTGACACCACTAGAGCTTCGCTCATTGCCTCCTTCTGGTTCCTGGCCAAGTATCCAGAGCACGCAGCCGCTGTCCGGTCCGAGATTCAAGGCGTCGACGTTCGGGATGCCAACGCCTTGGCTACCCGACCGCACCTGAACGGTGTCATCAATGAAACGTTGCGGCTCGTGCCTCCTGCCATGTCCGGGAATGCGAGACTTACTGGGGCCCAAGGTCTTCAGGTTGGAGCAGTGTACATTCCCCCTCATACCAAGATCACGGCACCAAAGTACACGATTCAGCGATGTAAGTGACCTCCCCCCTCATTACGATATGGTGCCACGTTTTTCTTTTCGAGAGAGACAATGTTAATTCTCCCCCTCCACTTCTTCTTCCAGTGAGCTCAGCGTTCCGATCACCAGATGAATTCATTCCTGAGCGTTGGTACTCACGCCCCGAACTTATCATGGACAAGCAGGCTTTTGCCCCCTTTTCCGTCGGGAACCGAATGTGCGTGGGAAAGTCCATGGCTTATACCGAGCTGCGCTTCGTGATAGCCATGGTGCTTCGAGACTACAATGTAGACTTTGCCCCAGGGTACGACCCGGAGACCATGTGGCGGGACATGAAAGATCAGGTGACGGCGCAGCCAGGCAAGGTCATGTGCGTATTTGAGCCTGTGGATTCATAGTTCTGGAAGCCCGATTACCATCTTGTTCGATTTCTCCCCTTTCTACGAGTTGAATTCATTGGTAATTACCTGTAGCAAGCAGAATGTGCTGCCTGAATACTGCCCACTATTTATGTTTAATATTATGCATGGAAGTCTACGGTACTAGCTGTGAAAAGGTATGCTAGGTATGGTACAATAGTTGTTGTATCGGTTGAGTTGTTACATCCAAGAGAGGTTGGATGGTCAAAGATAGGTATATACATGAGTGGAGAAGCGCTCCACTTGATTCCTACACTTTGACAGTAGCAAGAATGATTGTTTACTATGTGCAAGGGATTGGAAGCTCGTCATAATTATGAATTATCGTTGATCCTTTGGTTGTGTCAGGAATCTTGCATATAGGGCGAAAGAAAGTACGACCACAGTAGGTAGGTATGTTGCATTGACGTAGGCAGTACCCACTGCAGATCACCTGCTTCGGGCCCGTCAGCGTAGCCCGAGGATTGCCCGTTGGGGTCGATGCAGACATCATACAGTCGCTTCTTTTGATCACATCTTGAGCTCCGCTCTGGCTTAGGTGAGATGATAACAACAGCAATGGCGATCTGCAGGCTGCAATGGGGCTGCGCAAAGCGACACTGGCGATAGTGTCGGGCGATAGGTGACCTGAGGCGTCGGCAGATGGATCCACAGGCTACTACCAAATACTATACTCGGTCCCGACACCTGCTCCACACCCGACAGACAGTCCACTCTTTCTTTCAGCGAGCTGGACGCCTGCCTGCTGTTATGGTTCCACAAGCTGTGCAGCATGACTGCATACCTACCTACCTACGTATGTACACGGGAAACAAAACATATTCCGCAGAGCCTAGTCATTGTCAATCTTTGTCTACCGAACATGTAGTCGGCATAGAGTAACTCGTAGTTTCCGCCATTTCCTGCCGCAAAGTTCCAAATATATCGTGCGGCAGGTAGATGCGACAAAAAGGTAGCTCGCACATATTCTTGAAAGTGGGCCGACACTTTCAAAAGTTTGCAGTAGTATTTAGGTATTTGATCAGTGGTTTTCACGGCAATTCACGCTCTCTCGGCTATATCTTTCAGCCTTCTTGTAGAGCACCGTTATCACCAGGCTGGCTGACTGGCTACCAATCGCGGACTTGGCCTCAGTATCTGCAACTCCGAGCATATCTCCTTCCGCTGAATCTTGGCATCCAAGTCGCTATCCATGGGTTGACCGCAGTCTTTGTTATCACTCGAGCTGAGGAAAATCGTATATCCACTCGCAGATTTGGTAGCGACGATTGCATATGGGCTTGCCTTCTCTTGACTCCACACAAAACAGCCTCACACATCCCGCCCATATCCACCCTGGCTCAATGCCTATAGTGAAGTCACGATTGTTTGGCACCACTCCCGGACTACTTGACCGAACAATTTGTCATTGTGCATTTTCAGCTGTTCCATCTTGCTGTGCACAATAATGATCCCAAACTGATCATTCCAAATCTTGCCAGATTACTAAGAAAATGTCATGCCTTTATCATTATACATCTCTTGCTTCTGTTCAATGAGCCGAGTCCCACAAGGAGTATTACCAAACCCAGTGATACAGCTCTGTTACTCTAGGGCTATAAGTATTTTCTTTTTTTTCCCTTTCTTTTTTACACGTAATAAATGACACGTTCGAGGCAACTTGTCTTTGAGTAGGTATTCAGTATTCATGGTTTTCGAGGCCGATATATCTTTGTAATGGTATATTCGAGGCATTCTGGTGTGGCAATAAAACACAAGTCTTAAGTATGCGGGCCCAAGAAGAAATGAACGCACTATTGTAGTGAGGTTTTATTGCGATTATCATATTTACGATACAGTTCCTTGATGAACGACTTTGGGACGGAAGAGTAAAAGAAGTTGCGAAAGGTAGAGTCTGGATTTACTAGTAATCGAATGGAATTAGAACACAGTCATCGTCGTCCTACTCCTCAAATTGCGCATCAAATGTCCTTTCCAAACTACGAGCCATTCCTTCTTTGTGTGATGTATCAAGATCAATCCAGCCACCAAGATCGTTTGCGGCAAGATACACTCCAAGGGGTGGTGATGAGTTATGGCCAAGGCGCGGCCGGATGATGACAGTAGCCTTCTCCTTCACACTAGCAGCAGGGAAAAGCTGGACGGATCGGTTTCGAGATGATCGTGGCAGCAAGATCATTTCTTTCGGCACGAGAATCTTGCACAGTGGTGCTTTCTCTTTAGTCACCTCCGACAATGGCAACGTAGGTGTCTACATTTCGCTTGTCTTGTCCGCACGACTCTCTACATCAGGAATAACGACCCGATATACTTGAAGAGATGAATCGCTAATGGTCGAGTAAAGATTGGATGGATCCCAGGTGAAGGCGAACGGTACCGTCGAGACAAAGCTTCTCGTGCAAGAACATCCCAGGCGGAAACTATTCGTCGCCAGGAGCTTGGGTGGATGTCTTGCGGGTTATGTGGCTGAGAGTTGAAGGACGAGAACATGGAGATTGAGACAGTCGGGCCTTTGTAGCTCCAGCTGAGGCCTTCTCTGTGCCCTGTCCTTTCGTTGTCACTCTCTCAGCAACGGCATCGACGATGGCCATGTGTAGCAAGTTCCCCGAAGAAAAGAAGGATAAATTTACACAGATAGAACTGGTTGTAGTGCTAATTAATATTACTGACTTTGACGTCTTTTTCATCAACAGTGGGAAAGGACTGAACAGCATCTGGCTTACCTTCGTGTTTCCCCGGTGCAACAATCTTTTGCTCCAACCATGTGGTCTGAGAAATATCACCAAAAAGGAGACGCGAGTCGCTCAGCACCCACACGGCCAGGTCAAACTTCTGGTGAGTGACAGGCGGTGATCCGTGCAAAAAGAAAAAATTAAAGAAGAAGAAAAAAACAGGGTATTTCTTTTGGAAGTGTAATATAGCGCCCATTCACCACTGGAGTTCGTCTTGCACACTGCCAACTCCCGCCTGACGGAGAAGTCTCTTCTGGAAAACACCTCAACAGGGTTGCGGTCGATGCGCCGGTGGAGTTGATGTTTGCGGTCCAAACACCAGACTCCCCTACGTTCGTAAATAGTGAAAGTGTGGATTTTATAACTATATTCTGTTCCGTTCGTGTACTGATTCCCATTGGATTCATAGTTTTAAATCTAAAAAGCCTACACTCCTCCGACTTCCATCTTGGCAAGTTACTTTTCGTGTCTTGCGAGTCAGCATGCCCCAAGTGGACACCCTAACTCTGGATACAACACACGATTTAGCGGAAGACAACGGACTTGTAGTCGCCCTTCGCCATGCAAGCGCCACCACGGATAGCGGTCCAATCGCCGGCACATCCGATGTCTTTGTGGACTGTCCGAGAACCTGTCAGCTTGCTCTATAAAAAATTGCTAAACTTGGGGATAGAACTTGCCTTGGCTCAAAAGGTAACCACCAGTGTTGTAGAAGAAAGCACCGGTCTGCTTATCGAGGTCATAGCAGTTATTTGCGGGAGGAGCGGCGTGAAACAATATGTTTCTGTCGTTCTTGCTACACGGCTGATTAGGCAAACGTCTGGCGAAGTTACGATTCAATCTTACCAGTCGTCCAAGGTACGGTATTGGTTCAACTTGACTCTGTCTCTGGCGAGCAAGCTGTGTCCACTGGCTGCCTCGGATGGCAAAGCCATCACGGACGAAACGCTCAGAGCTAAGGCAACGATGGAGAACTTCATATTAAATGATTTTGTAATTTTGGTGTAGTGGATTTGGATGTTTGAAGTGTAAGATGGTTTGTGAGATGGAGAAAAAAGTGACTGGAAAACATGACCTTTATACTTGACAGGTAATCGGTTATTTCATGCTGCCTGTTGCCTTTTTGGATTTCCTTGGACGCCAGCAGATACAACCTCGGCGGAGTCGTTGATCATCGTAAGCCAAAAGGCTAGATTGAGATGAAAATGCCTAGATCATTAAGCTGCGGCAATAGATCTGCAGGACTCTACCACAACCTGTTCCAATAATGGAGCTTAAAGTCGAAAGAACGTCATCCTAACCGCTGGCTGCGGACTTGAATAGGTATTCTACTGCACCAAGGCAGGCAACAATTCGACTTGAAGGAGTGAGGATCAGTCCATATTTTCGGCGAGCAGAACTCAGGCAACAGAATGCGCAAAAACCTCATTAAATGTCAGCACAATGGTACATACGAGTGTAGGGCGAAAGCAAGCCATAACACACAATGCTGATCAACTTCCTTACTTGGTTGCACCAGGTGAGACATAATATACGAGCGTATATTGATGCTATACGATAGCATGAGCGCGTCTTTTCCACTTTTGAATAGAGCCAATAAATCAAAGACGGGATAATATACGGCTGGCTGACGTAGGACTCTCTTACGTATTATACGATGGCTCGGCGAAGAAGAGAGATTGAATGACAAGAGATCTGCATCATCGCGAATAAGGATCAATTACTGTAGGACTTGTTTCTATTTCTAGATCATGCAAAATATCATTGCTATGATCACGTCCAAGTCTCTCTTTCTCCAGTCAAGCTGCATAAAAAAGTATATAAAGAGTCGCGCGACATGAATTTTTCAGGCCGAGCTCATCTCAATCAACTCAACTCAACTCACCATCCGTCATCTCTCCAATCAGCAATCTATATACACTCGACTTTTACAATTAGTTCTCTGTATCCCAATTTCAAGATGAAGTTCTTTCTGATCACCGCCGCCCTTGCCATCCCGGCCCTTGCCTTACCGGAGCCAATGCCCGAGGCCGTCTCCCTGGAGGGCAGAGATAACGTCAAGTTGAACCAGTACCGTACTTTGGACGACTGGCGAGTGACCACCCAGTTCTGATCCACATGCTCATATGGCTAACATGAAGGTATTCAGCAACCACGACAGGAACATTCTTTTCCACGCTGCGCCTGTCTCCGGCAGGTGCTACGCGCTGGACGACAAGACTGGAGCCTTCTTCTACAATACTGGAGGCTTTTGGCAGTCCTACTGTAGGTGACCATCAACCAATCTGCAGCGGGCGCACCGACTAACATAGAAACCCTATCAGCATACGATGGTGGTGCATGCACTGGCACTGCCCACCAGCTCCAGCGCTACACCGGTCGCTGCGTCGAGAGAGGATCCCAGAACTCTGTCAAATTCGCTTAGATGTTGTTGGCTTGATCATTTTCTTTCTTTAGCTTTGGTGGTCTTTCTCTAGTAGTGGTATTTGGCAAGAACCGAGTCACCTCCAGATCTCGAGTAGTTCAATTCAAAGATTCTTGCGCGTGACCCAGTTATCCATGCTATCGCACGTGATATACTCGACAATTATAAATTTAACCCCAGTGAAAAGACAGCTGCTACAAGATTTGTTATTGCGTAACGCAGATCCTAGAGCACGTAAATATACCCAACAGCCTTGGACTTGCAGATGATTATTAAATTCCGTGACTAATATCACGGTGAATGCCCTCATAATGGGACTTTACCACATGTACGATATAAGGGGTATTTTCTATATACATATTAACTAATCTGCCGATCCAACGTTTTAGTGACACCGGAAACTGCTTAAATAACCTGCTATTTAACAGTGGGGGTGGGGGCGGCCAGCCACAAGGGCATATGAAAGTGCAGCTCCATCACATTTGCATCCTGTTTAACCCTGATTTACTTCAAATTGAACAATGAGGATTTTTAAAAATAAAAATAAAAAGGGATACACAATAACAAAAATACATACAACACCAGGGATTCCCCAGTGGTCACCCACCTGAGTACTGATCCGGCGATCACAGGACATGTCTACCTGGCGAAAAAGAGCCACTTTCGTAATAGCCTGTGACACGGAAACATGTCGCCTTCCCACCACGCTAAGCTCCAAATCCCGCCATCCGTTCAAAACGCATCCCGACGGTCAATAACCACGTACTCATACCATAATATATTGGTTTCTTAATTGCCACTTCATAACGCCGCGCCACCCAACATTGTATCAGAAGAGCCAAACGCCCGCGGATTGCATGGATTATTAGGCTGCTGCACTGGGGTCGTTGATCGAGCTACGCTGGGGAATGAATCTTGCTGAGCGACATGCCCGTTTCCTCTCCCTTCTTTTCACCATAAAAATTTCCTCAAAGTCACTGTTAATCAGCATCCAATCCTTCCAATGTTTCTGCGGCTGGCCGTGGTGCATGCTGTCTAACCCAGAGGTGTCCCATTCTAATTAGGGTAAGTGGAACTGCCGAAGTTTCTAGGTGAGTCACGAATTTGGAGACCAGGCAGCAGCAGGGAACTTCTGGTAGGTCAACAATCTGGAATAACCTCCACACCCTACAGGTAAGGCGTTTTTTCTACTTACAGTACCAGACATTGCTGTGCCGCAATAATGCATAAACAATTATGGACTTTTGCGAAGCTTTTCTCCACCTCGGATTTGCCTGTAGATGATTTATCATCAAGAGTGAGAGGCGCCCCCCAGGTCTTCTCTACCTCTTTCCTTTCTTTCCTCTATATTTTCCTGGCCTGCAGTCGTGTGGTTGAAATTTACCACACTAGCAACTTCCAATGATGAGAGAGTCCTTCACCGCATATCCCGACAAGCATGGCTTGATGGCAACAATCAGCCTTGTCATCGATCCTTCCCAAAAGCATCTTCTGTGTTCGCAATGCGCAAAGTTCCAGATCCGGATCATCGCCAAAGACTATAATGAGGAGGACGCACTTGGGTTGATAGCTTCAAATCACTTCATCCGCCAAGAATACGCAGATACTTTTCCGAACCTCCCAAAGATGGCAGACCGGGCTGCACATGGCTGCAGCCTCTGCCGCTTCATCAGATCCAGTTTGCTGGAGGAGTACCACAGGCAGGGGCTGGATTCCGCTTCCCCCCCGGAATCTGGGCGAATGCTGTTGACAGCCCAAGTCGATGAGGATTGCTATCAGAAATCGTCACTATCACTATATAGACGTAGCCGACATCAAACAATACTTGTCGAAGCGCCGGGTTTTCAAGCCGATGTAGGAAGACGAGACATCAAATACCAAATCGCTATCCAGATGTTTGAAGGTATGTATTTGTATTGAAGTTATCATGGTCAGTTCTAATAAAGTGGTTTAGAGCCATCTTTGCCCCTTAGTGATCCACTCTCAATGAACAATGTGAAATCTATCAAGCAGTGGCTTCTGACATGCCAGCGTGATCACCACATCTGCAAATCCAAGCTACAAGGATATACTCCGACTCGCATCTTGAAAATCAAAAATGATATCCTACAACTCACGAGCGAAAAGATCGTTGGCGGAGGCTACGCAGCGTTGAGTTATTGTTGGGGATCAATTCCGAATGAAGAGAACGGCTTCCTAACTACGAGAAGCAACCTAGCCCCGAGAATGCTTGGTTTCTCATTGAGCGAGCTTCCGAACACTCTCCAGGATGCCGTGCGAACGGCCCGTGCTCTTGGTATCGACTACATCTGGATAGATGCTATCTGCATTATTCAGGATGATTCTAAAGACTGGACAAAGGAAGCACTGCTGATGTCTGAGATTTACGGCAACGCTCTTGTGACCATCGCAGCTGCGACTTCTGAATCATCCTTTGACGGATTTTTAAATCGACATTCGTCCTATCGATGGACTTCGAAATATGCTTTCAAAGAGCTTCAATCATTTCATTCGAGTACTCTTTCAGATAAATCCGGCGACATTTACCTGAGGTACCCTCCTGAGACAAGCATCGACAAGTTTTTGCGGACTTGCCGCTGGGCAACTAGAGGATGGACTCTACAGGAGGCGCTTCTCTCTACGCGGATATTGTACTTCACAAAGGACGTTATCTACTGCGAATGTGCTGTATCGCAGAAACTTGAGAGCCCGGGCCATAAACTGCCAAAGCACGATGTGCTCTCTATGCTTATCTCCGAGTCAAAGGTTATTTCAGCGACCGAAAAAGTCTTAAAAAAAGAGACTTATCTTTCGTATTGGTATGGCGCAGTTGAAACATATACTCGCAGAAACCTGACAGCTCTGTCAGACAAGCTACCGGCGATGGACGGGCTGGCTGCAAGTTTCAAAGAAATGATTGACGACACGTATATCTATGGTCTCTGGAGGACTGATCTTCATCGAGGGCTTCTCTGGCACTCATGGTCAGGTTTGCCTTCCAAGTGCCATAAGAATGAATACCGTGCCCCTAGTTGGTCCTGGGCTAGTCGAGATGGACTCGTGACGTGGGACGAGAAAACGCGGCAGCCTGGGTGGGAATCACTAATACAGGTTGTGGATATTGTTCCTCATTTTATGGGTTCTGATGAAAATGAGACGGCCTGCGCACACTTAGAGCTGAACGCCCCAGTCGCAATGCTCAAAGACGTTTTGCTATCAAATTGTCCTGAAGACGTGTCAGGAGAGCAGATAAAGTCGTTTCTGGATGAATGGAATGTTGCCAGCTTACAGGACGAAAACGAGCGTATTGGGACGTTCATAATCGATGATGGCTGGGGAACAGAGATCAGCCTGCACGAGATACGAATGATGCTGGTTGCGAAGAGGGAGAGTCCTCAAAATTTCCAAGCACTGCTTATTCGACCATGTCAGGACATGAATGTCTTTGAACGAGTTGGGGCGTTCATATATATGGAATATCATCGTGATCCTAGCCATTCCGATGATGAGTACGGGACATACTTATGCGAGGACTTGTTAGAGGATTTCGAACCATGTCTTGAGCAGTTTAAACCAGGGAGGCTTACCCTTATATAGTTAACTATAGGGACATATCTTTTTTGGCTTTATAATACAATAATATTATTCATCAATATAACGCTGTTTATTTCTTATTTCTTTTTTTTTTTCGAATATTACATGTATTAGCTATTAGTTAATAAGCTTGGGAGGCGTTTTCATAAAAGCGTAGCACGAGTACGACTACATCTTGAATCCTTTATTAACCGTAACGTTACACGGCGACACCTACGGCGACGGTCACACTAAAAAGATTCGAGCACCGAAGGGTTTAAAATGATAAAACCAATCCAAATAAAAAAAGATTATAAAAACATACAACACCGGGGATTCCTCAGTGGTCATCCACCTGAGTACTGATCCAGCGATCACTGGCTTATTTAGGGCAGAGCGAACGGGATGCCAAGTTTTCAAGTATCTATGGTCGTATGGGACGGGAATTGATTTTTACATAATCATATTATAATAAACAATGATTCGATATAGAACACAGAGAAAGGTCGAGAAAATGGGATAAATGCAGCTCACATGATGCATTGATACCAAACATCCTTTGACATCTGTACATGTTCTTGGTCGCTCGCTCGGAGGTTTTTGACGCGAACAGGATTGAACGAGCGCGTATCTCTACACCTTTGACAACTGGGATTGGTATGCGTGCATTTGGCCTTCAAGCGGGAACATTATTGGCAAGCCCTCTGCTTGCCGGAGGCCATTGGCCGCTCTACTAATGTTTGAACCGACCTCATAATCATAACAAGCTATAGCTGAGAGCACAATCTAGCAGTAAAGAAGATGTTAAATATTGCTATGTGATGGATAAGTCACGGTCTTTTTGCGCATGTTCCTGGCAAATGAAAACACGATAGCGACATCTGCAATAACTTCCGCAAAGTTGCGCTCGGCCAGGTTATCCACGCCTGTTTCTGGCAAGCTGGGACGGTCATACTAAATTAATTCGTTATCCTCGACAAACCCGATTGACCTCAGGCGTAAGGAAATCTTATTGGTTTCCGAAAAGTAATCCGTAAGCGCCGAGCTCCAAAACGACTGACGATACATAGAAAATACAGAGACCTCAAGCCTACAATTCCACTTTGCTTATGTGCAGGGTTCAATTATCAGCGACCGGGGGTGCTCAATTAAGGAGTAGATAATGCACAAGGTGAGGCACCAATATCCAGCATGCATGGATAGCACGAGCCCCCGTTCGTTGACCACCCAAGTCATGCCTGAGATCATACTGCATCATAAATAACAAAATCAAACTACAGCCTTATTCATTCTTCGTATTATTATAAAGTCGGATATCACATCCCGTGCTGACTATGCCGGACATTAAACCCACTGCCACCAAGTCTCGACTTGCAAAGTCGGCGTATAACTCGCCTTACTCACATGCTGGCGCCCCAGGCCCGCATCCCAACACTGGGGAACACTGACCCCTACGCAACTCTGCGAACCAGCGCCTTGTCGACCCTCGAGGCCATTGGGATTCAACCCCGAGACCATGGTGGAGCGAGGTGTCCTCTGGGCTGAAGACCAAGACCCCTTCGGCCATGTCATGCAATCACAGTACATGCACTTTCTAGGTACATGTTTCCATCGCGTAATGGAAAGCTACGACGAGTTCCTCAGCCAGCAAGAATACGATGACATGATTCATGCGAAATCCGTTGTTCCTGCGATCCGCAAATATGACTTGGATATCCGCAGGCAGGTCAAGTATCCCGCTTCGGTATGTCCCGACTTCTTTGGAATCTACCGTTTGATCATGACTTTGTCCACTAAATATAAGGACAGCTCATTGTTGCCTATCGTCAGGACCTCATTGAGCCAACACGAAACCATGGCACGACCATTCTCTTCTCACTGAACCAGCAAGCCATCGTCGCTGAGGTCAAGGGTTCGTTCACCTACATGAACGCTACTACGGGCCGTCCCATCAACATCCACAACCTGGGCGGGGGTTGGGCGCGTCTGTACGAAGGATTCACTATCCAGTCGCAACAGGCGGCTGCACTCAAGGCAAAGTGGGAAACCGAACACCCGAAGGCTCGATCCGGGGCGATATCGAAGATTTAAAGGATCACAAGATATTGGGTAATAAGGGCATAGCTCGGCAGTGTGTGGGGGAAGTTGGCTGAAACTGCTCACGTCGAACGTTGAAGTTCATCTTAATTATACCTGCTTTCAGCGTTGCTAGGAGCGATTGAATTTGTCGACGCGTGGTACATCTTCAATCTATTCTCCTTCTTGAAATTCTGCGCCTCAATCAGCTCTTCGACGCTGCTGTTCTTCTCCCGGTCTTTTGATACGTGGCTGCGGGATGGAGTTTGGCCAATAGTCTGCAGTGCAAAGTCGCTCTGAGAATGAGCACTGTTTTTGGTTGTTCCTCTCGTTGTTTGGCCGACATGACGGAACAAGTGCGTTATCGGAATTCGAACCACGGGTAAACCTTGATTCTTATGTCAACTTCATTACTCCAGACTTCGAATAAAACGGCAGGACCTACAAGCGCAGATGATGCCAACGTTTGTTTCGACAAAAGTCCAACTGTTGCTAATGGCCTGATAATCTGCGAATCGTATGAGCGCTTCGTCGAAATGAGATTAATGTCTACATGACTAACAAATCTGGTCCGTCGCTGTAGTTTGGGGCGAAACCGATACCATCCGGACCACTGTGCAAGCAACGACAAACAGTCCAAGACTGAACAGGGCAACCAGCATGAGTTTCTGGGCGAGCGGGAGCTGGAGTCGGCGAGTTTGATTGATGGGAAGGATGATGATCATCAGATCAGTCATAATGACCATGATAGAAGTTCCTGTGGAGTGGAATCAGCTTTGTCTATCACTGTAGCTCATATTAGGGCGATGGCTTGTTTGCCAGACTGGTGTACCTACCATACCAAATGGACCGCGAATCTAGACAAGTACCAGCCATCGACTTGACCCAGGCCTTCTCAATTGGACGGCAAGAGAAAATTGTTATGAATATCGATACGATCGTGTAAGCGACGGTGATCCCCATTGTCAACCAGACACCTCTTCGGAACCATTTGTCGGGGAAGATTCGTAGGTACAAGCAACAGATTGAAAGTTTCGTCAAGCAAGTCGCAGCCTTGTACAAGATTTGCGCCGCAAAGAACCACTACGCATGTGAATCAGCCCCCAAATTAAGTTGAGATAAATCCATATGGTAACATCAAAACCCACCTTGAACGCCAAGATCTTGTGCTCGCTGCTCACCTGGCTCGTATGGAGCCCAAATCCATTTAGAGCCTCTGTGCATGCAGATAAGCAACTGTTTAGCAAAAAGGAATCAGATGAGACGCTCAAGACTGTGCACATACCTCCGTTGTATGTCACGGTCATACAAATAGAAAGGATCTGTACCACAACAGGTTAAGAATCTCTTCATGCAAACCAACGGTCGTGTTGTGCGTTGAAAAAAAAAAAAAGAAAAAGGACTGCCGTACGAGTGCTCCGACGATGAAAGCATCGTCTGCTCCGATCATCCTCCCATAGTTGTATCGCGTCGAGAGTCTCAGTAGGACAAAGGCGAAAGAGATACAGACGAATATGATTGAGCGGACACGCAAGCTGTTGCCGACAGGATTCAACACTCCATCGTCAATGGCATCTCGCCCGAGCAAAGAGGTAGCGTGTATGACCTCCATGTCTCAGGGTTTCCCAGAACGAATGGTATCGAAGAGCTAACGAGATGACAGTCTTTGCAAGATTGGATGACCAAGTTCACAACTGTCTGCCAGGACTGGGAGCACAAAATGTGGCTGCATGCTGCCTATATCAGAAATCTCGGCATCCTTTCCGCAAACGACGAGTCCCAAGCAGAGGAAAAGGGTGTGGTTTCCAGCCCATTGGGAAGTCGACCACCCACTTTGGTCAAATCAGGATCATGAGACTCGAAGGTGCCCTGCTGTGTCGGTTTCACTCGTAATTCCGCCAGCTTGAGTCGATTGGGCACATCCACGATGGAACCTCGCAACGCTCCCGGTAACCCGACCCTTGAAGCTTTCTGGATTGGTATGGAATAAAGTACAAAATGGGGTAGAAAACGACGCTGCACAGAAGGAGAACCTTGTAAACACTTAGGAAACACGGTTGCCCAATGCCTATTCCGCGCGTGCGCACATAATCCTTTTTGGAGAGCAGAGCGACTCTGTCTATCTTGTTGCGGACCAATTGCTCGGTACACTTTGAGTTGGTACATTCGTGCCATAACGGGCTATGCCCTGCTGTCGCAGTAAGTACCTACTCAGGTCTTCAATGTATCCTAGGAACTTTCAAGGGTGGTGTGGGCGTGCTGGGGAAGAGGTTTTCCATACCGTATTCGTAACGCGAGGCACCCCATGCACAAAACATACCGTCCGAGGAACACTAAGTGAAGCACGTAGCTGGCCTTTCCACGATCGACAGCACCGTCAAGCGCTGTATAGATATCGTGAGTTCGGTTACCGGGAGAACTGGCTGCGAGAGACAATCGATGTATTTTGTCCGGTGGATCAGTGTCTGTGCGTAGGTTGAGTAATTTGGCAAATCCTGGAGCGCATCCCTGCTCCGTATAGGGCCCTTGTTATAGCGTGGCTTTTAAGATAGAAACCGCCACCCAGCCTTTCGGGTTCGTATTTCTTGGTAATCACAGCTGATGGGTTGCATTTTGCACCCCGCTGATATAGTTGCGAGATTTTAACCTGTGGTTGATAATGATACAGATTGTCAAATTGCTTCACTAAAAAGAGACAGAGTAGCGAATGTTTTGTTGAACTGTGGGAGTACAGCGGTGGTGGAAAGCCAATTCCGTCGCGGTCCTATCAAAGCTCATTTCTCAATTGTCTCCCAATGTACAATTTGAGTAGTAAGGATTTTGGAGGAAAAGGGCGACGGCGGCATCCCTCAGTGTGTAGTCAATGAGTTTTCCGGGCCCAGGTGCAAGTGCCTCGTCAACATCAAAATTGGCGGGCAGACTGGCAAATCCGCCAAATTTCTGCCTAATCGCAAAGTCATTCATGATGCCCTCCTGACTTACGGTAAAATTACCACCGGGCGATATCTCTCCGGTCAGACTGTTGACAACGGACGCGTACTCGGTCGTGGCGACGTCTTGGGAGAGGCCAAGCTGGGCTTCAATCGCGCCAATGGAGCAGGCCGAGTTGGCAGAGTTCTGGAGAAACTGATTTGCTCCATACATGGCCGCTAAGAAGCGTACCACTAATGAAGACTCACTCGGGTCCTCAATGTTGGCCTCGCCGACAGTGAATGCGCTTGAGGTAATGGGAGCGACAGTATCCGAGATTCGGGCCAGAATGTTAGGAGCACTCCCCTGGGGCAAAGCTTCCCCCTCGACCGTGAATGGATAGGTGAGGATTGTTGCATAGACGACTGTTCCGTTGGGAAGCACTCCGTTGACAAGCGCCGAGTATCTGGCTGCCGTGCCACCCACAGTCTGAGCACAAAAGTTAGACTCAGTATCTCATGACCTCGTGGAGTCGACGTACCATGAAATAGTAGTCACTGGCGTTCAGAAACAAACCATTGGCCGCGAGTGAGTTTTGAAGCAGATATGCATAGCCGCTGGACGGCGAATCCACGATGATAGGTTTGCCCTTCAACTGACTGATGTCGGTAATGTTCGGGACTGACGCTAGAACGAGATCCGGACCCTGATCGAGTTGACCGAGCACCGTCACATTCTGTGCTTGGTTAAAGCGATAGTTGAGGGCATTGTCAACCGTTGCCGTAAGGATATCGTATTGCCCACTGAGAATTGACTGGAATGCTGCGGTGCTATTCGGGACCTGGTTGTAGACCACATTGAGTCCGTTGGCCACAAAATATCCCAATTGGTTGGCGACCGAGTAGGTAGCGGTCTGCAGACTACATAAAGATAAGTGGGTGTCTGGGTCATACGTTCAGAGAGCCTTACAATGCACCATATTGGATCGTGTCAAGAGCCTGGCCGCATGCGACGGCTACCGCCATGTGAAGGGTCCAGATTTTCATGTTGCAGATGAATGGGTCGCTTTTCCCGTCGAATTCAAGGCGAAAAAGAAAAAGAGACAGCCTGCTGAAGAGGTAGCAATGGCTTTTCTTGTCAGCAAACGAGTGACTAAATGGGCTTGTAAACATTGACCGAGATACTCATTAAATGAGAGATACCGCGCCGCGGACCCTTGCTGCATAATTTCGCCTTCGTCACCACTTGGGCAGTAGATCGAATGCAACTCTACTCTAAGTCCGAAAATCCGAGATAACGGAGCATCTCCGCTCGTCGCACATCTTCACCATGGCAAGCAATCCCTTCTAAGGCCATCCAATCTACCAGACACCATTAGGCGATGTGCCGAATGCTGGATGTATGTCCCGGCGTTCGGGTTCGTAGGCTTCGATGCAGCAGACTAAACAGGCGTATATAGGTTGCGGGCTTTCATCTCACTAGGTAAGAGCGCGTGGCCGGGTCGAGATGTCATTCCGAGAGAGGTTCTCATTTCCAAGCTCAAAGACCTCAGGCCACTAAGGCCGCGGGCACGGCTTCGGTGATGCTCTCCGGCGGGTTATCAGGCCTAGGTAGCTGATACCTTCGCACCCCGAGGCTACCCCCAATGCCCCACCGTCTAGCGCGGTAGTCACTATTGTGAAAGATGTGGCACCATTATTAGAAGTTTATTGACTCTGTGCGCACCAAAGTAATGTGTATGCGCGCCATACTCTGTGCTATGCAAGATGCTCAACGTGGCTTCGAGGTGATCGCCGGCCTTGGGGTCGAGGTGACCTCAAGGGAAGCTGTCACCTAGAGCAAGATGAGGTTTCGAGCACAAGTTGGAGGGATTCGCCCCTAGTGGGTAGTCCCCAGCGTCCAGGTATCTGGAGTACTTTGTCCTAGCCCCGCCGTGACGTGAACCCCGACGAGAGTCATCACATTGCTCTATCGGACGAATCGCATTGTAAGATGGCTCAACGCCTCTTGCTCTTTAGAAGCCCCTTTTGGAGGAACCACAAATCGGCCTTGTGTTTCCTCGGGGCTATCTGCGCCTTCGCGCCACGCCTGGATGTTACACATCGCCAAAAGCCTTCTCTTCTCTTCTTCTGAGCACAGAATTCCATGATCTTCAAGAATTTCTTCAACCCTCTCCGTCCCTATTCGCTCTGTTGAGGGATCTGTCCACACTCCCCACGCCCGATCCCACAAGGCGTAGCTGACGTCTTCCTGGTCGTCATCGTAGAGCATGCCCAGTATCTCGCTCAAATCACGACCCGCTTCAGGTGGTACTCTTTTCAGTTCTGTTGGCATGGGGATCATTGTGTGCTCTGACCCCATCAATGTCATGCTGTCAGTGTATTCGAACAGTAGAATAGGTCGTGGCTTTTGCAATCTTCGACCGCTTTGGTCGTGCAAGCGGACAAACTCTTTCAGACCGTGCGAGAAAATGACGGATTCCCTCGTGTCACGCCAAACGTTCTTTTTGTTCAGATACTGTATCAACCAGAGTGGGCTAGTTTCGAACACCAAATGAACTCCCTCCTGCTGATCGCCACCCCAACCCGACGCCCCTTTGGTACCCGGCATTATCATGAAAGGAAAGTGAAACTTCACTACTGCGAACTCGGGAGTCACATAACTCAGTGAGCATATGCATAAAATGTTCTCAAGAAGACGCTCATCCGGGGTAGCTAGGGATTTTAGGAGATAGAGAATATTTTCGCCTCCATGTCGGTCCATAGTCCAACCACGATGGTACGCGACCAACACGACTCCCAAGATCATTTGCGAAGTCGAATATATATTACGAGAGCTGGCGACTTCGGCGGCATAACCTTTGTGTCGTCCAAAACAAGCAAGTGGGAGACGAATATTGAGCTTATCAGCAGACCCAAACATTGAATCAAAAGTGAGTAGGCTCGCGAACGAGAGCGAGTTCGTATTAGCGCGATAGGAAATACCCCCCATCAAACTCTCTTTCAAGACCATGTCGCAGGCCTCGGGAGAGAAGATACGTCCGCCGATGGCTTGGTCTTTCATCAACTGAGCTGCATAGTCGCTATGGCCCCAACATGCTGCTTCACTAATAAAAGGTCGAATGTGATGGAAAGACTCGACAACTGTCCATCCTTCAAAAAAAGGGTTGCCTGGGTGACCCGAGAACCGATAGAAGACTTTGTGACACAGATCAATTAGGAAATATCGCTGCTGGATGGTAAAACGCGATGATCCGAGTAGTCGGAAGAAGTCGATGATGTCTATACTTCTTAGAGCCATGGATGGAAAGCCGGTATGTTCTGATTTCCTGAAGGCGACTGAACGGGCTAAAAAGGCCTGCACCAGGTGGAAGTCGGGACCATCGACACCAATGTTGTTAGAGTCAAGGAGATCTTTTCCTTCTGGTGTATCGGCGAAGAAGTCTCTTGCCGTTCTGTGTATGGATCGACATTCCCTTGTAGCACTCGTCACTTGGGCCCTGGAGTAAACACAGTCTTCAAATGGTCCCTCGACCAAATCCAGCAGCTCAACTAGCCCAGCGCAATGCGATAAGACCATTTTTTCGGCACGTTGAGACATCTCAAGGAGAGATGCTAGCCGAATATTGTCCACCCCAATTATGAGCGTATGAGCAGTGTCCGGTGTTAAAGCCAGGCTTAAAGACAGGCAATCGAGACCTCCATTGACCAAGAAATGATCTTCAAACGCCCCGTAGGACAAAAGGAGCAAGAAGATATTGGCAGCCTTGGTTTTGTATCTCTTTCCATCGTCCCCCAACCGTTTCCAGATAGATTTGAAATATTCAGACAGCTCTGTAGGCATATCTTCGAGACGTTCTCTCAGTTCACTTGGGGTATTGTCGTCGATTAAACCACTTTTGACGCTTTCCACAGCTAGGCGAGCCCAGAGAAAGACACCTTCAGCTTTTCAGACAATCGTTTCGACAGTTTGGTTCAGAAACTTGATTGCAGAATCATCTTGAGATTCTTGAAAAGCCCGGTGCACATGCTCTCGCAAGGAATCTAAGGCAAAATGATGAATATCTGGTGCCGTTAACGTATGAAGTCGTAGCTGCCTGGAATAAGCCAGATGCTGCTCAAAGATTCGCTCCCTCCGACTTGTCACTACAAGTCGAACATTAGTTATCTTCTCAAGCTCTCCAATGGCTGCCAACAACTGATCATGTTGCGGTATTGGAAGGTGCTCATCCAGTGCGTCTAGCAGAATATAGATCGAGTATCGGTTGCCGAGAGTATTCAAAGCCATCAGCGTGGTTCCTTTCAAGTCCTCGAAACTCCAGTCGGCATCGGAATCCATTTGGCGTAGGTGAGGGGCTGATTGCAAAAGCATAGTGGCAAGAGATACCCCATCTTGTACTTCATAGTCCAAGAGCTGGCGTAGAAGCGACATATACATGCCTTCCATATCGTTCTGCCGCGAACGCCTATTGGATGCCCCGAGCCAGAAGAAATGATGAATCACCAGGCGTGACTCCTCTGTTGCATTCTCGTCACTACCCTGCTTGATGTCTTGCATCTGCTCGAAAAGAGACTTCATCAACGTGCTCTTACCGGCGCCTGGCTTTCCACTGATCCAATACAACTTGGAGCTCGGTTCCGATATCAGCCACTGTCTGAAATCGTTAAACGTCTCATTGCGTGACTCTCGAATGTATCTGGGCTCTTGTGCGCTGCCGTCTTTGGCCTCGTCGTGCTCGGTGTTGTGTGTGACTGTTTCCATGGCATTACCCATGAGCCATTGAAATGATTTCTCATGGCCCTTGGCGACGCCGTTGAATCGCTGATTGAGTCCAGGAAATTTGAGACTGGCTTTCAGTCGCGCCAAGTCTGCATCCAAGAGCTGCGCTTCTCTTAGAGCTGTCACTTCGTCATGGACCACTGCCTGTGTTTCTTGGTGAAGCGACCGACTGTCCAAAAGCTGGGACATTTGTAGTTCGTGCTTCGAAACAGCAAGGGCAAAATTTTGCACCATAGTTTCGAGTCTCGCGAAATGCCCCAGCTGCGTCACCCTTTCCGCTTCGCCGGACATGTACATCTCAACAAGGATAGTGGTTTGCATTATATCTTGGCAGTCCTCAAGCGATTCGTTCAGTTGTTCAATGCGGCTGTGTCGCCAATTGCGTTTCGCTGCGGCCTTGAGAGAACGAAAGAATTTTCCAACCCGAGAGGACGATTCGGAGGGAGCGAGCTTCTCTATTTCGTCATGGAGCTTTGTGGCAACTTCGGCACATTGTTTGGCGACCTGGGATAGTTGACCATCTTCCGGGACCGCATTTGACTGGAGGGCCTTTTTCTCCGACGCCGCAAGCCTATCAGTCAAATGGAGGAGTTCACTTGCTTTCGACTCTGCGGACGCGTCTGGCTTTCCGTTTTCGTAGATGTCGCGAAAGGTCTGGTAGAACTTTTGACCCGAGTCGATCACGGCCATGATATTGCAAGCCAACGACAGCACGTCGACCGACATGATGGGCAACGGGCGAAGGCTTCTCAACCGACGGACGATGCCTGTTGGTCCACCTCGCAGGAGTATTGAACTAGGCTTGGAAAAAGATGCAAGCTTTAGATTGAGTTAAGAAAATGGATCACGGACATAAGCAGAGCTTGCGGGGTAACAGAGCCATATTTACGTGTACGTGGTGGGTCGAAATAAACGGTCCGTGGCCCACGATGCTGGGTGGCGGCGAAGCTGAATACGGCCTGCGGCATATTCCAAAGGGGAAATGCTTTCGATCTTTGAACTATATACTGAGTACTATTCACCATTAATCTTCGCCTTGACGCTTATCCACCTAAGGGATGCAGATTATACATTCCGCCGTGTTCCCAATTCACTATTACCTTTGTGTTTCTC
>NW_006917102.1:1549679-1569786 GCF_000516985.1 Pestalotiopsis fici W106-1
TTTTTTTTCTTATGCAGCTGCCGGTAACACCGTTCGCTTTTGCATCTGATTCGACGTCCACGACAACTTCAAGCTGCTTACACCAGAAGAGAAAACTGCTGGAAGGTACCGTGATCCGATTATCGAGCACCTTTACTCATCCAGGTCATTCAAGCTAGAGCTTTGGATGACAAGTGCGGCGTTCTTGGCATTTCTGGCTTTTGCGAGTGGAGTGCTAGCAAAACGTGATCCAAGAACATTGGGTCTTTGTTACGTCTTGGTGGGATGGTGATTCCTTTGTGGCTCGTTATTGATGTGCAGCAAGAAGCTCGCCTAGGACACAGCTTAAAGCCTTACAGGATCCGATTTGGTTATTATAGAAAAATAGATATAATTTACGTGGATCATTCCGATTAAGTTATAAATTCAGACTCGTATTATTCTAAAAATTGAACTTGTATCGTCATCTTTATACTCTGACTGTCATTCAGAGAATAAAGCGTCATAGGATCCCTGCGAGTTCGGGGACATGAATCAGAGAAATGAGTCATCCCAATAAACATTTATCGAAATTCCCGAACAGAGTCAAGCGAGGCACAATTATATCCACCATTTCAATTCGTGTCTATGTGCTAGCTTGTTTTGTCGAAATAATGCTTATAGAATATCCAACACGCTTCAACTTTAGAGGCAAGGTGGCGGGGTAAAAGCGTCACTGACGCCCTTCGCAAGACATTTATCAAAATAAAGGGGGATTGATAATATAGTACAAGATTCATTTATTTCCACTTTCATCCTTCACTCAGATTTCAAATGATATTCTGCAATTTTGGTCGACTTCTTCGCCGCCCAGGCTGGCATCATTTTACCACCATACCCTCTACTTACGCGAAATCTTATTGCGCATCTTTCATCAGCAGCGCATCGCAATCTTTTCCTTCCATCACACCAGATATGGCTCTGGCAAAATCCATCACCATTATCTCCTCGCCGTATCATCTCGGCGTCCGCGACGCTGCCGTCGGCGCTGGACCGACAGCATTGCTGGCCGCGGGCTTCGCAGATGCCATCCAGCAGCAGGGCATAGCAGTCCGTGTGGTGGAACTTGAATCTGTTGAAGAATTCGACGGCGAGATAGGCCGCTTATTTGAGCTTTTGCGACGCACATCCAAGACCGTCACTCAAGTCGTGCAGCAGAACTCGTTCCCCATTCTGCTGGCGGGTAACTGCTCCACCACCGTCGGCGTCCAGGCGGGCTATGCGGCTGCCAGGAACATCGTTCCCTCCTGCGTCTGGTTCGACGCTCACGACGACTTCAACACTCCCGATGTTCTGGCTAGCGGGTATCTCGACTCCATGCCCGTGGCAATGCTGGCGGGCCTGGGCTGGAAGACGCTTCTAGCCAGCATTCCTGGCTTCAAGCCGCTGGACCTCCAGCGCCAGCTCGTCCACTGCGGCATGCGCGATGTCACGGAGCTCGAGCGCTCGCGCGTCGTGGAGGCTAGATTTCCGGTCATATGGGGCGACACTGAGAAGCAGGTTGATTTCGAGGGTGAGCTGCACAGACTCCTCAAGGATAAGAAATTGGGCGAGACCATGGTGCACCTTGATCTTGATGCTCTCGACACCTCGGTCGGGAATGTGAACAAGTTCTCTGCTCCCGGTGGCTTATTGGAAGATGACTTGGAGAGATGCTTGAGAATGATTCCATCCGAGTCCAAACCCGTGTCGTTGACTATTGCATCCTATGACCCTTCGTTTGACAAGGATAGGAGAATACCGCCGGTGGCCATCAATGGAGTCGTGGCTTTCGTCAAAAGCTTGATTGCTCAGGGGTTCTTGGAGGGCACATCAGAAACTGCGTCGCGGGCCATATAGCGTGCTGATCATTAGCAGGACATCTACTATAATCGACTAACTCTTAAGCATTTCTCGGCCACGGGCCGAGACCGAGCAATATAATGATGGTGACGGTGGGGAATGTGGGTTTTCGCGCCCAGTATATAATGATAGCTCTCGGCACCGTCTTCATTTCTAAACTGAAACCTTTAGATAGCTATAATCACAAGCTCTCCAAGGCAATCAATTATTCATTATTAAATCTAACAAACATCGTGAATCGCGTTGCACGAACGAATTTCCAAAATGGCCAACATCCAATCGGAATCGCCCAAGCTGCACGTACGTCCAGAGGACGCTCGCAAATTTGTCGAAGATGTCCTACAAGGCAATGGTGTTTCCCAGCGCAACGCAGCCACGGTTGCAAAATGTTTGGTGAAGGCAGACCTGCGAGGAGTGGATACCCACGGCATTAATCGCATCCCTTCCTATATAGCACGTATCAAACAAGGTCTACTCGACGCAACCGCCGACCCGATCATCACCAAGGTCACACCTGTAGTTGGTCAGATTGATGGCCGCAACGGCTTTGGATTCGTCGCCGCACATGCCGGCATGGATCTGGCGATTGAAATGGCAGAGAAATTTGGTATTGGTATGGTTAGTATCAAGCATTCAAACCACTTTGGCATGGCTGCATGGATCTGCCAACAAGCGATTGATGCCAATATGATGAGTTTGGTATTTACCAACTCAAGCCCAGCGATGCCTGTTTGGGGAGGTAGAAGCAAACTTATGGGGATTTCGCCCATCGCATGTGGTGCTCCTGGCTTGGACAATCCTTTCATCCTTGACATGGCACCGTCCGTGGCAGCTCGTGGCAAGATCTTCAAGGCCGAGCGCCGAGGGGAGAAGATTCCCTTTGATTGGGCTATTGATGCCGAAGGGCAGCCCACCGATGACCCGACTGCGTGAGTAGCCCATCTGCCCCCCTCTGCTTCTCCTGCTTTAGAGTACAATAAGAGGCTAACATGGCGAAGCGCACTTCAGGGGGTCATGCTTCCCATCGGTGGACCTAAAGGATCTGCATTGGCTATCATGATGGACGTTTTCTCTGGCGTACTTTCAGGTTCAGCTTTTGCTGGCCATGTTACTGGACCCCTCAACCCATCCAAGCCTGCAGATGTTGGGCATTTCTTGATAGCGATAAAGCCAGACCTTTTTATGAGTTTGGACGACTTCCGCAACCGCATACACTACCTATATGACCGAGTTGTAGGGTCAGAAAAAGCGACAGGTGTGGATCGGATTTATTTCCCTGGTGAAATCGAACAATTGAGTGAGAGGGAAAGACTCAAGACTGGCATTCCGTACGTCAAAGCTGAGATTGACGCCTTAAATGCAGAGGCCAAGAAAGTTGGCGCTGGAGATATAGTGGTACAGATTTGAGTGACGTTTCTCCCAACGTTGCGACATAGTGCACAAGCGTAGATAGGTAACAGTTGAACCTATTGACCTATTCACAAGTGCGGCCCGCCTGCCAAGCCCCCCGAGTCATGTCTTGCTTCCGCTCTTCATCTGCATTATAAATGAAGGACATTATATATATCTGACTTGATGACTGCGACATTTTCACCTTTGGGGCAGAGTATGTACCCATGCTTATTGATGATTATCATCTTCAATGCCGTAGAGTTGATTCAATCCTTGGGCAAGAAAAAGTGACGCTCATGTCTATAGTTGCGCTCCTCGACCTCCCAAGTGCAGACCCAAAATTGATGATCGAGGAAGACTACTCGGTCCTAGAAGCAGCCTACGAGGTGATCTTCCAGGAACTATGTTTAGCGCCTGACTGTGTTGGTTATTCGGCTCCGGGCTGAGTTTGATGGCGGCAAGATCCAAGAGCTCAAATTAACGTCGCGGCGCAGCATGCTCCTCATGGCCATCGCTGGTGACTTCCATAAGCAGCAACTCTTTTCCGCTCAGTACTTCTTCTTGTACTTTATGTCGAGGTGCTCTTGACGATTGGTCATCGCTCGTGAGTAGGAAGCTACCATCGTGGCTGAGTGACATTGACATTCACATTGCCCTGGTGTGGCTGTAAACCAGCTGTTCTTCGTCGACGATATTCCATTCCACTATCTTGTGTCCTCATAGAGGATGAGGAGATGACCAGTGACTGGGTGCCAGATGGCAACTTCTGGGTTGTTGAATGCGTCTCCTTGTGCCGCAGATCGCAGTCTATCCTCAGCAGGAACGCATTTACGTGGCGGTAGGTATTCTCTTGCAGAGGTCGAGGGTCACGCACATCCCCCATTACGGTCGAAGTTGCATGCGGTCAAACAGCCCAGAAAATCCTTCCTGGACAACTTTGAAACCAGCGAGACGATTTGCAAAGGCAAATCTCTGTTTCAGAGGCCAATTTCGCCGTCCTTCCAGAAAGGTAAAGAGAATTCCCGCTATGAATGTATCTCCCGCACCAATGGTGCTAAGAATTCATTAGACTGGGGATATCAAATGGCTGGAGTGCTCGTGCACGTACTCAATCACCTTTGAAGCTTCCGGAAGATAAGCATCCGTGCCGCAGAAGGCGCTCGTACGAGGCTCCAAGGCAAACGAACCATGCGTACCCCAAGTACAACATAGAAGCAGGCTGTAGAAGAGAAATATTAGCAGGAGTGAGCTTTGACAGAGGGGTCGCATGAGCTCACTCACGCGTTGGAGGCCAGTTTGGCTTGAGCTCGAAGACACTTTTCAGCGTCGCGGTATCCATTGCCCTACAAAATGCCTGGAGTCAATATCGGTCATAGCTGTAAGTTTTCTGGCTAACGGAATTCCTAAAGGTCAAATAGTGCATGAGTGAACATCAGTGCAATATGTGTTGACTAAACGTTGCCCAGCTTTTAGAGTAGAAGACCACATCCGCTTCCGGGACAAGACCTTGCAATCCATCCCTTGCCGGCTTCTCCAACTCTACGCTGATTCGAACGTCCGCATGTGATTGTCGGAGTTGGCTTATACACTGAAGAGTGACATCCGGAATTCGCCCTGTAGCTGATTAGCCCCGCGCAATGGAGTTCCCTAGGACTGTTGGCACCTCAAAATGATACCAGGTATTTCCTGTGCTGAACACACTGGCGGCCTGACAGAACTCGTCGCAAGTCATCTCGGGGAGGTTATTATAATTGATGATGGTGCGTGAGTTGGTAGCGACGCTTCGAATAATGTAGCTCGACGGTGGCTCGTCGTGGTCTTCGCGATATATGCATGCTTGTAAGGACACGCCTGAGCCGAGTGTCTCTTCAATTTTCCTCGCGGCACTGGACTGTCGACTGGGTAGCACTGCGATCAAATTCAACGATGTTGGTGCATCGACAGGTCGGAGAAGCTCCTGAAGGACTTCTACGGTATTTGGACAATTCCCTCCCCGTCTCGTCGAGATATCTAACGCTCGTTGTTTTTCATCTTCGGAAGGGTACTGAGACACGCTATGCCTACCGGTCAATCGAGAGCGCCATACGAGCATAACATGACAGATTGAAAGACTAACCACAGAATGGTGTCAATGTAACATGCACCAACTCCAACAAATCGTTCCATGATTGCTTCTTACAGGTCAGGAGCTAAGCCCGAGGGGTTGTCTCTGGTGTTGGAGTAGGTTCGGGCAAAAGACTTTTAGCTTTGAGGCTTATGGGCTTATTCTTTTGGCCCGGTCAGCAGGGCAGGTGTTGGGAGCTTTGGGGTCATTGCTGCTCAGTGATATGCAGTTTGCGACAAGACAGAGACCAAAAGCAATACCAGGCGGCAGACAAACAATGCAACAGCGGGCTGGTGCACGGGAAGACCGCCCGCTGTACCTACTACATATGTATGCAGTGTGTACTGACATAATATCAGTCAAATTGAACATAACCGTGAAGCGACAACAGTCTTGCGCAATACATTCGAGAGGTATTTGTCTTGACCATCGGTTTGGGTCGACATCATGAAGCAGAGCTTGAGCAGCATGTACCTCAACGTGATTTATATGGCTGATAGTGTCATCTTTTGGGCCAGAAGATCCAATCGCTTCTGACTAATCAAATACGACAAGACTCAAGTCGTCAAACATTTGCACCGGGACTCCATTTAGTCAAATATTTCTAAGATCTTTCTAATCTAGCATCATTCTTTGCGATGTGACTCCAGCTGGTATCTGAGTTGGGCCGTCTTTACACCACATACAGTTTGTATGTAAATGTTCATGATCAAAGCCCTTCTATACCCAACCATGGGTGTCGTATGAGATCCATAGTAGACAGACGCTCTTGCGGATCAATCTTCATGAGCGCATGCAGGAATGATACAAAGCTTTTACGGATCTCCTGGTCGAGGTCATCCATATAATCATCCGATTCGAGACTGGGCATCTCGAGTGCAGGAGCGCCCCGAACATGACCAGACTCGTCAAAGCAGGTCGCGACCAGCTCAGCATCTCCCTTATCCAGCAGCCGTCGCGGAAACGGACCAAAATATGCAACCATCTCGCTCAGGTGTTGCTTCAGCTCATAGTGTCCATGAGGAGGGGCACGACCATCAAACATGCGGACGCAGCGAAACACTTCCAGAATCACGGCACCGAGGTTCCACCAGTCAGTGGAAGCATCCCAAGGAGCTTTGATGAGAACTTCGGGTGCGCGAAGTAAGACGGGTTGAATCAATTCGGTAAGATGATTGTCAGCCCATGAGGAGACACCCCAGTCGCCAATGGCCACCTCGAAGTCCAAAATAGGTTGGCCGGGTGTGAAATAAAACCTTGTGAGAGGTTGTGACGCTATCGGATAGTACTTGTCGGCAAGCTTATCCTGAACTGGAGCCGGGACCTGCTTCAGATATTGAGACTCGATAAGCGAGCTGTCCCGAACCTTGACGAAAATGTTGTCGGGCTTGATGTCTTCTCCCAAAAAAAAATACTCTTGATTAGCCTCTTCAAGTCAAACGTGAGAGCTTTTGGTTGTCATTTACCTGTATGGATCACGTTGCTGTCGTGGGCATAATCGAGTGCAGCAAGGAGATAGAAGGTGAATCGTCTCATGAGTGGATTTGGTATCATAGTCTTGTTGAATAAAGTGCCGAATGTCTTCAGGGTTTCTCCCATTAGCTCTAACACGAGGCATACGTGAGTTCCGTTTGGGCCGCAGTGCTCAAAGTCATCGACGAGATGGCAGATGTACTTGTAACCGAGATGTGTCTTGTCAGCGTCACGAAGATGTCGCAGGATCTCTCGTTCGAAGATGTCCTTGTCAGTGCCATAACAATCCGCACTCAATACCTTCAGAGCATAATATTTTTGGCCTTCATCTTGTCTGGGGAGCATAAGCTTTTTGGCTTGAGATGGGGTTGAAGGAGGGAGAACGACTCACGGCAAAGATGTGTCTCTCACCAGCCACACCGTGGAATAGAGACCGTAGCCCAGCTTGTTCAAGACCAAGTATTTCCCATTGTAGATATCGCCAATGTACACTGGGTGGAAATTACCAGGTCTGTATGCTTCTGAGCCCTCTTCAATGACCACATCATCAGGCAGATCTAAATCGAGCCTCTCAGGATGCTGCTCTGCTGCTGGCTCTGTTGCTGGCTCTGCTGCTGGTGGCTCTGCTGCTGGCTCTGCTGCTGGCTCTGCTGCTTGTTGGGCAGCAAAGGGGTTCGCAGAGCTTTGGCTTTCTGACGCTGGGGCTTTCATTTCATGAGTCCCGGAGTCTGGCATCTTGATCGAAGCAAAATGGTGTTTTTTGTCTTCAACGATTCTGACCGGGAGCTGGGTAGAGGGTTGGAATGCGGAGGTTGCTTGAGGTGAAAGTGGCCCGTGCGTCGCTGAGGCAAACACAGTCTTGAAAGCAAGATCTCTTGGTAAAGGCCGCTTAGGAACAATGCTTTTCATTTTATGAAGGACACCCTTTGAAGGACGCAGCGACGCCAGAGTCTTCTACTTTTATTGATCGACCGAGCAATTTTCCTCCCTTCGCATGACGTGCGCGATCCATCACGGCGGGATGCCCAAGGTAGTTCCGGACCCCCATTTTCTCTGCTGGGTGGCCTCTAGCCGCTGAGTATCCTTATCTACTACCTACTGCGAAGTACATTATGTACACTGTAAAAGGTCCATGGGTATGTGTACTGCTGAAGCGCGCGGTAAGGCGCGATTTATTAGTCGCTTTCAATGGTATGTCCAGCGATTGGCCCGCCATAACGGGACCTAGGAGAGATGGGTCCTACTGTTGGTGCTGCATCAAAGCCACATCAATTGAAGGCACACTGGCACCAGCATTTGGGGACTGTGATGATGGACTGCAGTTTACCCCACTGTATTGTGAGTCCCCCTCCCTCCAGCATATTTAGGTACCTACGTACCTGTATGAAGGCGTTGGCCAATCGGATGCCTGAGGGCGCCTTGCCGGCACCACTCCTCCTTGGTCGAAAAATGAGGGCCGAAAATGAGCTAACCAGTGTAGCGTAGCGCGGTCATAATGATCCTGGGTCCAACAGTTCACCTGCATGATGTTCAGTACATTCACTTCTTGATAGAGATTTGAATACCAAGATCTTTCGTAACTTTCTGAGTCTTGCAGAGCAACGGCGATATCACGTCATGTCGAGCATGCATTAAAATCACCAACTGAAACTCTGTTGGCCGCCGCATTTAATAATCCACTTCTTTGTTGAGCCAATCCAATCTATTCAGTGACCCTGTTCGGGGATTCCCGATCCCAGCAAGCCTTCACAGATGCTCTATCCGAGCGCCTTCAATCACTTGTCTTAAGCAGCCTGATAGAGACTTAGAGGAGGCATTGAGTTGAGGAATTTGGGGGTTGGTGTGATAAAGGAGAGAATACCCACTGCTATAACCGCGCGCCAGATTCAAGGTCATTGAGGTGGTCAGCCTCGTGGAAATCCATAAGGCTGTCCCAGTATGCTTCGTGTTACTATAATGCAGATATTAGTAGATAGTAACAGAAGAAAGTTCCAGATATATAAATGGAAGTCATCCCAGGACAGAGAGGGTGTCTTCAAACAACAGCAACAAAGCATACTGCCTATAACTCCAGCTCTTCTCTAGCCTGATTCACTGCTATACTCTTGGCTCTCTCTACATTTTCCTCGTATTTCCAACCACCCAATCTATTCATCAACATGCCTCTCGCGGGTCCCTCCTCAATCGCTTTCACCAATGAGTTGAAGCGGACTACATCGGCAGAAGAGGCTATCCTAGCATCTGCTCCCAAAGATCTAGGCAATCGTCCCGCCAACGAAGCCTTGGTGAAATGTACTCCTAGACACGTGTAAGTAATGGAAACAGAAAAAAAGCATTTCAGCAACATATATAATTATACTCAACATACTTTGACAAAATAATGTGTTTTACTGATCACAGAACAGTGGGGGAGATAGCTGGCATTCGAATGCGAATGACAATGTAGAACACCTGACTGTGGAGTATAAGTATAATGGTCAACATGTCACGACAAAACATGTTTACCGGCCTCGTAAGAATTAGTGAGGCTTGTGACTTGGTTGGCAGTCGAATAGGTGACGGCCAGCGAATTCCCGGTGCTGTGGTTGTTGTTGTTGTTGTTTTGGGGGGGGGGGGGGGGGGTTGAGCGGTTACTTTTTCGCTATTTGCCGCTCTTGGGGTTCAAGTGTAACTGTGTTATAAGCTGGAGAGACGAGTAATATGGAGTTTTGTTATATTGCACCAAAGTTTGTCAAAGATGAAGAAACTACTCAATGTGTAAATGATGCAACATTTTGAATTGCGATTGCTATTTGTGTTGTGTAGGATGAGCCATAAAGGCCAAAGTCGCGACGAAAAGCTGAGAGATCGAAACATCTGGTCCAGCAACCACAAAACCGCGCTCTTGTTACTTGGAAGGTACACCTGAGATTAATACTCGATACAAGAATGACTGTCTTGAGAGAAACTGGAGATATACATCAGTTAAAGCACTTTCGGTCTTTAACATTACCATAAGTATGCGACAAACGACGAATGAATGCAATAGGTTATATGTTTCGACATATGAGTGTAATAGCCTAGATGACCAAAACCATCGTTATAATCAAATCGATAATCATGCATATGGGAAAGAACTAACCATCTAGGAATAGTACACAAACGACAATTGATCGAGGAATGTTTTTTTTAATCTTGTTTTTTTCCCCAAAGGGACAATGACCGGATTCAAGAAGCCGGAGCCCATATTAAGTATCCGGTGACGTTGCACATTTTCTCAACGTAAGACAGATAATCTTAACCAAGAATCCCAGCACTGTGTACCCTATTTGCGCCCAGTCTGTGTGAAAAGGAGTATCTCTGAGCCCTTGCATTTGAAACAAAAGTGTGATCCAGGCAGAAGGAGCATTAACCTACTCGCCTGTAGTAGTCGATGATGTTGTCTTGATGGATAGTCAACAGTAGTCTCACCATCGCTCTCTGGCCCGCAATAGTATACCGACCGAGCAGAGGGACTATTAGTCCTTTATCTCGGTCGAATATCGACCAGCGCAAGTACAGTGGCATTATCCGCGGATGTAAAACTCTACGAATTTTACGGATGGCCAACTGGGAAAAAGCTTCTTATGCTTCGTTATTGGATCGGCCGAGGACTGGTCTCGCCGGTGTATCGCAGGTGAAGACGGCGCTACCGATCCATCAAAATACGTACATATGTAAACTAATAGAACAGTTGCATTTACAACCTACCGTAGCGGGGGGGTGCGTGGTTAAACAATGATTATTTAGCGCATAATAGTTATGCAATATTATAATAATTGCTTTATTATATAATTATTATATAATAAATAATTATTATATGCAGATAATTATTATATGGGGAAATAATTATTATATAAAAAAAATTATTATATAGCCCGTGCACGCACTTAAAGGGTACGTATTTTATTTTACTATTATAAAAATTTAATAAAGGTATTACGGTTAAATATTTTTATTCGAATTATAATTAAAAATTAAATTGCAAAAATATATTAATTAATTATAAGAATTATTTTATCCGAATTATTTATAATATATAATCCTATTAATCCGGCGACCGCTATAGCTATTTACGCATTTCGCTATTTATTTAAGCCGCCTTTAACCGAGATCCTTAAAACGCCGACTACCGATAAACTCTAATTATCCGAATTTACCTATTATAACAAAACCTAATATTAGCATAATACGTAATTTAACCGAAATTAAAAAAATTAAGGTATTACTAAATATTATTATTATAAAGCCCTAAAAATTAAAAATAATTTTTAATTTATTATAAAAAAAAAGGTCGGGTCGATTTTTTTAATTTTCGGAATATAACGGATTAATAAGGATTATTAATATAATCGCTATTATTAACCTATTATATAATTAAATAACCCTTAAATTGCTTTTTATTATTGCTAAAGCCGACGAGGTATAAAGCTTTTTTATTATAATAAAAAAGCAAAAAGAAATATAAATTATTTAATTTTTTAATAAAAAATTATTGCACGGATGTTAATACAGCATTATATAATGCATAAAATTAGCTTTATAACGCATATTAAATCGTTATAATAGCTATAAAACCCATCGAAATATCGTTAAATAACGATATATGGGAAATCAGTGGAATTTACCCTATATTAACTTATAGTTAATACAGCACTATTTATAGCCATTATTCCCAGTGCTATATAATTAACAAATTATTATAATTGACTATTATGGCCACTATGGCCACTGGAACCCACTGGAATCCAATAAAACGTTCCACTAGATCAAGCCCCACTAAGTATAGCTAATACACCTAGCCATAGTGGTCCTAAAATTATAAGGTAACTTATACCGTAGAAATTTATAGAATTTTATAGTTTTTTCGATTATAAATTAACCTTATTACTAATTAATTTAATTTATAATCTAATTTATTAGTAATATATTCCAGAATATTTTTATTAGTTAATTTTATAAATATAAAAGGTAGTTATTCCTCCGTAATTAGTTATTTTTTCCTTAAGCTTTAATAAATTAATTATATAGCCCTATAACTACTTTTACGGCCTGATTTTACGAATTATACGAACGCTTCCTTGTGACTAAGTTATATGATCCACCAATTATACCTTAGAATAAAAATTAATAAACGCGCATTTTATAATTATAAAATAAGCTAAAAAATATATGACGGGACATTCACTTTATACACTTATAATTCTTAAAAGGATCTTTAAACTAAATTAATTAAGCTTTATAAAAGCTCTTAAATAAATATATAAATATAATTTATCCTTTATTTTATTTATATAAAATTAAACTATTTTTAATTATTTATTTATGCTTATATACCGCTTTTATTAGGTAATATCGAAACCTTAAATTATAAGTTTTTTTAATTATTATAATTATAAGCCTAATATATATATAGCTAAGTTATTATTAAATTTTCCGTATATTTATATTATTTAATAAGATGCTAGCGGAATTTAATTTTTAAAATTTAATTTTTAAAATTCCGACTAATATTTTAAATTCGATTTTTAAAATTAAAATATTAAAAACCCCGTTTTTTTATAAAAAATATTATTTTATATAAATTTTAATATTTAAAGCTATACGGTTAAAATTAAGCTTATTTATTAAAAAAATTAGGTAGCTTAGTTTTTATAATACCGGTTTTTTTCGGAATAAAATATTATTTAGGATTATATTAATTTTAAATCGACGAAATTATAATTATAAGCTAAATAGCCTTTTTTAATAAAAATTTATAAATTTAAGCTTTAATATTAATTTAAAAACGACTTAATTTAGCAAATTTCTAATTAAAATAAAAAAAATCTAAATATTAAAAAAAATAAATTTATTTTTTCTAAGCTTTTTTTGCTAAAAAAAACTTTTTAAAAGATATTTTTAGAAATTTAAAACTTAAATATTTAATTTTAAAAAAAAATTTATTATTTAACGGTATATTAATAAGCTTAAAAAATAAATATAAAATTTTATAAATATTAAGCTTTAAATTATTATATTTATAAAAGCTTTAAATTAAAATAATTATATTATTCGGAATTTTTGCTATATATTTTAAAATTTAATAGCTTTAACCGAAAAGGATTTTTTTAAAGCAAATTTTTAAAAAATATAAAAATATATTTATTAAAGCTAATTAAGCTTAAAATTTTATTATTTAGTATCGAAAATAATACAAAAAATTCGAATTAGCGCGCCGTTATAAATCGGAAATAATAATCGGTTTTTTTGCTATAAATAATTTTTTAAACGCCGTTAATAATAAGATTTTTTTAAAATAAGGAATATTAATTAAAAAGAAATTAATAAATAGCTATATTTCGAAAATTTTACGTTTTTAGAATTAAAAAATATATTTTAGAAAAATTTATATTTAAAAAATAAAATTAGCCGATTTTAGTAATAAGTTTTCGCCGCTTTTAACGTTAATAGCTTTAGCTTTAAAGCTTTTAATTTAAAAAGCTCCGGAAACCTTAATAAAAATATTATATATTTATATCGAATTTTTAAAAAAGCTATTTATTAATAGCCTTTAAAATAATATTTTATTTTAAAATATATATTTATAGGTTTTATTAAGCGTATTATTAAAATATTAAATAATAAAGCTTTAAAAAAAATTCGAGTTTAAATTAAATATAATAAATATAAAATTTTAAAAAATAATTTAAAAAAAAGCTAAATTAAAAATTAAAAATTTAAAATTATAAATTAATAAAATCTATTCAAAACCTTTAATTTTTAGCTTATTAGTAATTTTAATATTATATTCTAAGGTATGATTGGTGGATCATAAACTTAGGCACAGGGAAGCGTTCATATGATTCGTAGAATCAGGCCGTGGAGGGTAGTTATAGGGCTATATAACTGATTTATTGAAGCTTAAGGAAAGAATAACTAACTACGGAGGAATAACTACCTTTTATACCCATAAAATCAACCAATAAGAACATTCTAAAATATATTATTAATAAACTAGATTTATAATTAAGTTAATTAATAATAAGGTTAATTTATAATCAAAGAAACCATCGAAATCCATGGATTTCTATGGTGTGGGTTACCCTATAACCCAGGGCCACTATGGCCAGGTGCATTGGCCACACTTAGTGGGGCTGGATCCAGTGGAACGTTCCACTGGATTCCAGTGGGTTCCAGTGGCCATAGTGGCCATAATAGTCAACTATAATGACTTATTAACTATATAGCACTATAAATAATAGCTATAAATGGTGCTATACTAACTATAGGTTAGTATAGGGTAAGTTCTACTGATTTCCTATATATCGTTATTTAACGATATTTCGATAGGTTTTATAGCTATTATAACGATATAATATGCGTTATAAAGCTAATTTTATGCATTATACGATACTATATTAATATCCGTGCAATACTCCCCCTATTAAATAATATCGGTTAAATTTAATAATTTGATAAATTTCTGAAATTTATCTTTAGGAAGTGGCTTTATAAGGCCGTTTGCTAGTATATTATTAGTTAAAATATATTCGATTCGAATATTTTTATTTTTAACCTTTTGCCGTACGTAAAAATACCGTATAGCCGTATATTTAATACGTTAGTAATATTCCGGATTATATGCCAAATTTATAGCCCCCGTATTATCTCCTTTAATTAATACGGTATTTATATTAATTCCGATTTCCGTAAGGAGATTTTTTAACTATATTACTTTACAGGTAGCCTGCTCCAGCCCGTTAAACTCAGCTTCGGTAATTAATAAAAAAATCGTAAATTGCCGTTTCGATTTCCAACTTATCGATCCGTTATTTAAAATAAATAAATAACCGGACATTAATTTACAGGTTTCGTAATCACCAGCAAAATCGGCATCGGAATAACCTATTAATCCGGGTTTTATTTTCCCGTTAAAAGTAATTCCAAAATAATAATAGGATTTTAAATAATTAAATACCCCTTTTACCCCTTTTATCGTAGTTTTCGATAGGTTCTACATATATCTAGCTAAATATACTACAAAGTAAGCTAAATCGGGCCTAATTTAGACCATAGCATACATTAATCCACCTAATAAATACTAATATAAGTGGATAAATTCCTTTAAAGCCGGTTTTTCGTTGCTTTTTTTTGCCGTATGCAACGATTTTGGGAATCTAAAGCTAAATAGTATATTAGCCGGTTTTATATCGGAAAATCCGTTAATTTCCAGTAACTTCTTAAAATAAATTGCCTAGTTTATACGAATTATTTTATTTTCTCGATTTCTTTCAATTTATATACCGAGAAAATAAAAGACTAATCCCAAATCTTTTATTTCGAATTCTTTCGAAATATCCTATTTTAATTAGTTAATTTTACATAAATCAAGGCCAAAAATCAAAAAATCATCCACGTAAATTATAATAAAAATATTAAATTCTTTATTATAATAAGCTAATTCGTCTAAAATAAATAGATTAAATCCAAGCTTTTTCAGGCTATTTTTCAGCGTAATTTGCCATTAGCGTAAACTTTATTTAAAACCGTATAAGGCCTTTTTAAGCTAAATTACCTAAAAATCGTCGTTTTTCCAACCGAAATTATTTAATTCCGGGTTTTCGGAAAAAAATTCGGATAATCCGTTTATAAGGGTAATATATACTTCTTCGTATAATTCCCCGTTTAGGAAGGCACCGATTATATCGATTTATTCAATTTCCCAATCGTAATAAGCTACTAAAACTAATAAAAGCCTCCAAATAGTGGATTTTATTCCCGTAGCGAACGTTTCGAAATAATCGATTCCATATCGTTATTCGAATCCACGTACAACCAATCTAGCCTTATATTTATCAATATTTCCGTTTTTATCGGTTTTCCTTTTAAATACCTATTTTACGGATAATAGGATTTTACCGGCTTTTTAGACTTTATTTCGATCGATAGTTTAAAAAGTCCTTTTCTAAATTAATTGCCATAATTCAGCGTATATAGCCTGGATCCATTTTTCCTTTTCAAAGCTTTTTAATGCTTATTTTATTATTTTCGGTTCCGTATAGCCTAAATTTTCGATAATTAAATAATACGAAATATCGGCGAATAATTCGTCGTATTTAACGAATTTATCTCATTCGGAATCCGTAAATTTCGGAAAAATTACCTCAATATTCGATTTATTCGGAGTAATCGAAGAGGTATTATCAATATCCATAGATTCGGAATCCATACTAAATCCATTATCCATATTAGATTCGTTCCCGGGTAAATCCGGTCGATCGTTAATTATAAACTTATTCGTAATAAATCGAAGAATTCGATCGTTTCCGGGAGGTGGATTTAGTAGATTTCGTGGATCCACCGTTTCCGATACCGTTGATTGGATAATTTCACCGTCGGTGGAACTTTTATCCGGTGTTATTTCCTGATCCGGTAATTCCGAATCCGGTAATTTCTCCCCCTCTTTTCGATTTTCAGGTAATAATCGAATATAGGAGGTCCGTATAATCTATAACTTATACGGTCGATCGGGAAGATATACGTAATAGATTTTATTACCGTTATATCCAATTATTTTCCCGTTTTCGGTAATAACTCCGAATTTATCGGAATTTTTACGGATTTTTTTCGGTTTATAAACTAAAACCGGTATTCCTAATGCATAAATTTAGGATAAATTAGGCTTATTATCCCGTTTTAGCCAGAAATAATCGTAAAATTCCTAATAAAAAGTAAATAAACCGGATACCGTAACAATAAAATTTATTAAATAAACTACTACTTTTACAACGAATTCCTAAAGGTTTTTCGGGAGTTATAAATCGATAAAAACCGTTCTAGTTTTTTCGATAATAATCCGGTTCGTACATTCGGCTATACCGTTTTATTCTAATATATAAAAAATTATAAATTCGAAAATAATCCCTTTTTCGGTTAAATAATTTTCTAATTTAACCGGGGAAAACTCCCTACCGTTATCCATACGAATAATATTCGGATATTTTCCGAATTAGGTTTTATAATATTCGATCTTATTCGTTACGATATCGAATATATCGGATTTTTCTTTAGAAAATTTAATTTCCCGAAATCCGGTTTTATTATCCGTAAAACCAATTATATATTTATAACCGGAATAACTAAAGGGGGTAATATAAACCGTATCGATACAAATACAATATAACAATTTATTAGCCCTATTCGGATTCGTACAAAGCTGGTTTCGGGTAAATTTTCCCGAAATACAAAATTCGCAATTTAAATCCTCCTTTTTTAATTCCTCTTTAGGAATCCCCGTAATTATTTTAGCTATTTTAGCTAAAATATCGTAGCTAAAATAGCTAAATCGTTTATGCCATTTTTCCGTAACTATAAAAAAATTCGAATAATTAAAAATTAATTCGATTTCCTCGAAATCCGTAATTTCGTTAAATTTCGTATCCGAATTCGGTTCCGGGTAACTTAAACCGATTACACAGGCTTTTTCCACTACTTTTAATAAATTTATAGCTAAATATACCATATCAAGCTCTAACTTATTAACCAGGTACAAGAAAAATCCACGTTTTTCTTAATTTAACGTGGCAAAAAGCCTATTTTTAGAATCATATAATTTATTCCCGCTTATAATACCGCCTTTTTAGTAATATAATTAGCCGGACATAATATTTAGCGGAAATTCCGGTACATAAAACACGTTTAATAGCGTTATTTTACGTATTTCCCGGTTAATTTCAAAAAAAAGCGTAATATTTCCAATTCCTTTTAAAAATACTTTTCCACCACCTATAATAATCGGTAAAAAATCCGATTTTACAATAAAATTATCGAATAAATTCTTATTATTCGATATATACTTTAAAAAACCCGTATCGTATAACCACCAATCCCTAGGGAAAATAGTTAATTTCTTCTTTTTCAAATTATTCGAAATATTCGAAAAAATATAAAACAATTCGTCTTCGTCTAAATCTTCGTTACGGGGTAAATTTCCCCGTTTCTTAAATTTCTAATTCGTAATAAATATAGTCGAATTTGAGTTATTCGACTTATTCGAATTATTCGAATTATTAGAATTATTCGAATTATTCGATTTCTTCCCTTTATTCGATTTATTCGAATTCTTCCTATTTCCGCTTTAGGTTCCCCGTTAATTCTAATTAAATCGGGGGAACCGGGATTTCTTATTATCCGTATAATAAAAATTTCCCATAGCCGTATCCGGATCCCGTCGGTTTTCATCCAAAATATCCGTAATTAACCCTTCGAAGGTAAATAGATTTATAAACCGTAAAGCACTACGTTAACGATCAGCCCATACAAGGTAAGCTAACTAAAAAGCTGCAATAAAAATCGTCTTTTAATCGATATCATCGATTTTTACCCCAACGCTTAAAAGCTTTAAAATATATCCTTTAAAAATAAATATAAACTCGTTTAACAAATTATAATTCTCGAATTTAATCGTATAAAATTCGAGATATAATTGCTAACGTAATACGGGACCAATGCCTTAATAGGCTAATTATAAAATAGATAAAGCCTTATATAAATCCATTTCATCAAAAATCAAATTTAACGGTTCTATTATTAAATTCTAACGAATCAAAAGCAATACCTATGCTTTCTAAATATCGGTTATACCGTTATATATATCGGTAATTTCAAAAAACCGATCGATTCCTAGCAATTTAAAATATAACTACAACATAAATTTCCACATATTCCAATTTCCGGATCCGGAAAATTTCTATTTCTCCGGCATCTAGCATCCGGCAATAATACGGATAAAATTATCCATTTTACCGAATTTTTGCCGTTATAACGGTATAATTATCGTTAAAAAACGGTAAAGGAATCGTTAAAAAAAATAAAAGAAATTAATTCTTTTTATTTTATCGATAAAATATATAAAAAGATCCAAATGCTATAATATAATATAGCAGGTGCTATAGGGTGCTATAGCAGATCGGCTACTATAATAGGGACTAATTATCAGTGATTTTATAGCCGTTATATAGCTATAACGGGTAAAATCACTATAATTAGCCATTTAACTATAATTTTCGATATAGTTACGGCTTATATAAGCTTATATATAGGCCTATAAAAGATCGGCTACTATAACGGAATTCCAAAGTCTACGTTAAATTAACTCGTCTAGGAAAGCGGTTATAGTTTTCGATATAAAGTCCGGTTCCTAATATAATCGATATTATACCGGACCGGGCTCATAACCTGTTCTAAAATATAATTAGTAGATTATAAACTTAGGCACAAGGAAGCGTTTATATAATTCGTAGAATTAAGCCGTAAAAGGTAATTATAAGGCTATATAACTGATTTATTAAAGCTTAAGGAAAAAATAACTAACTACAAAAAAATAACTACCTTTTATACCCATAAAATTAACTAATAAAAACATTCTAAAATATATTACTAATAAACTAGATTTATAATTAAGTTAATTAGTAATAAAATTAATTTATAATCGAAAAAACCATCGAAATCCATAAATTTCTATAATATGGGTTACCCTATAACCCAAAGCCACTATGGCCAGGTGCATTAGCCACACTTAGTGGGGCTGGATCCAGTGGAACGTTCCACTAGATTCCAGTGGGTTCCAGTGGCCATAATGGCCACAACAGTCAACTGTAATGACTTATTGACTGTACAGCACTATGAACAGTGGCTGTAAGTGGTGCTGTACTAACTGTAGGTCAGTACAGGGTAAGTTCCACTGATTTCCCATATATCGTTATTTAACGATATCTCGATGGGTTTTATAGCTGTTATAACGATATAATATGCGTTATAAAGCTAATTTTATGCACTATACGATGCTGTATTAACATCCGTGCAACATATTATAATTATAAATTTTTATATCGTCGGTTTAAATAACTAATTAGTAATATATTTTATTATTTAATTTAAATATTTTTTATACGAAAATATTTTTTAAATAATTATAGCTTAATTTATATTATTAACGATATTAAATTATTCGTTTTAGGCTTTTTTAGGCTTAATAAAACCAGATCCGTAATTAAAATTAAAATTTTAGTTTTATTTATTAAAAAATATAAAATTAAAATTATTAAAAATATATTTAAAAATTTTAATAATTAAATTATAATATTAATTTTAATTAATATAGCCTATATTTTTACTTTTTACTATAATATTATATCGGAAATTAAATTAAAAAAAAAGGTATTTAAAAATATAATTTTAATATTATTTTTAAAATTAATAATTTAAAATAAAATTAGG
>NW_006917102.1:1569886-1627208 GCF_000516985.1 Pestalotiopsis fici W106-1
TAATTATTAAATTTATAAAAAAATATAATTTAATATTTTTTTAATATATTAAATTTATTATTTGCCTTTTTAAAATTTTTTTTGAAATAAATATAAATTTTTATTATTTAATAGCTTTTAAGCGTATTAGCTATCGAAAATTATAACGGTTAAAAAATTATATTAAATTTAGAATTAGTAATAAGGAGCTTTAGTATTTACGTTTAAAATATTTAGGAGTAGATATATTCCGAAATTTGATATACCGAACGAAAAATATTAAAATTTAAGGAATACGATAATTCGATTGCGAAATATACGTTTAAATTTCCGTAAGCTAAATAATTTTTAGAAAAGCTCGAGAATATTAGTTTATAAAACCTTTTTATCGAATTTTAATCGATATAATTTATTATTTAAAAGCTTTAAATAGGTTTTTTAAAGCGTTTATTTTTAAAAAAAAAATCTAAAAAGTATTTTAAATATTTATTAGAATTAAAAAAAGCTTTAAAAGTTATTTTTATAATTTAAAATTTCGTTATAATAATAAAAAAATAATATAAATTAAACGTTTTTATATTATTTTTCGACGGAAAAAGCTTTTTAATATTATATTAAAAAAAAAAAATTTTAAGCGTTAAGTACGACGGGAAAATATTAAGCTAAAAATTAGCGCTTTTTATATTTATAAATTTTATAAAAGTATTAAAAAAGCTAATAAAAAAATTAAATAAAAAACCGTAAAAATGCTTTAATCGGCTAACCTTTTTAAGCTCTTATAGGGAAAGGCTTTTAAAGCCGTTATATATTTATATAATATAAGCCTATTTTAATTAAATAGTTTTAAATCCCTAAACGAAACCCTAAATTCCTGGTTTCGGGGATATTTTCGATAATATATACCGGAATTAATTAAAGCTTTAACCGATAATTTGCGGCTTAATTAGAATTTAATATACGTATATAAATGCGCGTATTATCCTTTAATTAAAGATCGGGAATAAAACCTAAAGTTTATTCGATAAAAAACCGAATATAAAATTTATTTAGGTTATTTAGTAGGTTATTATACAAATAACCTTTTTCGAATTTAGGTTTTAAATATAAAAAATATAATTATAATACGTAATATTAAGTTTAATAAAATACGGTTTTATAAAAGAAGCATCCGGGAAAAAAAGCTTGCTATTTAGTAATATAAGCGCGATAATATTATTTAAAAAATCGAAATTAGTAAACCGAGCTATATTAAAAACGATTTATTTGTTAAATTAGATTTATAGAATATATATAATAATTAATAGATTTTATACGATTTAAAGGGTAAAAAGGCTAAAAATACGGTTCCTAATAGCTTAATATAAATCGTTAAATAGTTCGAAAATAATAAAAAGATTAATTATCCCGATAATTAGGAATTGAATATTTATTTAGATATTTTTTTTAAAAGCTGCTAAAGCTTTTAAGCTAAAAATATATATAAAATTATTATTTTTAAAAATAACGCCTAAATTTTAAATTATAACCGGATTAGCTAATTAAGGTTATAAAAATATTTTATTAGTAAATATAGAGGATAAGCCTTAAAATTTTTACCGTAAAATATATTCGAACGGATAAAACGGGATAAAAAAAATTTATTAAAATATAATAAAAGATATAAAATCTTTAAAAATAATAAATAAAAATTTTAAAAAAAATTAATTTATAAACGCTTCCGAATATTAAAACGAAGCTAATATTAAAATTTATATTAATATTTCTAAAATAAAGATTTTAATTAAATTTATTAATTTAGGAGAAACGTTTTTACCGATAATTAAAGGCAGACCTAAAAAAAGCTCGAAAAAATCGATTATTAGCGATAAATTATTACGAAGGTCGATTAGGGAAAAAAAAGCGCTAAATAAGTATTAAAAAATATTCGCGATTTTCGATTTAAATTTATTTTAGTTAGAATTTTTAGATTTAATATTTTAGGCTTCCTAGGAAACCGATCCTAAAAAGCATAAAATTTTATATTATATAATAGCTATAGCGATACTAAATTATAAACTCGAGCGGTTAAAATTAAATTTAATAATCGAAATTGCTTTAAATAAAAAAAAAAAGCTTAAAATATTAAAAAGAATTTCTTTTAACCTTAAAGAAAAGATATACCGTAATAAAGTTTTAGCTTTTTTAAAACGGTTTTTTAATTTTTAAAATTATAAATTCCGAAATAGTTTTTTTTAAATAATATATTTAAAGCTGCGAATTTTTATTTTTAAAAAAGTTTAAAAGGAGCGAAAACGGGAAAAAAGATTTGGAAAACTAATTTTATTTATATAGGTTTAAATATATAAGTTCGACGAAAATAATTATTTTATTAAATTTAAAGCTCGATTAATAGCAAAAAGAGATTTATAAAAAGGATTTATTAAATAAATTTATACCTTAACTTTAGTTATAAAATTGTTTAGAATTATAATAGCGGTAGCTGCAAAATTCGATTTTAAATATAAATAATACGACGTAATAAAGGCGTTTTTAAACGCTTTTAAAAGGAATTTAAAGCTAGTATATTACGAACTTTTTAAGGGATTTAAAATAATTAGGAAATATTTAAAATTTTAAAAAGTATTATACGGGCTAAAGGATTTATTATTATTTTGGTATCGGGAGTTTAATAGTATTTTAGCCTAATTGGGTATAAAGGCGTTACCGGAAAAACCGTATTTATTTTATAATTTAAATAAAACGGTATTTATAATCTTTTACGTAAACGATATTTTTATTTTATATCGAAAAGAATATAAAAACGTAAAAAAAAAGCTTTTCGACTAAATTAAAGGGAGATATAAGTTTAAATTAAAAGGAAACGTAGTTTAGTTTCTCGGTATTTATATTAAAAGAAATAAAACTAAAAAAATATTATTTTTTTTATATAACGTTTATATCGAGAAGATTTGCGTTAAATTTAGGGTAAATAATAATTTTTATATTTTAATAATACCGATTTTATGCGAATTAATATTAAAATATATTAGGAGCGTTTTAAAATAAAAAATTAAAAGATATTAAAAATTTATCGGGTATATTTTATATATAGCTATTATTATCCGATTAAATATAGCTTTTTTAGCTATTTTGCTTTTATATTTTTTTATAAATCCCGGATTTTTATATTTTAAATACGGATTTTAGGTTTTAAAATATTTATATAGAATTAAATACCTAAAAATCTAATATAAAGGGAATAAAGAAGCCTAAGTCCTAATAATAGTTAATAATATTTTATTCGCTAACGACTTTGAATTAAAACGTAATTTTTAAAGGTATATTATTAAGCTTTTCGGTAGTTTAGTAATATAAAAAGCTTTAAAATAAGTAATAGTTTTAATTAATATTATAAAAGCTAAGCTTTTTGCTTTTTTAAAAATAAGCAAAAAAAATATAGCGTTTTAACGCTTTTATAAAAATATCTAATTTTAATTTAAAGGAATTTGGAATATTTATTGCGATAATTAATAAATAATTCGATTAGTTATTTATAAAGCTTTACGGGTTATTATTAAGCTTAAATATATCGATTTAAATAATATATAATTTAAATAAAAATATATAAAAGGTACTTTTATTATTATATACCTAAATACCGAATATATATTAGCAAATAAATTTATAAAAGTATTACCGAAATAAAAGTTTAAATAATTTATCGTATATTTAAATTTAAAAATCGTAATATTAAAAATAAAATAAATTATTATTTTAAAAATTTAAAAAAAATAAAAACGCGAAAATACGGCTTAATAAGCTAAAATATAAAGGCTTAAAGGCTATAAAGATAAACGGAAAACGAAAATATTATTTTTAAATTTATATATTTTATTTTTTAACCGTTTTACCGTTTTTTAGCTTAATAAGTTATTATATACCTTTTTTATATTAATTTTTATTTTTTATTAAAAGCGTAATCCTAAAAAGACTTTTTATCCCGCTTATATAAGCTTTTGGATAAAACTTTTTTTTAATTTGGCTAATATAAAAATAAAATAATTTTAATTACGATTTAAAATTAATTTTTAATACGCTTTTTAGCGTTTTTATAGTTATAAAAAGCAAACGTATAACCGATTATATAAGGATTTTTAATTTAAAAAATTGATTAATAGTTTTCGAAAAATAAAAAAAAGGGATATTTATAAAGCAATATAATTATAATTATTATTAAAATAGCGCTTATAACGGTTTTTATTTTTAACGGTATAATATAGCCTATTAAAACGGCCTTTTATAACGCTTTTTAAATAATAAAGGCAGGGCTTTTAAAATTCGCTAATAATACGCTTAAAAGGCTTTTTAAACGAGGAAAAAAGATTAAAAGCGTTTTTTAAAAAAATTGGCTTTTTTATATTATAATAAAAGCGACCTTAAGCTAAAATTAAAAATTTATTACGGCGAAATTAATAAAAGGATTTAGGGATAAAAGTATTATTTTTGGTACGAATTAGGAGATTATCGGTTTTAATAAATTTAAAAACCCGAAATCGATAGTAAAAGCGGCGGTTAAAATAAAAAAGATTTTTAGGCTTATTAAAGCTAATAGCTTAAAATTTACAAACCTAATTAGCTTTACGATTTCGGTTAATTTATTTAATAAAAGAAAAATAACGGCTAAAAAGCTCGTTGATATTAATAAAAAATTTGTTAAAATTTTTAGAATTAGGAACGCTAGTTAAATTAATATTAATTATCGAAATATTTCGAAAAGCTTTAAATAGCTTTTTTTTAAAGGATTAGCCTTAAGCTCGAAATTAGTTTTAAATTCGGAATTAGGATTATTAAATTTAAGGTTAATTTCGAAATTAGGTTTTAATTTAAAAAAAAAGGTTCGAAAGGTCGATAGGAATTACGCCCGGTATATTTTGCGCTTATATTTGTTTTGCCGAAGCTTATTAAATTTAGGGATTTAAATTAAGCGGGAATTCGTAAATAGGAAAAATTATAGGATTTTTAAAACGACGAAATTAAGGAGGAATAGGAATAAAATTAATAGGTAATAGCTCGTTAAAAAAATTAGATTTAAAAGGCAAGGGTTGCAAAAAAAGAGCTTTGCTATTATTATTTCGGTTAGTTTTAGCTTTAGCGAGCTTAAAGGTAATTTAGGAACGACGATTAATAGCTTTATATTTAGCAAAACGGTAAAACTAATTATCGGGATAACGAAAAATAGTTAAAAACGAACGGATAAAGCTTTTAAAACTTTTATTACGTTTAAAAAGGGAGCGTTTATTTTTAGGTATTATAACGGCAAGTTTTAAAAATTTAATAACGATAATAAATTTAAGGATAAAAAAAAAAGGAATTTAAAGTTAATAAAGCTTAAAAAGCTAAATTAAATAAATCCGGAAAAATTTAAAAAAGTGGATATATAATAAAAAAGGAAGAAAATAAAGCTTAATATATAAAAGGAAAGTTTTCCTTTTATAAAAGGGAAAAACCTACGGTTAGGATTTATTAATTAGAAAATTAGTTATTAATTTTAAAGCAAAAAGTAAATTAATAACAGATTTTTATAAATTAGGAAATTTAAAATCGGACGGAATAGGCAATAATTATTAATTTTAAAAAGGCAGTTATTAATTTTAAAATTAGTTGCTTTTTAAAAAGTTAGCTATAAAGTTGTTTAAAGCCGAAAAAAAAGAGCTTACGGAGCTTAGAAAAGGTGGGATAAACGGATATTAACAAAAACCAGGTTTTTGGTTAAATAATTATTTAATCGCCTAAAAAGAAATTAAAAACCGAAATTAAATATTAAAAATTAGGAATATATATCCTGAATATATAACTTTTAAGCTTTTTTAGGACGCTAAATTAATTTAGGGGATATATAACGGGATATTTACTTTATATATTTATAGTTTTTAAAGGGATTTTTAAATTAAACTAATTAAGCTTTATAAGAGCTCCTGGATAGGTATATAAATACGACCTACCTTTTATTTTATTTATATAAAATTAGATTATTTTTAATTACTTATTTATGCCTATATACCGCTCCTATTAGGTGATATTAAAACCCTAGATCACAAACTCCTCTGACTATTATAAAAGCTGAGACTTAAATCCCAAAAAATTAAGCAGAAAGCTCGTGATATTTAAGTGAATGGGTCCCGATATATTAAGGATTATACCTTGGTATCCAAGCCCTGACAACGGTCTTCCGGCATTCGTTTAGCAGCAAATATAGCCTGCCGTTAAAGGCAGGGTTTTATCGCTTTTTAAATAATCGCTCGCCGAAAAGGTTTTATTTTAATAATAGCGGCATACTAAAATAATACTACTTAAAAAGCCGGGCAAGGCAAATTACACTACTGCTAAAGCATGGCGTTTAATCTCGTTTTTATTAACCTTAGGTAAAGTGCTCGAATTAATAATGGCTAAAAGGACTTTGTATATAATAAAAAATACGGATTATTGCCTACGAACCACTTCGGTGCGAGGAAACAACAATTAGCTAAATAAGCAGTGCTCCTCTTATAAAAGCACATTTATAAGGCATAGCGTCGACGACAAATAATAAGCCTCGTTAGTTTCGATATTAAAAGAGCATATAATAAAATATATAAGGAGCGGCTTATTTAAAGGATGGAAGCGCGAGGCATTCCCTTAAATTTAATAAAATGGATTAACGCATTTTATTCTAAGTATACGGCTATAATCGAAATTAATAATTGTACGTTTAAAAGCCATAAATTATTATAAGTAAAACTGCCGCAAGGCTCTTTTTTATCGTTAATTTTATTTTTATTTTTTAACGCAAACCTTGTTTAGCATTTAATTAATAAGGCATATAAATCGGTTGCCTTTATCGACGATTATACAGCGTGGGTAGCGGGTCCAACAGCTTAAGCGAACGAAGCAAGCATTTGCGCGATTACCGATAAAGCTCTGGATTAAAAGGTCGCAGTGGCGCTATATTCGAGGCAGAGAAGACGGCTATTATCCATTTCGTCGGAAAGCTTCCCGAGTGAATAAGAACCATTTCCCGATTAAGGGCGAACGGGTGTATCTATAAAACAAGGTCAAAATCCTGGGGGTCACGATGGACTCGCAGTTACGATATAAGCAATATATGGCTCGAGTCTCGAGCAAGGCGCTAAAGGCAGCCCTCGAATTAAAACGGCTAAAGGGTTTTTATTAGCAACCGCCCGACAGCTATTTACCGCCATAATAGCTCTTATTATAAATTACGCATCGAATATATAAAGATACGCTTATGGCGAGCGGATAATGCATATTATTAACCGGGTGCAAAGAATAGGTGTATAAGCGATAATAGGGGCTTTTAGCAAAATAGCCACTATAATAAATAAGGCTAAAGCATATATTTTATCGGCTTAAAATCGCTTTATTAAGCGAGTAATTAAGCTTTAAGTCGATTTATATACGCTGCCGATAAGTAACCCGCTTCGCACGGCAGGGTTTCGTATATTTATACGATTTATCTTGCCGATATAATAACTCGCAGAAAATATAAAAAGTGTGCCGAGGAATAGATTTAAAATAATTAACGCTTATTTAGTCGAATTATAGGTTAAGCGGGCCGAAGTCGTAATTAAAAATAGCGATCGAGCAACCGAGCTAGCTAGCGCGCAATAGGCAATTCGCATCGCCACCGCTAGCTTAAACAGAAACGATCTAATAAGATATGGAGTTGCTATGCGATTTCCAGACTCCACCTTGGTAAAGGAGAAATTTACGCTATAGTCGGTGACCCTAGGCACAAAGGAAGAGCAGAACCCGTATATAGCGGAATTGGCCGCTATAGCGCAGGGCCTGCCAATCTTCAGGCAGCGAGTCATACTAATATTCACGAGTAATAATAGTGTTATATTAAATATAAAACGACCGAGGCAATAATTAGGTCAGTAAAAGATTGCAGATTTCTATGCGTTTATAGCTTAGCTTAAAAAAAAGAAAATTAAGATTATTATCGTCCAAAGGGCGCAGGAAAACACAAAAGGCCGAGAAAACAACGAAGAAAACGAAAAAAACCAATAATAATACTAACCGCAGTGCCGGCCACAGCACCGTAGCTTTACAGCATTTGGCCAAAGAAGCGGCCCGCAAAGCGACCCTCGCAGGCAGTTCACCCTACTAAATCATTCCATTCACCCCAGAGGACTATCTTAGTGGTGGATGCACTTCACCGAAAAGTTACCTTTGAACTGGAAACCAGTAAGGAGATTTCCGGAGAATGCACCCCTTATACGGGTTCAGGGCAAGATGCAAGACTTCTCGGTTTATTCTGGGCAGAACAACAGCCCGGGCTGAGATCTTATGTGTACCGCTTCAACGTTTTTCTTGGGTCGTTGGAAGACACAAAGAAGCGATTTGCAGAAGCTAGAAAACCGGAAGATATCTATAAAACGCGAGAAGCCAGAATAGGATGGATTGTCCTTCATATCCTTGCTGCTCAACGTCAATTCCAGGGTCACGACGTATTGTACTTGCACGTTCAGGTTGAAACTGATGAAAATGTCAAAGCTCAAATGGTTTCAAGATCAGCTCTTTTTATAGCTGAACACGAGGAACAGGTTGCTGAATCGCGAAGACTCGCTGACGAGGAAATGGCGATTCAAAGATGTGGTGAAGAAGATGCGCAAAGACGCGCCGAGGAAGCAGCTGGAGACAAAAAGTACTGGAACCGTCTTTCTGTCCAAGTGTCTGCTTGTTTTATTGCTATTTCACCAGGTATTGTAGGTTTCATTCTGCTTGTTATTCCGAAGAAATAGATTAGCGGGGAAGGAATCATTATTATATAATAACAAATATATTGAAAATAAATAAAAAGGGGTCGCAAAAAACGAAAATGCGAGATCGGGAATAAAAAGAATTCAAACCTCGCTCACTTAGGACATCAGTGAGATGTTTATATCTCTTATGTTCGTGTCTCTTGTCCTGTCTTGATGGACGAAAGAAGGTGTAGGTCTTGAAAAGATATGATATTCAGATAACAAACAACGGGGACCACATAGAACACTCTATTGAAGGTGCGCAAGGTGTATATCTAATTTGCACCTCCAAGCTATTTTCTGCTATGATACCAACCACAAAATGAGTAGATTTAAGAAGTGTGGGTTCACTGGATCTCGACAAAGATCTGGTGTAAGCTTTGTCCCTACCATATAACAAAACACGCCTCCTTTCAGCTTATTCCTCGCCATGAGATTATCAAAGGTACTTAGAACTAACACTGATAGAATTGTCTCACCTAAGTCAATGTGAAAGAGAAGATAAAATCAAGAAAACGTGAGAAAGAAGTCTGAGTTGATCCCACAGATCTACGAAAGAGAGGCGTTGAAGAGCTATCTAACATATCCGATCAGGTGATCTGCGGTAGGTACTGACTACGTCAGTGCAACAACTTAACTACCTAGCTAGTAGTAATAAAACTAAACAAAAGAGTATTCAACCGTCAGGGTTTTTAAAATATAAAAACGTGGGCTCCGGGAGGGATGACTGCCCAGGAATACAGATGAGGCCAAGTAGGCCCGATACGACGTTCTTGTACTACATCTTCTTCATTATCCATTATCCATGATTACCGAGTATGTTTCTCACATTTGCTGTAGCACCTCGCGTTTCATATAAGCAACATCATGGGAGGCTTCCTTTGCTATCAGATTATCCATCGTCATTATCGCAAAGATCAGTCAGGGGTCACAAATCTGACGATTACGTTGTGATCGGGAAACCCTGGCAAGGGTTACATACCGTACGCATCGCGATAAAGCGACTACTCATAAGAAGACACTCGTGATGAATAGTTCACCATTCTTATCATCTACGGCGAGCCTTTCATTATTTGGGCTCCGAGGAGGACTGGCTATAGCCTACTAATTAGCCTCTAAGGAATCGGAGCTCACATCCCACGGCGAGCGAGGCCGCCCCATCGATCGACCATCCACTACTTCATTGATCTTGCCTTTACTGTCTCCTGCTCGACCTCATTACGGAATCTCTCAGTCCCGGTTGGTGGTGCAGCATAGAACAGTCGTATCCGAACGAACAGCACCGCCAGCTGAAGCACCCCCCCTACAGCCCGGCATATGGCCAGACGGGCCACGCTCCATTAGTCCTGTATCGTTTGAATCTGACTAGCCACCACCCACTCACCTGGCGAGGATTAAATCCAGTTAGTACCTAGTGTATGCCTTATGGTCACTATTTTACGTCTTTTTCCGAAGAACGCCCATGCCCCTAATGTTTATCAATGACTCGCAAACATGATTTTATGAATATCCAAGTACAACAGCAGCCACCTTACACCTCTCAGTGATCCGCGTCATTCATTTATTTGACACCTGCACTCCAACTGATTGATTAAAAATGGGTTGTCTTCCTACCTAGCCGCGGTCCAAAGTTGCGATGGCATATACAACATATGTAGCTCCAGGATATCTGGAGAGGTAGTCCATTGTCAAGATCAATCAGGTACCACTCTGTGAATGTGCAAATCATGTGACACTAAAACGATGCAATGAATTACCTCGCATCATCGCCGGGCATTGACAGAGGAAAAAGGGATGCACAGCCCAGAATAATATCTTGAGGGCTAATAGAGATAATTTCACTGCTCGCATGGCAGTTTTCTATGTTACAACATAGTGTCTGTCAGTCCTTTGCTCCGTCACTATCAGAGACTTGCATGCAGTGACTAAAGATCGAGATCCCGTGGTTGGAAATGTCTGTTACGTCGATGTTTGCATGATTCGAAAGGCTTGGAAACCCAATGTCTTATTTAGGGATATTCGATGACCCGTCTGAAGCGCATTCCAAGGCCTGGTGGTGTTAAGTTGAACGATGATCCTTGTTTGAACTGATCCAGGGTGATCCTTTTCTGGAGACAAGACGTCATCGAAAGGGCAACATAAAGGTCAGGTTTGGCCCCCAATTCCTCTTGCCAGATTCAGTAGCAGGTACCATGAATTCGACCAAGGTCATCCTCATCCAGCGCGACTCCAGTCGTCAGGCCACGCGCTTCAAAGTTGGCGGATACCGTCCTGGTCGTTCCTAAATCCCATCGACCAATTCGGTCATGATGGAAAGATTGGTTTAGAGGTCGCTCGATTCCAAGCTACTGGCGAGCACGATGGCTGAGTAGTGGAGCCCTGCAAAACTAGGGACGGTGCCAAGCGGTAGGAAGGTTCACCGTTCTGCCCTCTGAGAGACTACAGACCTACTGGAATATCTAATGAAATATCGGCGAGTCCGAGTGCCGGGAAAGGGTTATGCTTTTATTTACCTAATAGTAGACTTCGTCCCTTATTGTGCCGTCGCGAAATGTCTACTGTGTCGACTCAGAGCTGGATAAATGGATGATTCCGGCGGGTGGGCGCCTACTTACTTGTTAGCTGATTCAAAGCCGTTATGGTGGACTGTGGGTCTCATCTAGCGATTCACTGCCGTTATGGTGAGGCTTCCAGCTAACATTCTGTACTAGTTAAATCCCTAGGTAGACTAACATTACAATCTAGTGCCTCCGGCTTTTCTCCCGATTTTATTGATATGAGATTGGCACGGAAAAGTTGTGTCAGTATCCACATGACCAATCCTGAAGCATTATTACCTGATCGATACAGGAAAGTTCGCACAAGAGATAGAAAGGCCAGTGGTGGTTCTAGACGATTGTGTCAATGCCCGTCCAGGTACCGACCGCATCCGGGCCGAACGGTAGGCTGCAGTTAAAGTAAGCCGGATAGGACCAATGTCTCAATTGAGAACAAGCCTTAATGTCAATCGAAGCGTAAAGGCTAATGGACAATGTCAAGGAACTTTTGTCACTTAGCAAACTTTTCAATTCTCTCTCTTTGCGCACACTTAGTCGGAATTTCTATACATAGTATGATATGATGAAGTCGATCAAACTAGCCACAATTGTAGCACGCGCCAATACTAAGCAACTAAGAGTGGCACGGTGGTGGACTAAAAGATCCGTGGCCCTTCACTACCCGTTTGGGCCTCCACAGGAACGAACAAATCGTTTTGCATCCAATGAAGAGTTTGGAATCATCTCTCACCTGCCGATCTTTGATAAATCCAGCATTCTGCTCCATTCTACTAACTCTGAGCTAAACTATAGCGGCTTGGCTATTGTTGCCTCAATCTGAATTTAGTCTTGAACAAACAATTGTGATGGCGCCGCGCCATGAATAGCCTCGCAGCGTGGCCTTTGCCATTCCCTACCACACTACTGGTCGGTGAATGATTCAGGCAGACTACTTGATACATGTAATTGTATCGCCATATGTGGCAGAGTTTTATTGACAGGTGCATCTTGGGACAAAGGCGAGAAAATCAAATGATGAGTAGATATGAATCTTTTATTGAGTTTGGAATTACTATAATTTTCATAATTGTAACAAATTTCAGGAACAAAAAAAGGCTATATTGTACTGAATGTGGCGTAAATAAGCATATATTTAGAGGGATTCATGCTTTACATCATCTGCCATCCTTGTCCTTGTCCACCCGTTATGCTGGATTTATATGCTTGCAAGTATCATATTGATAGTGACGATACTACTTGGCGCTTGTTCAAACATATTCAGATCTAGGATTTGTGTAGTCATTCGAATGATGTATCGACACGGTCCTGGCGTTGTGTTTTGAATATAAAAGAGAGACAATTCTCCTGAGAACATCAATTTTTTTCTGTCCATCAGCCAGCTTCTCTTTGCACTTGCACAATCTGACCAATCATCATCCTATCATCATCTCCTCTCCAAACAAATTTACAAAAAGTCAAAATGGTCAATATGCTTCGATACACTCTTGTCCTAGCACCTCTTCTGGTGACAGCACTTCCTCAAATCGCACCCCGCGACGATGTCCCCAGCTATTGCGTTCCTCCCTTCAAGACTGACGCCGACCAAAACTACGTCTACGTCGATAATACCGGCATGTGCGAGGAAACCGGCGACTGCAAGAACGCCTGTGTTACCTTTATCCGAAGCACTGCGTGCTCAGGCACTGGATACGACGATCAGCAGATCACAAAGATCCAGAAGGGAATCTATGAACAGATTGCCAAGGATGGGTTCACCGAGTCTACTATTGTAGACAACTGGACCTTTACCTTTGTCGGTGGCACCACCGCCTTCCCTAACCAGGCCGTTCGCGCCGAGTTCAATGCCGGAACCACTGTCTTCAAGAACGATGGCAACACCTTCTTGCCCAGCAACATTTACTTCACTTCTGTCGATGACGCTGGAAAACATTACATCATCCAGGGCACCAACGTTTGTTAAGCTGAGCTGATCCACTGGGTTTCATCTTGGCCACATTCAATTTGGATTCTTTATTGCTTTACTTTTGGTTCTGCTTTCATTTCTGAGTCGTGTTAGGGGGGGGGGGGGGGGGTGAACATGCATCAGGTCGTTTGCAAATGGCGATAAACATAGTTTGGTCTGCATTATCTGGTGTTGTAGATAAAATATACACGTTTTGGCCGATTGATATTCCTCCGCTCTCTCTCTTTCCGTGTATGCGTTTCATAAAAGTGAGATGGTGTAGATAATGTCTTACTGCATCTCATGCAATGTAATTTGTAATGACTCGGGTTAAACCACGTGCGGCTATAGTTACCAGCCTGTTGCAGTTATTCACTGATTAATGTGATGAACAAATTTTGGATAAAACATAGATCCCATTGGAAGAATTGAATTCGTCAGTGCCCTTGCCTGTGTCGTGCCGAATCCAGATAATATTTTTCACGCGGTGACTGGACCAGATACCTGTTGTGTCTGGTCTTGTTTTAACTAGATTAGGATTTATATGAGTTCCTGTCGTCGTAAAAGAAGAAGAGAAAGAACAGGTGAAAGGAATTGGGTTTGCAACGTGGAGAAGATGATTGATACGATCAAAACCTATCGTGTTTTATTATACCAGCACCATTGTTAAGTTGAGAGTGGATTGTGTCGGAAGACCATGCCGAACTGTATACTCGTGCTAATGGTACCACCAACTAGGAGCCAAGACCTTGTAGAGCGGCATCGTGTACCCAAGCATCGAATTCATGGATCTTATCACCTGTATTCAAATCATTCACTCTGTTACTCCTCAGAACCAACACCTCGGATGATCAATGCTGCGACGGCGCCCGTGTGACACATGTTGACGGCCAGCGGCAAAGGAGAAACAACGAAGCGGATACACAAAATCTTGTGACTGTGTTGGTTGCCATCATAGCTGTTAAACCTGGGCACAAACATGTGTGATGTGATGATTGTGGATGTTCTGTAATGTCCAAAAGACAAACAGATTCATTTGGCTATGATATTTTCGCAAGGTGCATATTCTGGCCAGCTGCCCCTGCCGCAGCGGCATGGAAGCAACAAGCTGCTTTGCGTAAATATGGCGCAGTAGCACCAGATCCAGTTGCATGTTTGGTCGATAACTTCTAGTGACAATATGATCGATATAGACATAAGTTCCGACTTTCTGTAGACAGGATCGAGCTCAAGACGGTTCGAGGATCAAGAGTTCGCAAGCCTCGCCTAACATTATCCTGTAGGCGGCAGCCTAGCACAACCCTTACCCCAAGCACCGTTGTCGCTAGAAGCTAAACTCGCTCAAAGTTTTCACTTTTTTCTAAGGCTACCTTGATGGTCTTGTGCATATTAAACCCCCTATTTCTTTTCTTGACCCCGAATGCATCACGAATGACATAACCACGTTGATTGCTAACCACACGAGTCCCATGCATCTCGAATTCAGTCGAATAATGCGTATGCCCGTAGATCCAGTACTTTACCACATCCCACGTCTCATCGTCGGACAGGACATCTGTGGCAAAGGCAGAGGTCCAAGGATTCTCAAGATGTTCGGGTTTGGATGTCCCCAGAACCAAAGGCGCGTGATGTGTCACCACGAGAACTGACTGGCCCGGGTCTAACTTGGCCAGCTCCGCTTTTAGCCAAGCAACGTCCGACGCGTGCGCGCGATTATGGTTGTCCACTGTCCAGTCCTCGATCCGGCGAAAGTCTTTCACTCTCTGCCGTACAACCTCTTTGGCATCATTGGGGACGTGGGACCAGAGCGTGCAGCCCAAAATCGTCAAATTGGCGGCTGGGAAATCGAATCTTGTTTGTTGGAGGTAGGACAACTTGCCTTGCAAGCATGGCTCCTTTTCCAACCGCCTGGCGGTTGCGTGCGCCTTGGCAAAGTCGAGGCCGTAAAACTCGTGGTTGCCTAGGACGAGAAAGACGCGATCATAGCGTGCGGTCTGCTTGCTGATAAAGTCCAGATAGGCGTCGTAGTGCGAGAGAAGACCAATGTCGCCGGCGAGAATCAGATGTGGTGCAGTGACGGGAAAATCAAAGACGGCATAGTCCTGTCCAACCTCGAGATGGAGGTCAGAAAGGACCTGAAAGAGCAGGGTAGTGCTCGTAGATTTGATCGCGCGATTGGCGGGGCAGGCGCTCATTGTAGAGATAAATCGCTGCATGAATGCTGTTTTCCAGTAACTACTAACCAGTGCAGCAGCCAATACAATCGTCCAATTGCCGTGTGGTCAACGCGGCAAATCACGTACGGTATAGGGACTCTATTAAGTATAAGCAGGTCATCAGTCAATCACCATTTAGCTACCTGTATAGCCATAGTGGACTCGTACGTACAGCGAGGTAGCAATTTTTTTTTGTTTTTCTCTCTTTTTTCTCCAGCTAGTAAAAAAGTCTAGTAGCGTGGAGCTTGCAGCTGTTCGGCGGCTGAAATCCAACAATCATGCTGGCTCCAACAACTAACATTTGAATGCTCAGAACCCTGGGATTCACGCTACGATGTGTAGTAGACAACTTTTACGCGCGAAGTTTCCAAACGTGGATTGTGTTATTGGAGCCACTCGACAATCCATTGTATGTATTTGACTACTTCCGTTATCTCGTTTCGTCCCATTGGGTCATTCTTTCGTGCCTGCGTGCGGTCTCCAGCATGTGGCTTGATTGTCTGTAGACGTAGAATCAATCGTACTAACCTAAGGTTAGGTTACTTAAACACGTATACCGTATGCTCGGCAGCCAATACTGACGCCATAGCTTTGTTGACCAGTGCTTGTTGGACCTATACAAATCTGCTCGCTTTCAAGCCCAATCATCGAAATTGTAAGTTCCAGGTCGACCAGCTTGACAGTAATTGTGCCATCGCCGGTTTGCTTCTATTGTTCGCTCGACAGCCGCTTCAGCCACTTCACGTGCATTGACCGTTTCGCCCAAAATCATAGTTCCAGCATCACGATACCGTGCAATCCGATCAAGGATCTCCTCGCAGTCCTTCCAAATTCGACGCCTGTTTCTCAACCCCAGCAGACGGGGCATATTCCGAGCAAGTTCACAACGCAAACGATACCAATCTGTCTTTTCGGGAGCTGGCAAAGATGCCGTTGAAGGGAGAGGACCTGGCTCGTTTTCCTCTTTGTCGGCAGCTTGGGTCAACGCAGCAATTGCAGCCTGATGCAAGCCATCATCTCCATGACTGCGAGCATCTTCTTCGAGAACATCTATCGCTTGCCAGATTGGTTGTCCACGTTCGACTCGCTGTTCATCTCTGCGGCGCAATTCGGCAGCCCTGGTATAAACCCATTTAGAGTAACCTAGACTGCACCATGCCTCCCAGACCCAAGGCAATTCCCGCAAGGTCAACTTGCGAAATAGTGCTTGTGGCAGCTGGTGAAAGGACCGAGAGGCGAGTCGGAGATTCGCAATGTCTCGCGACTCCAGCTCCTCTAGCACCATAAAACGCAACTCTCGCGGCAGCTGGGCAAACAGGTCATGAGATGCGCAGTCGACTTCTCCAAATACAGGTGTATCGTAACCAAAGTCGGGGTCACCTGTCCGATCCGAGGCAGCCAAAATGGATCCCCATTTGGCACCAATACAGGGATTCGCGACAAGGAATTCGTTGCCGGCGACATGTTCAAACCACTGGTCGTGATTGACAGCGGGATCTCGAGGGAAACTGTAGTAGCCATCCCCGCCCTCAATGATCCACCAATTGATGAGCCCTTCGTAATCAACAGCCCCGTTTCGCAGCATGGAAGCACGTTTAAAAACTTCGAGGCACGTCGGATGAAATGGCATAGAATACTCTTCGGCCTCCTCGGTGATATAAAAAATGTTATCAGCCTTTGGGGAGCTGCAATCATGCCGAGAGGGAAACACTGTCGGCCAATTCATGTCTCGGCTCGGAGATGTATCACAGAGACCGCTAAGGAAGAATCTGCCGGACTTTTCGAATTCCTCATCATCGGACTCGGATTCCCATTCCCCGTCGTTGTCCTTGGGAACAAGGCATTGCAAAGTGGTACATCCAAACATGTCCTCTGCAGAGATAGCGTGTCCATTGAAAGCTCCGTCACAGTAGGTATGTTCAGACCACTTGCAATCTAGTCCACCGGCAATATGTTCATACTCAATCGTGTCATCCTCTGGCGCGTCGCGCTCCGGCAGCATGACCTCGGGTTGTGCCGCAGGAGGAGCCAAACTTTGAATGAAGGCTCTGTATACGTCCGAGGCCTCCGAGGAGCATGACATGGCATCGTCATCCTCGTCCATGGCGGTCTTTGGCTCGCTCTCATAGTCGGAATCGTACTCATAGGGATCGGAAATTTCTTCCGACGACCGATGCATGTAATCGCCGTCTTCTTCCCCATCTTCATCAACCTTAATGGTGAGATCTGGAGCCTGAACAGGGTTGCGGACAACGACCTTGCATCCTGCTGATGGCGAACAAGCCCTCGAGGAGGACACTGAATGCCGACGGGGAAACCCGCCATTACCATATCCTGTATAGTTCCATGCAGCGGATCGCGGCTCTGTCGGTGTTCGAAGGCGGCCAATGTTGAAGCTCATGCCGCAAATCTGACAAGCAATCTCTGAATATCCCATGTTGCCTTTTATGATTAAGAAAATGCATGTGTGGAGACAATGGAATGCGGGTGACGAAGGATGCCCAAGTGCCGCCCGCGGCCTATTTATCGCGTGGTGGGTGGTAATCACATACCAGCGTAAATTAGGCACCATTTGGTCACTGTGAGAACCGCACCATAATGTAGTAAAGTGGACCAGCAGCTAGCAAAGTCAGCGAAATGGTTAGTCTCGTCCTTTGACCGTTAGGCAACCCTCGGTGCCTATCCGTAAGCGTTTACCCTTAGGCTGCCTAGTATCCATTAGCGGACTTGGTTCACTAAGCTAGATGATAGGTATTGGAAGATGTTCTCTACTTTAATGCCAAAAGAGAAAAAAGAGATTTGGTATACAATTTTGCAAAATGAGAACCATACGTAAAGGTCTATCTAAATTTATAATGATTCATCATCTGATCATTTATTGTGTTTTCTCGTGATTGGTCTTTGTGCCTGTATTTCTCGTACACCCGAACCCTGGAGCGTCGCATACTAGTACAAGTGTAAACTATGTGCATACTATAAATAATAATGAGAATTGCGTTGCCACCAACCGGGGTTTATCATGCACCAAAAGCCGAGGAACACTGAGGTTACATTCCCGGATCGCTCTTGATAGGATACTTGAATCAGAAGTCAAGTTTATTCAGCTGATGCATATATGGCTATGCAACCAAGCCCTTGCTACCGCAGCATCACAAGATCAGCGTATGCTGTACTTGGAACAGCAATCCGTACCAAATCCTGTCTTATGATTGTGTTGTCCACCTTTCAAGATTTGGATACGCCATTAGGGTCAGAGCTCTCTCTGATGTGATGCATCCGCCCGATATTCTCAGCGCCAAAGACAGAGGTGGAGTTTGCTCTTCATAACAATAACACAGGAATAGAAAGGGTGATCGTTTTTGGTTTTTTCGGATGCCTCTTTCGTTTGCGAAGTTGTGTAGAGCAAGAATTGTCTCATTCTGATTGTATCTAAGTCGTGGCTCCGGCGCAAATTGAAGTCATGGCAAAATACAGAGCCAAGTTGGTCCACTCGGGTGCAGGACATAACGCATAAAGGACTTACCCGTAAGTGTACCGTCTGTATCTTCAATACCCAAGGAATCTCCATCTCTCTCTGTCATGATCTGGATGGTACTGTCAGCGGGTTGTCGGCGAGTTTTATGCTATGTTCACTTGGATGGCAGGGAGGCTGATCATCTTGCTTGCTTCTTTTTGGAAATTGTGGCGACAATTGGGTTGATCTCAACATTTCTTTCGACAGAAATGAGACTGAAGACAATGGAGGATCCATCCACGTATCATGTCCGTTGGAGGTGATTAAATATCTGTCTCACACTTTCGATATCTCCCGGTCATAAGAGCTGGAACCTGTACCAAGATGAACTCCGCTGAACTGTATGCGAACATACCACTATGGTCCGCGTCGAGCGGAAATTTTGTGCTTATCCCCAGGTATCGGCCCGGTCACCCCTGTGTGATTGATACAAATGCCAACGGCAGAAAGATTATGATAAGCGAATTCAAGATAGATATCAGCCCAGGCAGCCTCTTACCAAAGTCGAATAGGGCCCTCCCTTCTACGAAACACGATCCTTGCCATCAGAGCCAATTAAATTATGCCACCACGGAGTCCATTGGGGGCTTGATGGATCAGCCAAATATAGTTACCAAGAAAAACAAATTTACAATATTATCTGCGAGTGATCGAAATGATACTCGCAACCTCTCCCGAGCTCACTAGTTGAATTTTTTATTGAGGCCTGACTCATATTGAAATAAGAATCAATTTTCTATTTGCGCCTCGTGTCCAAGCAAAGTTCATTAAGGAAGCAACCAACGAGGCTCTTAGGGATTTTATGAGAATGGTCAAACGCTCTGCAGCAGATGACGTCTGGGTAGACATTCACAGCATGCATGCATTACTAAGAAACTTCATCCACGACTGTCATTTATTGGTATGAACTATCAATCAGAATGGCAAATGAACAGGCTATTTTGCCCTACACGAGATTCCTCTTGGGAGTTGTCCCAATTTCGTTTGGCAGACCACTGCCTCCAGCACGAACGTTTCTTGTAGGAGGGTGGGTAAGAAGAAGAGACGAACGATTCTGTCGAATCCGCTGGATTTGAATTCATTCTGTTATAACTTGAATATAGCTGTCTAGGCGCCTTTCTTACACGGTCTACTATAATGCGAGTTACCAAGACCCAAACAAAAACCTTTTTTAGTGGTAAATTTTATTCACAAATTTTAAATAGTTTACATTTTTCAGAAAATGTCAGGTTGCGCCGGACGCTGGTGTATTACTGCCACCTTATTGTGGCTGGTGTGGCTAAGATGCAAAGACTTTTTATTCCTCTCACACTATAGTAAGATAGTGAATTTATGCTTTTACCAGACTTTAATCCTGACCATTAGTCCTTGCTATAGCCTATTGGTGCGGCCATCCGGCAAACGGTTATCCTCAAGCTAAAGCCTATACAGGATATGTCCGGCGGTGTGATTTGAAGCGCCGTGCAGGATTCAGAGGCCTGTAGCATGTCAGCATTTGGACTCATCTGAAGTGGCAATAATAAAGTGACGAGGCTCGTACGAGGTAGAAATGATGACCCTCAAGCGACTGTGTATTGTTCTATTCTGTAGGACCATGCCTTGGACCATAGCATTGCAAACTTTTGTCGTTTTCGGTCTAGAATGACCCGATTTTAAGGCAGCGCACTACATACAGAGTACATAGTACGCTACAAACCGCTACAAGAATTCGGGAACCGGGGTCAATTATGCCTGTACTTCGACACCTGGGGGGTGATGTATTCTTATCTGTACCGCGGTACTGTCCCTGGTGTTGAGCTCCACGCGCCCACATTGCTCCTAGATTAGTCACTACAGAGTACATTGTACGGGTACATAGCCACTAGTGCCGGATACACGCCGCGGCAAGTGGGTATTTGTCAAGGTACGATATACAGGGACAGGCCAACAAGCAACATTGAATGATCTGACTGTGGGGATTCGAAAGTCGCCAATGAATCCCTCGAGTTACGGCACTCGTGCCTACTAGTACAATCACGCAACTCCTTGGTTTGACATTGCCGTTGCATACTCGAAGTCGGGCCCTTAGAATGATGGTGTAGGTACTTCGTGCTCAATGTAGAGTAATGTTCACTCCATTCTCAATGTGACGGATTGCTTACGCAAAGGTACGCATTATACCCGGTTTCTTCATGGTAGAACCAAAATGATTGTCTTGACTTATCGGAGCATGGCGTAGGATCTGACAATCTCATAGTGCTCCTCACTCCTACGATATGAGAATTTAGTTCTTTTGGTATTGCGAGATACTCCAAATATTTATGACACCGCGATTACGAGGTTTGTGAAGAATGCGAGGGTTTACCGTGCATAGTGCCTTGAATCGTGACACTATTGACTAGTACCATTGCTTAAGTCCTGTTTCTGGTTTGTCAACTATTCGCCAAGGTGACAGCAACGCTCTGGCAAACACCCCAGGATGCGTCCTTTGACCCCTCGAGCTTGGAGCTTGCCTCTATCGACAAAGGTTCATATTCGTCGAGCAACTAATGCTACTGCCCCATCTTTCAATCCATTTTCTGTGCAGTCACTTGCAGTTCCTCACCTGACTGCTAGGACTATTGAATATTCGATACAGCAGAATCATGTCAATGATGTTCACGAGCAACTCGGGCGCCATGGTATACTCAAGATCAGTTTGAGCTTCCCAGACCCAGAGAGCCGGTATCTTGAGCAACTGGTTTCAAGTCTCCACGAGTACTGCGGCCACCAGCTACCCATTACACACAGTGCCTCGCGTGGGTGGTTTTGGGACGTACGGCCAGAGAGCGTCGCCTTCCAGACAGCCAACCATCGCGCAAGATCAGAGACGATGGATGAATTCCCCTGGCATACCGACTGCAGCTATGAAGAATTGCCTCCACGGTATTTTGCACTCCAAGTCCTCCAGCATGACAGATTTGGCGGAGGTACTCTGTCGGCTATGAATATTGAGAGGCTCAATCAATCCTTGTCTCAATCCTCCCAGAGCTCGTTAATGAGACAGGAGTTTGGGATCAAAATTCCAAAAGAGTTTATCAAGGATCCGGCGAAACAGCAGATTGTGGGGAATTTAATGGCTATTGACCCGGAGAGCCAATCGTGTATGATGCGTTTTAGAAGAGATCTGGTGATACCAATGACGAAAAGCGCCTCGGATGCTCTCGAAGAACTTGATGCCTGCCTGAAGCGCGCAAACGCCACGGCCCAGGCAGAGTCGCAGTCAATCGTGCATCTCACCCCTTCCCGTCTTCCCACGGGCACCATTATTATGATGGATAACCGTCGTTGGTTGCATTCTCGGAACAATATCAACGACCCGAAGCGTCACCTGCGCCGCCTTCGTTGGGACGCCATCTCGTTCCCTGATAGCGGTAAAACAATGGAATTAAGGTCAAGCGGGCAAGATTAGGTTTTCATTGGGGTGGTCGATAATAAAATAGTGTATTATCTCCTTGTTCTTGCAGCCATATATACCTTCGTCTTTCAATCAAGCATGTTTAAAGGCTTTGTCAAATGTGTATAATCTGATTCCGCGCGCCTTTGGAACTGGACGATTTCTCCAGGGGACTTCCAAGTCAGTGAATTTTGCTTTAGTGGTTATTTGTGGAGAGGGCGGGGATTCCCACAGCGCTTGTCTCCGCCTTCTGCCTCTAATTCGAGGGGGTACTAATGCCACACTTATCCCCAATTCTTCGTTCAAGCCCCTGTAAGCGGCCCCCCGCTGTCACTCTGTGTAGATGGATACAGCTGAGTAGCAGCACTGAGGCTCTAATGTAAATATGAGCCCTGAAGACAGTCATCATTTTTGTCTTGTTCATTCTTGCAGTCATTACCCTTTTCAATCTATGTTGTACCTCCAACATCATGGATGAGTCTACTCCACTTCTTGAGAATCAATCGCATTCTCTCTCTCAAAAAAGGCTCTTGGTCATATTTCCTGCTCTTGCGCTCATACAGTTCACCTCGTTCCTGGACCAAACGTCCATATCCACCAGTCTTCCCGCCATCGCTTCGGCCCTCCATACGGGAGCCTCTATCTCTCTCGTCGGCGCTTGTTTTCTTATTACTAGCACAAGTATCCAACTCATCAATGGAAGGCTTTCGGATATTTTCAGCCGCAAGATCTCGCTTATCGCGGCTCTTTCAATTATGGGAGGGGGCAACGTGCTCTCGGGCTTTTCTGGGACACCTCTGCAATTGTTCGCCGCCAGAGCGTTTACCGGCTTTGGTGCCGGGGCCATAAATGCGCTTGTACAGATTGCGATTGCGGATATCACGACGTTAGAGCAGCGCGGCTATTACTTTGGCATAGTCGGTGCGGCGACGGCGCTGGGAAACGGGCTCGGTCCCGTCATAGGAGGGGCTTTGACGCAGGTTGCTGGATGGCGGTGGGCGTTCTGGTTTGTGAGCCCTCTGTGCTTTGTGGCTATTTGTTATCTCGTGTCAGTTTGGCCGACATCTTCTTCGACGCATGCCAAAGGCCGAGTCTGGGACAAGTTGAAGCTGGTGGACTGGGCTGGAGCCCTTGCCAGTCTTTTTGGCATTACTTTGTTCCTCGTGAGTATTTGCGTTGTTCTCCTCCGACCTGGCACATTTTGGGATTAACTAATGGGTTTTGAAACAGATTCCGATATCACAAGGCGGAACTACCATGTCATGGACCTCTCCGGTGACGATTGGCATGCTCATCGCTGGCGTGACGCTATTCGGCATCTTTTTGATTATCGAATGGCGATTTGCGAAACTGCCCCTGCTGCCATTCCGGCTTTTCAGCTACAATCGTTCCACGAATATTCTGATTTTCATTAACATTCTGATCGGCTGGATTTATTGGGGTAATTTGTTTGTTCTTCCGTTGTACCTGCAGAACGTCCGAGGGTTCAGTCCGTCTCAGGCTGGCGTTTTGCTCTTACCAATGGTCATCTCCCATGGAGTGACATCGGCTCTGACTGGCATTCTCATATCCTTTCTTGGACACTACAAACCCATTATTGTAACAGGAGCCACCTGCTGGGCTTTGGCCGCAGTCGCCAAGTTTTACATTGATCAAGACACCCAGATTTGGAGCCTCATCGTCGTCGGCATCCTCGACGGTGTAGGAGTCGGGTGTTCTTTGCAGCCTGGTTAGTGAACCTTGAACCTCCTGTATCGTATGTTTCGTCGCTGATAGAAATCCCCCAGTTCTTGTGGGACTTTTCGCAGCATCCGATTCCGATGACCGAGCCGTTTTAACAGGACTACGAAATTTCTTACGAGACATTGGAGGCGCAACTAGTACTACAGGTATGTGTTTGATTTAGCTGCTCCACACGACCGCTGGTTCTGACATGATACCCGTACAGTCTCTGGTGCTATCTTGAGCAACGTTTTATATGTCCAGTTAAAGTCCAGATTCAGCCCGGAACTTATCGCGAAACTGGTTTCATCAGCCAATGCACTGGAAAACTTGCATCTGACGGACGAAGAGAAAGCCCTGGTAAATCAAGGGTATATGGATGGGCTTCACGCTGTGTTCGCGTCATTTGCTGTACTCGTCGCCATCCATCTCGGCATGTGCTTATGTATCAAGGACTATGGATTGAAGCGTAATAGCCCTCCACAGATGCATCGGCAGACTTGAATCAAAGTCGTTGCTATTTCTGAATATAGCAGACTCTACAGAAGATGCATGCCCTGGTGTATGCGTGCTGTTACTCATGCTTACAAGCTAAGAAAGCAGAAAGAGACCACTCGCTCCCCTCCGTAAATTAGTGACGCAACAGTGCTATGAATGACCTGAGATGTGAGTTCTCCCGACGGTCTTTTGATTGCGATTATAGCAACCTTTTCTGGCTGCGTAAGGGAGGGGCATACACTAAATTCGGTATATTTAAGCATAGTATACAGAGACCATCCCGAGCAGTTGACTTTGTTCCAGTTGTGAAAAGGAGGGAGCCGAAATACCAAGATTGGGGATTGCTCCTACAGGATTCGCACTAGAACTATTTCCCAGTATTTCCAATTGCATCTAGTATAGGCGAGAGACCAGATTTGAAGATACACTTGGTGAGAGCGTATCTTTGCCTCTCGAGAACAAGCAGCGGGGTGGGCCTGCTGTAACGGCCTGGCCTGGACCTCATCAGTGGATCTGATCGCCCCAATCGCCAGACCACCACTCTTGCCGCCTTTCCAGGTTGTATTGGCCCGTACCTGCAGAGCTGGAGCTCGAGGCACTTTCCCTCGAATACCGCACCGTACACTACCATGCACACCTACCTACTTTTTGGTCTCGATATAGTATCCCGGTCTTGAGCCTCATTCTGCTGCTCCCACGCATTTATGCCTGTAGTTATGCTTACCCATTGTTGAGACAAATTGATTTCCCGCGACGTGATCTGCGCTGCTTGAATAAAAACATCGCACGTGCAGCCCGTCCTTCAGATCTACCTACTCCAGGGTTCTTTTGAGCTCGGATCCTCAAGCTCAGCCGTTCTTGTCTCACTATGTGTTGGAATATTTGAAATTGAAAAAGAGCATATTTTGCAGCCTCTTGGCAGATGAATCTAATCTTTTTCAAACACGCTTTCTATTTTCATGATTATGCTTCGGAGCGTCTTGAAAGACATAGTTGAGGCCACGATCATGCTGAGCCAACTCCCCAGAATGATTCGATACATGATTCATGCAACACTCTTGATGTCGTCAAGTCTCCTGGTTCCCAGCCTTGTTCGAGGCTCTGCATTCTTGTATTAGAACTTCATGCTTCCCTGTCGACCAACACTCTCAACATTAACTCCTAACTTGTTGAGTGTATTGATATTGGTAACACCTCGGCCATCGAATATCCATTTCGGCTTCTGGAGATGTTCTGCAATCTTGCTCCAATCCAACCTTTCTCGGGCTTTGTGTTCCGATAGGCTGTAGCCCGTTGAATCGTGACCCTGGCCAGGACAACAGTCAGGGCAGTCGTCTGTACATGAGGGCCCATGAACATACAGCTGTAATGGATCAGATCCAGCTAGACATGTACTCGATTCAAGCAGATACTGATGAAGAGCTAGGACTTGAGACTGAGATGGAGGGCCCTGCAGATCAAATGGCCTCGGGTCAACAGACCCAGCGCGAGGTCGCCCCAAGGATGGGGGCTTCGATGTATCCATGCGGAACTCCTCAAATTCAGTTGTAATAAGAACCGCGTGAGACGCCGCGCATGCCTGGTACGGGTTGTCGTACACTACTATAGGGCCGCCATCGGCCTTCAATTGTCCTTGAAGCAGCATCTTGATTTCATTTCGGACAACGGCCGGATTGCAACAAGGATCGAAGATTGCGATTTCTTTCGGGCCTTCTTGTAGTAGCGTTTCGATGATTTCCAAAGCCGGAGACTCCCGTGTATCGGACGTATCTGCTTTGAACGCATAACCGAGAACGGTAACCTTTTTTCCAATCAAGGTGTTATTAAGTGTCTTAATAACACGCTTACTGAAGCGGCCAAGTTGGTATTCGTTCATTGTAACAACTTGACGCCAGTAGTCACCGACCTCTTCAAGTCCGAGAGACTCAGCCAAATATATTAGGCTGAAAATATCCTTTTTGAAACAACTGCCACCAAATCCGATTCCAGCCTTTAGGAACTTGCTACCAATCCGTGGATCACAGCCGATGGACGCCGCGATTTCGGTTATATCTGCGCCAGTCTTTTCGCAGATTGCAGAAATAGAATTGATAGAGCTAATCCTTTGGGCCAACATGGAATTCGCAACTAGCTTAGCTAGTTCTGAAGACCAAATATTGGTTGTAATGATTCGTTGTCTAGGTACCCAAGTGGCATAGACATCGGCGAGTGCTTTAGATGCTTGTTGACCCGAGATTGTGACCGAACTTCCAATTAAAATACGGTCGGGGTTGAGGAGATCAGCCATAGCTGTACCGGCTGCCAGAAATTCCGGATTTGATAGGATCTCAAAATAGACACCTGGACGGTGGATTGATATCTAGCACCGCTGTCAGTTATCAGATGATCAATTGGTAGATGGTGCGGTGATACTAACCGTATCCTTCACGAGCTGCGCAGTTTTGCACGGTACGGTTGACTTTTCCACGATAATTGTTCCAGGCCGGGCGTGTTGTGCAACTATGCTGATGACTGCCTCAAAAGCGGTCATGTCCGTAGCACTGCCAGCACCAATACCCTTGGTTTTAGTCGGAGTGTTAACAGCGACAAACACCATATCGGCCTCGCTAATGCATTGGGCAATATTTGTAGAAAAAAAGAGATTCGGCGTGCGAGCTGGGATAGTATGCACGTTGTTTGATGATAAACCTCCGGAAGGGTTCATGAGAGGTGCATTAACAAATGAAACTTCTCTCGACCCATCTCGAGCGATCCGGACAACATGTCCAAGACCCGGCTCATAAATCGGCAGATGCTTGGAATTCCAGCGTTGAATGCGTTTCTCGTCCCTATCTACGACTGTAACGCGAATGTGTGGATTCTGGTATGCAATTACAGCCGCGGTTGGACCGCCTGATTGGAATTAGCCATTGGCCATAGGAAATAGGATCGAACAACTCACCGACATAGCCAGCGCCGACACAGCAAATATTGCGTACAGAAAATGGCTGGGCATTAGGTGACGCGTTTAGGGAAGGATCAAACGTCAAGCTACCTTCGGGAGTAGAAGGAACTGTAGAGTCACCACTCTCTGTGATATCACCATCATGAGTGCTGGCAGTTGGCCGAGGAGAGAAATCCATCTTGACAAAATAGTGCAAATCTGAAACGCTCAGTCTGCAGAGCCATCTGCTTTCTGAAGGTTCCGGACTTGTAGAGAAGAGAAAGGTACGAGAAAAGAAGTGTCGGGCGTAAGATCAAGTGTTGCGAGATTCCGGAAACACTGCGATCAAGTCCGTGATACTTCAAAGAAGGACTACAGTGATTTTGAATTGCAACAGGTCTCATTAATACACCATACGGGCCTCAAGGATACAAAGTGCGTGCTAGTCTGGAATCTCGGCCAATGGGCTTAAGCGAATATTAGGTATTCTGGAGTAAATCCTTCTAGAGAAGATACATCTCAGATACTGCGTAGTAGCATAACTTCAGGATGACTTGGCACCAGAGATTTGATTCCAATTTGAGCCAAAGAAGATAGTCCTTGGCAGGTACGTAGCGATTTTGGATGTCTATGGACTCTAAAAGTCCTGGAACATGAACCTTGCCAGGCAAGTACACTACTATGTAAGCATTTAGCACTTAACATCCTTCCTAGTGTGCTGGAGACACCGCTATATACTGGGTGAACAGGTGGGGCTTCCCGTGAAATGACAAGTCGTACTCCGTACCTCCTGTATCCCTGATCGGTTAGATAATGTTGATGGAGATGATGCTTACCTGATACAGCTTAAACTGTCTTTTCCATATGTGTTTACTGTTTATTTTCATGATTTATGCTCTGTGCCTCTCAGATTCTGTAGGATCAAGCTTATCCAAGTTTAGTGGTGCCGGGTGAATGCCTGGCATCCCTGTTACAGCCCACCTGACCTGGACTGTGAGAGCGATATTCTATCCACTATTTGACAATTGCCATCGTGTCATCGGAATCTTCAGCCGCTTCAAAAGACCCTGCATACCATCTACAGTAGGCAGGTAGTTAGGTAGTTACATACCTGGCCTAGGTATGTACAAGTTGGTGCCATGTAACATGTACTGTGGTTGAGTGTGGTTATTTTGTCTCGTATTCACATACCGACCAGCGCTCCTCATCGCGGGGTTTTTCTTCAATAAGCATAAAAACTGCTATTGCAACGACACAGACAAATGTACTTACCAAGGCACTCGCTTCTGAGAAACCTATGTACTGCCCATTGATCTTTACAGAGGACCTTTCGCAAGCGTTGTGCTCTACTAAGATTCTAAACTGACTAACCTAGCGTTTTACTTGTCATCCCTCGCCTTCTGCCTTCGTCCTCTTGGTCTTACCACAAAAACGTCTCAAAGGGGTGGATTCCATTGCAGTAATAGTAGGTTTTGGTACTGTATCTAGCATTTTCGCACGTCTTCCAATCTTCCATATTCTTGTGTTGCGATCGCCCTGCTTCTGCAATCAGGTTGGATACTGGAAGCTTTCCAGACCCACGGGAGAAAAAAGCTAACGCAGCAGACACTGTCGTCATCGTCAGTCTTGGGATATTTTCCCGAACTATCTGGCGGAACAAGAGTATTGTTGCTGGGTGTATAGGAGGACAGCGATAGCTATTGGCAGTTAGAGTACTCTACTATGAATACAGCCTTTCAAGTGCGTACTATAGTATGAAGGAACTGGTATGGAAGCTTATGACAGAGTTCGCAACTTGTGTCAAGTGAATTACGTAGGTACATGTTCTGAATTACATACGTCCACTTGAGCATCTAAGTCGCTTAGTACCTATCTCTAGTGCTAACTGTTTAGATTTCCAGCACTCTATTGTTCGTTGGAGAGCTGTACTAGCGCTCTTTAGCGCCCGTACTCTATTTTGCAGTCAGCGCCAGAATTGCACTGAGCCTTCCCCTCCTAGCTACTGTGTAGTATAGCAGAACTTTACGGTGTCCAATTGAACGCATGCCACTGATGCAAATACTCTTTACTCTGTACGTCGTTCAGAATTGGTGGGGCTTGTCATGACTAGTAAACGGTTCTGACTCTGTAATAGTCGCTGATCGAACTCGTCCAATGCAAGGTAGGAAGCTGTTTCACCCTAATCAGCCGAGCTTGACCCGCGCAGCGTGACTCACGTCCTGCCATGAGGTGAAGGAGGGGTAGCTTTTCAGTGGAAGTAAACATCTTTCCTTACTGCAACGTGAAGCTAAACATTGCCTTGCGCGTTATTCTTTGCCGACCTCCACGACGTCGTCTCAATCGCTTTTGCGTGCGCTCCTTGCGCGCTCGTCGGCGCCGTTCGTCACTAGATCATTCAGCACCTTGACAATGGCTTCTAACAGGGCACCAGGAAACCCGAGTAAGTCCAGTCATGTAGAGCCCGACGCCCAAGATTGAGCACCTCGCTGATATACTTTTCCCACGACGAAGCTGGCGCAGCCACTCCGCAACAGGATGGTACACCGATTCCCGTGTCTAGCGACACCAAACCCGCCATTGAGCCGAGTGCAGCCAGCCAGGACGCGACACAGCCCCCCGCCCAGCCCAAAGTGAAGACCGAGAAGGAGCTCGAACGAGAACGTAAGAAGGCAGAAAAGCAGGCCCTATTCGAGAAAAAGAAAGCCGCCAAGGCCGAAGCAGCTGCCGCCACTGCGAAGAAGTCCAAAGAGAAGGAGAAGGTCAAGAAGCCCGAGGTCGAGGTCCTGCCCCCCTACGTTGAGGAAACTCCGGAAGGAGAGAAGAAGCGACTCAGGCCGTTTGACGACCCTTATTATTCCTCGTATCACCCCGCTGCTGTCGAGTCGGCTTGGTACTCATGGTGGGAGAAGGAGGGATACTTCAAGCCGCAATTCACACCGGAAGGCAATGTCAAGCCCGAGGGCAAGTTCGTCATTGTTGTGCCTCCCCCGAATGTCACGGGAGCCCTGCAGTAAGCCCTCTGACTCATACATCTTCCAAGCTCAACGTGGCTAATCATTGGCATGAACAGTATGGGCCATGCCCTGGGCAACTCACTGCAAGACCTGATGATCCGCTACAACCGACAAAAGGGAAAAACTACATTGTGGCTGCCCGGTTGCGACCATGCTGGTAAGCTTTCCACTAACATATCATGCTCAATCAACATTGTCTGACGATTTTCAAGGCATCGCAACACAGAGCGTGGTGGAGAAGGCGCTCTATAAAAAGAACAAACAGACTAGACATGAGCTTGGGAGAACAAAGTTCATCGAGCTCGTACAAGATTGGAAGGAGGATTACCACCAGAAGATCAACAATGCCTTCAGAAAAATGGGAAGCAGTCTGGATTGGAGTAGAGAGGCATTCACAATGGTGCGTACTCCCAGTTTTCATATCGTAGTGGTGGCATTTACACTGAACCCTCATTAGGACGAGCACTTTTCATCAGCTGTCGCAGATGTTTTCATCAAATTCCACGAAGAGGGCATCATCTATCGAGCTAACCGTCTAGTCAACTGGGATTCCACATTGACCACGGCTCTGAGCAATGTCGAGGTGGACAGCAAGGAGTTGTCAGGACGAACACTCCTTGACGTACCTGGCTACGAGAGAAAGGTCGAGTTCGGAATCATTGTTCACTTCAAGTATCCGATTGAGAACTCGGAGGAGACCATTGAAGTCGCCACAACGCGTCCCGAGACCATGCTGGGTGACAGTGGTATCGCTGTACATCCCGAGGATCCTCGGTACACTCATCTAGTGGGCAAATTTGCCGTCCATCCCTTCATCGAGGGCCGGAGGCTTCCAATCGTGGCCGACCGATATGTCGACCGCGAATTTGGTACTGGTGCCGTCAAACTGACTCCCGCGCACGACCTAAACGATTTCAAGCTGGGAACAACTCACAATCTCGAGTTCATCAATATCTTGACAGATGATGGCTTGATTAACGAAAATGGTGGCCCGTACCAAGGCCAGAAGCGATTCGATGTCCGGTACTCTATTCAAGAGGATCTAAAGAAACTCGGCCTCTACGTGGATAAGAAGGACAACCCCATGAGTGTACCGCTCTCGGAAAGGACCAAGGATGTCGTCGAACCCCTCATGAAACCACAATGGTGGGTGAAGATGGCTGATCTCACAGAACCAGCTGTAAGTCCCACCAACTCTATATCTATCTCTGCACTGTCTTATTTGCTCATATTTTGTCTTAGATCAAAGCAGTCGAGACCGGCCAGATCAAGATCAGGCCCGACTCCGCAGAGAGAAACTACCTCCAGTGGATGGCAAACATCAACGACTGGTGCATTTCAAGACAATTGTGGTGGGGACATCAGTGCCCTGTGTATCGAGTTCGCTTTGAAGACGAAGAGGACGGTCCTGATACCGACGACAGATGGTTCGCGGCACGAACTGAGGAAGAAGGTATGGCAGTCTTATTACCAAATGCTTTCTGAGCGTTGAATACTGATGAGAGTATAGCCTCCGCCAAAGCCAAGAAGGCATTCCCCGACAGGAAGTTTGAACTGGTTAGTCAATACCCTTATCCCTTCCTTTTTTTTCTTAAATAGTCCGAGCTGTCACGTAGTGCATCTCTCGGTGAATATTATTATTCTGGGTTCGCCAGAGGCCTACGACTAAGAGACTTACGAATGAGATAATAGATTCGAGATGAAGATGTCCTTGATACATGGTTCAGCTCTGGTCTCTGGCCATTTGCAACTCTTGGCTGGCCCAATAATACTCCGGACATGTCTCGTCTCTTCCCTACCAGTGTCCTAGAGACTGGATGGGATATCATGTAAGTCTAACCTGCGCGCGCAGAAGCCCTGCGAAAAGCTGACTCAGAGTTCTGCAGTCCCTTCTGGGTCGCTCGCATGATCTTCCTCGGTATCAAACTAACTGTAAGTTTCAAAACAATGCACATGGGGCGACTTGTAACAGAGGCAAATATTTGCGCTGCGTCTCCCCTCGACACGGTAGAAATACTAACCGGATGAACAGGGCCAAGTGCCATTCTCCGAGGTCTTTTGTCATTCTCTGAGTAAGTCAACAGTCGCAGATCCGGTCTAGCTTACGCAGAGCTAACGTATTTATAGTTCGAGACTCCGATGGACGGAAGATGAGCAAATCACTCGGCAATGTTATTGATCCTTTAGATGTGACTCGCGGCATCGAGCTCCAAGCTCTCCACGACAAGCTACTGGTTGGCAACCTTGCTCCTGCCGAAGTTAAGAAAGCTACCGCATACCAGAAGACGGCATTCCCACAAGGCATTCCCGAATGCGGAGCAGACGCGCTTCGCTTCGCTCTCATTGCCTACACTACAGGCGGCGGCGATATCAATTTCGAAATCAATGTCATCTACCTGTACAGACGCTTCTGCAACAAGATCTGGAACGCCTGCAAGTATGTCCTTGGCAAGTTGGAAGCCGTCGACGGCTTTGTTCCCGCAAAGAAGGCGGGTCTTACTGGACATGAGTCGCTATCCGAGCTCTGGATTCTCAGGAAGATGAACAATGCTGCAAAGGAAGTTTCTGAGGCCCTGGAGCAGAGAGATTTCATGAAGAGTGCCAACCTTGTGTACGCCTACTGGTACTTCCAGCTGTAAGCACCCCTCAGCACCGCTTGGCACAACCTAAACATGCTCGACTAACCATCAATCATCTAGTTGCGATGTCTTCATCGAAAACTCCAAGACATTAATCCAGGAGGGTTCTGAAGCTCAGGTGCATTCTGCGATTCAAACACTCTACACCGCTCTGGAAAATGCTCTCGTCCTTTCGCACCCATTCCTCCCCTTCATCACAGAAGAGCTGTGGCAAAGGCTCCCCAGGAGGCAAGGTGATGAAACAAAGAGCATCATGTTGGCGAAATACCCGGAATGGGACCCGCAATTTGAGAACCCAGAGGCTGAGGCTGCATACGACATTGTTCTGGGCTGCTCGAAGGGCGTTCGATCCCTGATTGCCGAATACGCGGTCAAGGATGAGGCAAAGATCTTCATTCAGGCCTATGACGCAGCGTCGCACAAGACTGTACTGGAGCAGAAGTCTTCTATCCGTTCTCTCAGCGGCAAGGGCCCCATGGACATCGAGATCCTCTCTCCGGAACATACTCGCCCTACCGGCTGTGTTGCTTTCCCCGTGTCCAGCGCCGTTTCGGTCTTCATCTACGTCAAGGACCGCGTCAATTTCGATGAGGAGATCGTGAAAGCAACGAAGAAACTGGAGAAGACCCGTGCTGCTGCCCAAAAGCAGCACAAGCTTATTCAGGATCCGGTGTACCTAGAGAAATCTCCTGTCGCAACGCAAAATACCGACAAGAAGAAGCTTGTTGATCTAGAAAGCGAGGTCAACGGCCTTGAGACAACCATTGAGCAATTTAAGCTGCTGAAGCTAGAGTAAGAGAGGACCGATACCGTAGATGACTAGGTTAGGCCAATAGAGCAACAGACCAATGTAGTATCAGTTTTCTCAAAATAACGTTGCCCTGCATCATTTCGAAAGGGCGGGGTCTCTTTCCGATCGCTTCACACGTTTACATCACAGATGCGCTGATGGCAATCTTGCTTGTCTGATACATTCACTATGAGCAGATCGGGCGGAAGTCTCCATTGGTTTGATTCTAGACTTGTCTTGCTCGCCCAACTTGACTGTCAGCTTCCAGATCCAAACTTGCAGGATATCTGGGCTGCACAGAATTGAAAATTGATTGTTTTTTTNTTTTTTTTTTTTTGGTGTGTCCCTTAAATACATGGTCAGGAATGGATTCCAGACTGTCTCTAGCTCATTTCGCCCGGCGCGTGGTCTGGAAGCGTTAGGGTCCGAATCTCCTCAAACCTCAGACCCTGGCAGGCCTGGAGAGGATTGGCTAAAACTGAACATGAGCCACTGCCAAAGGCTAGAACCTGCTCATAGTGCACACGTCTTGCAGTAGAGAGAGACATGGGGATCAGGACCTCGCGCAATGCATGTAAGATGCAGAGCAAAGCTACTTGACAAATTCCTTCATAGGGTGTGCCTGTTCCCATCTGTCAACTTCCAGACGTTGAAATTGCATCTGTTAGTCCAACAATGTGGCCAATTGAGCCCTGAAACGAGTTTGGAATCCACGCGGTGGGATAGATTTTGACTTCAATCTTGCTTAATTTTACAACTTCACGAGATCGGCAGCATCCTTGATCTTGCCCTGAATGATGTCCATCCAGCCCTGAACATGTTTAGCATGAATGTTGGACAGAATGGAGGCTCGTGAGATATGCTTACCTGGGCTTTCTCCAAGTCCCCTGCATCAAGGCTCCAGTAAAGGCGAGGGAACTCGGGCGGATCCGTGTAGAAGGCAGAAAATTCATAAATCAGATGCGCATTCTTATAGCAAAATTGGCGCTCCAGGTTCAAGTACTTTTGATTCACTTGTCGCATCGTCTCGGAACTTTCAGTTGACTTGAGAGAGGAGGCGTAAGCATCCAAGATTATGCTTGCATTGTGATATTCTTCGATGGCATCCTCCAGGGGCCCGAGGTCGAAAGATGCTGCGCCTGGGATAGAGTCTTTGATTCTTTTGACATACTTGTGCATCGCGACAGCGTACTCGGCAGCCCCCATCTGCAGGACGGGAGTCTCGGACAAGTACGCCGCTATCAGAGACCAGATCTTTGCAGATGCGACGTGATACTTCCACCCCGGGTCGCCACTAGAGTTCATCCATGCAAAGGTATCGAAGTTTGAGTGGTAGGCCCAGTACACCGCACCGAAGCTAAAGTCAACAGTCGACACACAGGCTGTCTCGAGGAATGGGATCGCGTCTCCTCCTCCCGCCGCGATCAAGTCTCCGCTCCAGTGGTCAAAGACTGTTGAGCCCTCGGGTGAAGCAACCGCTTTTGTGGCCCGGTGAATCACGTCCCGCAAGAGTGGCGTTGCTTTGACCTGGAAGTCGGTGCCTCCTGCTGCAACGACGACGTTCAGATAGGCCACGGCCGTCTTCTGAAGCCAGGGGAGATGCTCGGCTATCCACGGCTGGGACCCAACCTGTCCGACCTCTGCACCCTCCCAGCTGACAAACATGATGGTTCGCCGCGGCCGCCATCCCCTCTTGTACGCCGTGCCGAAGCTTCGGGCGACTTCCATCAAGGCGGCAGCACCGCTAATGGAGTCGCCGGCTCCGGGTCCCCACGAGTCGCGATGGTTTCCTAGAATGATTACCTCATCCTCAATTTCGCCTTTGATGGTGCCGAATACTTGGTACACGTCCTTGTTTGGGAAGCTCATCTGATTATCCAGATTCAAGACGATGTGCGACGGCGATGGGCCGACATGGTAGTCTACTCCCTTGTAGTACAGACCGCCTCCATGCCACTCACTGCTCATCTCAGATGCCTTTGGTCCATGGCCGTTGAGCGCCTTGAGGAATGGCAAGATATCTCCGTATGAGACTGGAAGTGAGGGAATGTAACGTCCCGGTTCACTGGGATTACCAGCACTGGCGTTACCTGGAGATTTTGTTAATCAATATGCCTGGATACAGTGGATTAAAGTAAGATGAAGAAGATAACTCACGAATTGATCCCATTGCACCTCTCTCAATGCACGTTGCGGGCCGAGCTGGCCCGTCTGGGTATGTTTTATACCCGTTGGCTTCAGTTATGTTGCCGTCCAGTTGTGGATCTGAGTATGTCAAGATGCCAATGAGACCTCGCTCTGCCGCAAAGGTCATTTTCTCTGCCCGATAGCCCATGCCATACTTGACAATGGCAATCTTGCCTTCCAGCGGAATGTTGTTTTGCTCCAGTTCGTCATAGTCTGAGCCACGGCCAAAGTTTGCATACACAAACTGCGCCGTCACATTGCCGCTAGCAGACGCCCCGTGGAAAGCGGGAGTCCGAATCGTGGACTCGTCGGTGGATGGCAGTTCTTCCATCAACTTGGCCTCGTACTTTACGGCAGAAGGGGACAGAGGATCCGACGTGTCTATCAATGCCAGCCGTTGGAATACGGGCTCGCTGATGGATGCATTGTACCTGACGATCTCGGTCTCTGGTATGCCAAACTCTCCCCATTTCTTCTGGGTCCAGAGACCTTGTGCTTTGCCCTCTCCAGCAAAGTGGCTCTCAGAGGTGTAGTAGTAGGCCCAATCTGCGGCGTGGGACGCATCGGGCTCGGAAAGCAGGATGGCCTCCAGCGCCGGCAACGTGAAGTTTTCTTCAAGAAGTGGTTGGGTGAAGGGAGGATGAGACGTCCAGGGTTGGACATAGAGTAGCTGGCCGGATATGCTTTTCTGGTATGAGAGTGCTGTCAAAGCAATTGTTGTGACTGCAATGGCAACGAACAAGACGCGTCTTGCCGATGCAAACGAGAACGCCCCCCGTCTTGGAACAATAGTGCCTCGATCATCTTTGTGACATGCTCCAATGTCCAAGAGTTTGGTATCTTGCGCAGTATGATAGTCCGACCTGCGCGACATATCTACTTCCTGCTGTCGCATCTGATTGATGTTGACTTTGCTGCTGCTCCTGTCTCACTGTGATCTGCCTGTCGTCCTTATGTAACAGGGCCTTGCTTGGAGGAATCATTTGTGCATCATGACATGATTATTGATATATCAAAGCGTATCGTACTATGCAAGTATTGAATTGACGGGGGAAATCTAGTGGGGTTTCCGGATGCTTCGCCTCCTTCTTGCAGGACATTCGTGGCCACCAGCTTCAGTCACAGAAGGATGGGAATCCATCTCGAAAAGTACCTACCCAAGGGCGTATAGCTTCTAGACTGTGGGTTCACGTGCCGCAAGCTAATGCGCCTAGATCTGCAACTTTGCCAAACTGTGGAGCCGGCACCATTCTCATCCGTTGGAAAGACCCTGAAAGATACATTACATACCGAGATACTATGTATCTAGGTACCTAGCAAGAAACTTATATACTATATAGTAGTAGACATTGCCCCGCAACCCCGCTATGCTGACTGTGCTGGCAAGCATTGTGGTTTTGAGGGTTGCAGGGTATTGTTCTGCAGCATTTTAGATACCTGGATAGGTCAAGTACCTTGGTGTACATAATTAACCTACATGAAGGTTAAGGTACCCGTGGCCCACTAGGCTAGGTTAGCTTGGTCGTACTATGTACCTACCCATGAGGTTTGGACAGCTACACCTCGGCTTCCTAACCATCCACTATACTATCAGCAACCTTGGTTTGCTATCTACTTTGTATCGTGTAGAAGGATGCATCCTCCTTTAGCTGATGCATTACCTAACCACTTGTCCCCTGATCGCTGTAAGACGCCAGCCAGCCTTCCGGCCTGCGCCTGCTCGAGGCTGCCACTTATAGGCATGGAATGGGGGGTTCGCCTTACCAGTCTGGCGAACTACAGCACTCCCAGACTCCCTCAACATCATCCTGCAGACACTTTTGAGGCTTCCGTACAGATAATCCAGACAAGAACTCAGTCGTATACAGGATCAGAATGGCCACTCCAAGCATTATTGTCAGCGAGAACCAGACCTTGACTAGTTCAGGCAAAATGTCAATTTCGGAGGCCGAGCATCAACCTCTGGCCAAAGACAAGTTTACATTCCTCAAGGAACTCACGTCGGCCGAGGAGTATCACGGCGAAAAGTCCTTCTACCAGCACCTTGTCAATGTCTACAACTACTTAGAGTCTCAGTCGCTTCCCCAAGAGGTTTGTGACGCCGGTCTGTTTCACTCTGTCTACGGTACCGAGTTCTACCACTTCTCGAGCGCCAGTATAACCCGTGACGTCGTGCGCGGCTATATTGGCGAGTATGCAGAGGAGCTGGCGCACACCTTTTGCGGGCTGAGGAAGGACCGCTTCCTCTCCATTCTCAACAATGTACCGGGCTGGGACAAGCAGAAGCACTTGGACCTGTGTCGTCTAGAGCATGCCAACTTTTGGGACGGGAGGAATGATCGGGATGTGAAGTCCCAGATGGATGCTCTAAGCAAGACAATCGCGCAATTGGAGAGCAAGGAGGACTGAGGTTAGCGCGGACACAAAGAGCAGCCATCTTGTGGCGGATCAAGGAACCAGCATGGCGTTATTGTGTCGGGCTCGCCATGGCTCTACAGATATGGTCTTTATAAATGTCGCAATTACGGTCTGATTATAGTATGGCTGTCTATTGCTATCTTTTTTGCCGTTTCTCTCAAAGACATCGGGAAATGTATGTTAAGACAAACTTGTCTGTCTTATGCAAACGGTCGACCCACATATTGGCACCGGAAAGCTCGACACAATATTATGATAGCAAGTCTAGGTGACCATGGCGATTGCCTCTTTCTACAGGAAACAAAATATAACTTTGTCATTGAATCGATTCTCCGCAATTTTTCCCCAGGTCTTTTAGTCTTTAATGCTATAATAGGTCCATTGATAGGCCCGTTAGCATATAGAATGTTATAGCGGGCTTCCGAAGCTTTATGGGCCCAGCCAGTGGATAAAAGGATCGCCTCTAACTGATTGGGGGCTTCCCCATCGTGGTAGTGGGCGAAGCGACACCGCTGGGCCTAACGCATAAAGGACATAAATAGAGCGCCTCCGACACAATGCAGCGAAGAGTCGGTCAAGTCAGCGAGTTTTATGACCTATTGTTTGTACTGGTCTTAATCAAGAATAATTTTACGTCTGCCCCAAAACAGGTCGCGATGCATCGAATTTCTATCATCATTCCTGGTTACAATACTGGGGTATATCTGGGCGAATGTGTTTCGTCCATTCGAGAGAATTCAGTCGGCGTTGAGCTTGAAGTAATTATCGTCGACGACGGTTCGACTGATGAGACGACCATCCGTTTGCTAAATCAATTCGACTCGGAGCCGGATCTCAAGGTCATCCGCCATGGGCAAAACCGTGGCGTCCAAGCTGCTCGCAATACAGGCCTAAAGTCAGCGACGGGCGATTTTGTCGTTTGTGTGGACGCCGATGATGTCCTGCTCCCAACCTCGGAGCACGGAGGTTATCTATCTGCCGGAGCGCAGATGCTCTCTGAAAGCCCCAGCATTGCATTCGTGCACACATTGTCGAACATGTTTGGGGACTTCAATGGGTTGACCATATCCTCGTATCCTCTGCGCGAAGAAATGGTGGCTCGGAAACACCACGTACCAACCCATATCATGTATCGCCGCAGCGAAATTTCAAATGGCTTGCATTACTTGGAGACCGTGACCAAATGGCAAGACTGGGCATTTAGCGTTTCTTTGCTCGCGCGCAGATGGGCGCGGGACGAAAGTTTGGATATTGGATTTATCAAAGGCCCCGGGTATGGGTACCGCATTCATTCCACAACGGCTCGGGTTTCGAGGGCTCAGGTTTCGGAGTACGATGCCACCAAGATCGTGGTAGAGAGCTACCAAGACTACTTTCGATCAAGATTTCCTAACGTCAACAACACTATCGACGCCCTGACTGCAGCTGTGATGGCTTCAAAGCCGACTGCGCTCGAGGATCTGCTATATGTGGCGTCTTTCGACTTGGAACAGGCGTTGAGCATGGCCAGGGGTCGCGAGTACCAAGTCCATTCAGCGCACGTCGACCGGCTTGGTATTCCCTAAGATATATCCCTGTGAGCTTTGAAGGGGAAAAGAAGTTCGGATTTACCTACCTGCGTTGCCAAGAAGCAAAGTCGCGATGATGGCACAAATATGGAAAATAAATTTTGAAGATAAATGCAGCTGTTTGTACGAAAATGAAACAAGATGTCAAGTCAGAACCACAATCTAGAGTAAAGAGGAAGAAAAATGCCCTCGACCTCACGACAATTTATTGCAGGCTTGCATGATACGACCAGTATCTGAAATAAAGAGTAAAATTAAAGATGGTCTACATCTACGAAAATAATGTGTGAACAAACAAACTTAATCAACCCTTCCCGTTGTGTCACCCGAAGGGTGCCACACATCCAGCCACACTGTGGCGCATCATTGCATACAAGTTCGTTGCAGCATGTGGTCGCATTATGCCGCCAAAATGACCAACAATGATGAAATCAAGCAACTTGAATCTTATCCTGGTTGGATCTAACCGGGTGTTTAATCAGAACATTCTACCTTTGCCCGTATAATAATAATGCAAGTTCCAACCTAGTTGAAAACAATAGTATATCCTGTTCTAACTACCATCTATGAACTAGCTAGTACAAAGTGTCACGCCCGTTGGGTCCCTTCATGTCGAAGAGGCTTGCGCTGAAACTCTGGTCAGACGCAGATAGAATATGTCAGCAAGTGCTACCACGTGCAACCCGCTTGCAACTAGGAACGGAGTCCCGAACCAGAAGCCACCCTTTGACAGTCCCCAGCTATATATTTGAGCCAACACGGGGCCCGATATGAGTATGCCAACACTTTGCGCAATGCCAGCAATAGCGTTGAGTGACGCCATGGGCGTCTGCGGGAACAGAGAAATTATGGCAGATCGCAAGGATACCAGCAGTGAGGAACCCAGCGCCGAGATGACGACGCCAGCAATCATGAGCACTGGGCTTTGTGCTACTCCAACCAAGGCAATTCCTACAATGATCAAAATACAACTTCCCGTGCAGAGTAGTAAATCCTTCTGGGCAGCCTTGATGCCCAGCTTCTTCTGGAGAAATTTGTCAATCATCCTCATAATGACAAGTGAGAGCAGGAGAGTGATGGCGCCACGTAGGGAGAATAGTAGGTTTGCCTGTTTTACACGTTAGCTTTCTCCTCTACAAGAAATCACCAAGAGAAGGCAAGGACTAATGGGTCGAGGACACACATACCGTACTGAATTCCCATTCGAATTTATGGGCAACATACTGCAGTAGTAGTGCCCAGACATGCGCTCCGAATGCAACGAGAAGAAACACGGCAAGCGACAGAAGAATTCCCGTATCTTTCAACAAGTCTCGCAGCGTTGTGAAAGCGCGAGGCAGTAGCTTTCGCAGCGTTACAAGATGAGATTCGGCCATCGGAGCGTCTTCGTCTTGAGCTTCTCCTTCCACTGATTTTGGCAATCCAAAGTTGGTTGTTCGGTGCTGTGGATGCGTCTCTGGAAGCGTCAGGGCAATGGCACCTGCCGCGATAAGGCATATGGTGGAGAGCCCAAGAGGATACCAAGAGTTGAGTCTCATGAGTATCGATATTAAAGGGACTCCGGCAACAAGCACGACCATTTCCATGCCCGAGAGTTTCATGAATGCATCACCCCTGATGGCCAGGAGCAATTCGGTACTCATTAGCCCCCTGATTCAATAGTCTACAGGTGTGTGCAAACTTACCGATGCTTCTCTTCCATAATGTCAGCTACTACCGTGTAGAACATTGACGTTCCAAAGTTTGCGCCGCCACCAAATGCTTTCAGAACTGGCGCGAACCACACTAGACGCAAAGGAAGATGCTGCGGAAATAGGCCTATATCAGAGTTAGAAAATGCCTTGTCATGTCTCATGCGGGGTTTACGAACAAACTATCTTTGTCCACGAGTCGCTGAGGAAGAAACCCAACAGAAATAATATTATAAATGGCTTTCGGCCGATGCGATCTGCCAGCAGGCCGAGTGGAATACCAAGGATGATACCTGAGTGCGCGACGGTCAGCTATCGCGTCGCAAAATTCCCTGAAACCAGTTGGATACATGCAGTGGGGAGTTAAACATACTTGGTATTTGGTTGAACGCATCTTTGTACCCTTTTACAAGTGCGAGCTCACTCTGCACGGGGACGGACTTGCAGTCTCGTAGGGCCGAGCCTGGGGGGTAATAATGGTTGCAGATGATCTCCTCAAAGACTGCCGTCAAAGGAGCATAGCTCGAGTATTGAGTAAAGTCGAAGAGAAGCGTGATCATGCATACTTGGATGAGCACTTTTGAAGACTCTGATATCCATGCACCATCGGTCTGAGGCGGCAAAGTGGTCTGAGGCAGCAAAGTGGTACTAGGCACAGTCTCCTCTTCCTCTACCGTCTCGTTTGTAACATCAACGGCATGCTCATCGCCCACGTCCACGTCCAACAACAGAGGGCCCTCTTCCTCTTCCGGTGCGACTATGGCTGGAGCCATTATGATCACGGATCGAGGTGTCGAGTATGGTATCAACGATACGCAAAGGTTCAAATGCAGATTAATGTCCCGCACTTTTGTTGGTGTTGACTTATATGTTCCCCCTGCCCGTGTCAAATGGTAATTATGTTCTTCTCTTGCAGTAGAGTGGGCTTCCTGCAAGAGACTATCTTATTCCAAGAACATACACAGTAGATTTGGTTGTTTTGGAAGAGGGGCGGGGAGTTTTCCCCCAACTCTAGAAAAGTAAACGTTATCACGCAACATTGCTACGCGCCCCAACACACTGCCAGCTGCCTTGGGCCTCCGCCACACACAGATTAGTTCCAGTGTCTGGGTTCTGCTCTGATCCCCCTCCCTCGTCTCTGCATAGTACTTGGCTGTACAGATTTCAGATACAGATTACAGCAGAGGGGTAGGATTACCCCATTTTTTGCTGACCCCTTGATCCTGCAATACTACTTCATCCCAGTGTCCTGGCAGCACACTTCGGAATTAGACTCAATGAAGAAACTTAGAACCCTGCCGGCAAGTTAGACAACATGTACCATGTAGATCAAAAGTCCCTATTTCGAGCTTTCTTATCTACTCGGCCAGGAAATGATACTTGGACAGGTAACTACCCTGCACTATGGGCTGACGCGTGGATACCTCTATATTTCAGGCTTTGAGGAGGGGGGGGGGGAAAGAACAATGAATAACCGCAGCGGAGCAGCTTCCTTGCCAGGAGAAGTACAAAACGCTGCAAACATCAGCCGGGCAAGGAGCGTCAATACCCCTGCCAACCCTTTCTTTAACTCGGTACGTGCCCCCAGCAATTATGCATGTATCTATCATATCATGGGATGTACCGTGTGTGCCCCGCGGAAAAAAAGACATGCCTCCCCGAACGAATCCCCGCCTGATAAGCGAGCGGAGTACAGCGTACTGGTGGTCAGAATCGCCAGCGGCACGGTAAGCCTGAGAAACTTGAGATTCCCCTGATCCTACACTAAATAGCCTACCGAAATATCCCCCGCCCCCGGTGCAGAACTCCGGATGCTGATCGGTATTACTCAAAACGAGTAGCGACGGGTTCACGGCATCCAGCAAAAGTGGGTCAGCATCAATAGAGGTACTTTGTCGAAGGAAGATAGTGGCTCTGGGCGTATAATGCACCACTGTGGCGTGACAATGAGCCCAATTTGACCGGCACTATACTCCGGCGTTGTTCGGTGGTGCCCAAATCGACGGCTCTAGGCCTTTACTTGGATGAAAATCCCATTGTGGATTGTGGGATGATAGCGAGCAAATAAGGTATACTCGTTATCTTCATATTCTCCTTCTGCGTCCCGGTCGGTCTTTTTGCCTGGCAGTGGCTAGGTACCGAAATCATCATTATCCTATGCATTTATACCATGTGCAGCGGATCCCCGCCTCAATCAGCCACATCCCCAAAAGTGGCTGCTTGTGCATCCAATGATCTTACCAGTCAGGGCCGCATCTATGAAGACTTTCTAGAGTGAATTCTGAAGACATGGCACGATCACAGTACACAACTTCTCCAATATGTCAGAGGTTGGATCGTTAGAAACGCGCCAATCTTAAACAATGGGTCATTGGTTAGTGTCTGTATAGAACCATTGCCAACCTGCCATGTATGCTACAGGGTGGATTCCTACTAGATGATACTTACCATTAGCTTATTTATAGAAAAATCTCTACAGTACGGCGCTATGGGCCGCTAAAACAGTTGTTCAGAGATGCTGCTAGAAATCCTTACGGATAGGTTGTTTTCGGTAACGAACCAACTTTGAAGTTTCAGAGGAGTTGTAAAGGCTTGAATGTGCGGTGATTCTATGTACGTTGATTCTTAAATTTCATACGTTAAACTGCAACTCTATCGGGAAAAACAGTGATTTATACCAACTGGCTAAAGTCAACCTGCAATAGCTCTCGAGGGTTTCCTTTTTGAATAATTTCCCCATCCTGCATGATGATGACAACATCATACGAAGCAATTGCTTCCAGTTTGTGTGCAACCTCAATGACGGTGCAGTCTGAAAACTCGGCATGGAGCACTCGCCGCAGCTCCTGCTCCGTGCTGCGATCCAAGCTGCTCGTCGCTTCGTCCAACACCAATATCTTCGTCTTTTGTAGAATGGCACGAGAGAGGCAGAAGAGCTGTTTCTGACCGACAGAAAGGCCCATCTCGTCTAATTCGGCAACAAGGCCCCCTCTGTAGCTGATGACTTCCCACATGCCAGTCTTTTCCAAGGCTGCGATGAGTTCCTTGTCTGAAGTTACCTGATCACCTGGGCAGAGGTTCTCTCTCACTGTCCCAGGTAGTATGACGGGATCCTGGGGTAGTGTGATTAGGCGCGATCGAATCGCCTCCCGCCGAAGGACAGCCAAGTCCAGCCCATCGATACGAAGGGAGCCCGATTGGAGGTCCAAGAGACGGAGGAGAGTAAGTAGCATGGATGATTTGCCACTATGACATGTTAGTTTTGTCTCTTTTGCCTGCTGGATAATGGTTTGACCTACCTTCCAGTCCTACCACATATGCCGACCTTCTGCCCAGCCTGGATTTGCAGGGACACTCTTCTGATTACAGGAGAGGTGTCAGGGCTGATTATCATGTTAGCAAGTCTCAGGATTTAGAAAATAAGAATAGAAAGCTATACCCATAGCTGGAAGTGACGTTATCGAACTCGATATCGCCTCTGGTAGGCCATCCAAGCGGCGGCTCCTGGCGCTCAATTTCAAGGGCCTCCTCAGGAACATTGAGTAAAAAGTCGCGCAGCCGAGCGACAGCTCCCAAAGATGTCTCCAGGCCTGTCCAGGAATTGATCAGAAACCCAAGTGTGTTGTTGAAGCTAATGATGTTGAGCAACGCGAGACCAATTGCGGCTTTTGACGTGGAATCGCGTGTTAGTACCGCCACGGCAACAAGAACAGTGGCAATAAAGCAGACAAAAAAGTCCAGGACGATATTCAGCCACACTTGGACCCGAAATACCAGATAAAATGGCACCTGGGACTTGTTCAGTCGCTGGCTATTCTCCTCGATGAAACCCTGCTTCCAGCCCATGGCTCGGATGGTGACGAGCCCACTGAGAGTCTCGGTAAAATGAGTATACAGGGGCGATTTTGCTTCAAGATCGAGATGGCGAACTTGTCGCGATGTGCGCAGGTAAAAGGCTTGGACAAAATAGAGGGCAAACATGCAGAATGGAATAATGGCCGCAACGTATCGTGCACCAGAGGTAATGATGATGATCTCTGTGACGATATTAAAGGTGTCTATTTGAAGATGAGCATACTGAAATCTTGGCTAAGAAGGGCTGGGGTTTCAGACCTCGTAGGGCATTAAAAGAACTAGCCGGCAACGTCTGATCAATAATGGTCATATCCTGGCTAAAGCTATTCATCCAGAAGAGTTAGCAAAGAGGGTAGCAATACATTCGACAGTCAACTCACCGGTTTAAAGTGACGCCACTATCAGTCGAAGTGAAGAAATAAAGAGGTGCTCTAATCGCGTGACATTGTTAGTAACGGAAGGGACTCATAATACATCATATGCATGATAATAGAAGAGAATAAATGTTGCTTACTTCATCACCGCGTTGAGTAATAGAGAATGCAGGTGTTGCGAAGACCTGCTGATGACGTGAATGAGGAAGAACCTTGGATCCAACGGTTAGCACAAACATCTAGGTAAAGGATAGTACCTTTTCGCTCAGAGCGCCCACCTGGAAAGGAGCCATATTGATACAAAACAGGCCAGGACGAAAGTCAGGTATAAGCCCAGAAAGTAGCCCTGATCCTCGCCGATTCCGTGCTGGGTCCAAATCCGGAGCCATATTTCTATGTGTCTCATTAGCATTTGGCAGCCAAGTCCGACGGTGACCATGATTCACTAACGTGGCATCTTCTTGAAGATGGAAAACGAAATCGCCAAGATGACCAAGACCAAAGCAAAGACAGGTCCTATGGAGCCGACATAGAACATGTACAGACCGAAGTCGCCGGCCTGACGCAGGAGATCAGCATCCTTTGGGCTTCTAGCTGAAGCTTTATGAGAATGCAGTTCGCCTAGCTTATCTTTCGAGCCAACATTCGAGTGCGTGTCTATGCATGTTCTCTTCACATTGCTTCCTATCATTCTCCTCGTCTCTTCATCAATAGAATCAATATCGACTTGATTGTACTTGATCATCCCTGACTCAAGTACAGTGACAAAGTCAGCCTTGGCGAGGGATTCGACTACAGTGTAGGGTCAGTTGAGCTTTTCGAAGAGAAAGAGCATCGATATTTCATACTGGAATGAGTGGCATAGAGGACGGTGATATCCCTGCGGCGAAGCAGCCCACCATCGCCCAGTAAAGAGTTGAAGACGGCAGCTGATGTCGTGCCATCGAGGCCGCTGAGAACATCATCGAGAAGGACAAGAGCATGGCGCGAGTAAACAGCCCTTGCAAGCCCCTATGCATTGTAAAATATTAGCGCTGAACTCTTTGACCGGAGATCTGTTCTGAGACATACTACTCTTTGCCTTTGTCCACCGCTGAGTGCTATTCCCCCGCTTCCCACAAGGGTTTCGTCGCCGTACGGGAACGAGGCGAAATCCCGATCAAGGGCACAAGCTGTGACAACTTGGGCATACCACCCCTTGTCAAATCGAGATGGACCGATGATATTCCCTCGAAGGGAGACATTTCGAAGCCAGGGCGTCTGATCACAGTACGATATTGAGGATGTGGCCATGTGAACTGCGCCGCTGGCTGTGTGTAGCTCGCCAAGGATGGCCCTAAGCAACGAAGACTTTCCACACCCGACACGACCTACCACCATGGAGACGGAGCCAACCGGGACTCGAAAGTCTATTTCACGGAGTAATTCAGTTTGTTGGTCGTTTGTGGTAAAGGTAGCTTGGCGGATGTCTACGGCGAGTAATGCAGGTTCGCCGGCAGTGCGTGACATTGGTGATAGTTCAACGTCAAGCATACTTGAGCACACGTTATTGCCGTTTGAGGACGGCAACTGTGTTTCGAGCTTCTCAACGAGCCCACGCTCATCATCTTTGTTGTTGAGCAAGAGAAAGCTTTGAATCCGCGTGCAGCAAGCGAGACCCGAGACGAACGCCGTGTACGACCCGACAAGATTCGAAATTGGCTGTGCCACAAGCATGACAATAGACAGCGTTGTAAATATCTCACTGGCTGTGAAGTCCGATGAGCGTTTAGCCCAAAGAACGGCTGCCACGATGACAAAAATAGGTGAGAGCAGGTTGACGGATGCCGCTAGAGAGCTGGTTAGTTTGCCATGTGTGGGCTTACGGAGAGGGAAACCGTACATAGACTAGTGACCCATGCGAGCACAGTTCTAAGCTTCTGAGACATGCTCAGCTCGAAACTCCGGAAGCTGTGGATAGTTTGGGTCATGTAATCGCTTAGTCCCACCATCTTGATCCCCTTGATCTGTCCGAGCATGGACGATGTGACCGAGACCCTGGTCTGTATCGCATCATTCCAGGCACGCTGGGCGGGAATGGCGGTCTTGGACATTGTCTGTGATATCAACCAGCAACCTGTCGTAAAAATGTTAGACGCGGTCCGCGCCGGAAATGATACGTTAGAGAAAAGTACATACAAACTCCTGGTATCAGTACGAGAAAACCCGAGTGACCCGCCTTGCGATCAAGCAAATACAAGCCAGCGCCGAGCTCGACTACACTCGGCCACAAGTCATAAAATGATTGTATAGCAGATATAATGCCATCGATATCAGTGCTCATGAGAGTAACGGGGGCTGACTCGGTAATCGAATTGGTCTCGAGGCTCAGGGTCTTCTGGTATATGACACCCACTAGTGCACCTCGGACTATGGTAATGAGCTGAAATCTCAAGTGCTTGGAGTAGCATCTTGTGACCTGATACTTTGGTCAATAGGGATTTTGAGATCTGTAGTCGAGAGTTGGGACTTACCGCGATTCCGGCATACACAAAAAATGTTGCTGCGATCAAGCCTCGGGCGACCTGTGGGTCTGATTGTGCCGGTGGTTCTCCTACATAATCTATGACTAAGTTGATGAGAAAGGGCTGGGCAAACATGAATGCGGATAAAAAGAGCCTAGGTACTACGACGGCAAGGCATTGAAGCTTGAAGGCTCTCAAGACCGCCCATATTAATGCGTATCTTCCAGATTGATGAGCTGCACCCAGGGAAGATGGGAAATATTAGCCATTCACACACTTTCTCCAAAGAATAGGGTTGGTTGTCACATACCGTCTGCCCAGGTTGAATTGATTTCCACCAACAAAGTTCCCGAATCGAATTCCTCGTCAATATCCCCGAGATCATCATTAGTCATGATGCTTCGGTGACCCTTGTTGAAGAGCAGATTTGGCCACCAAGACTGTGTCCAGTCGAAGAGACTACGACTCGATTTCTTGGTTGCATACCATTTGTTGAAAGCTGGTGACGATGGCTCTGGTAAATTTTGGAGTACTATGATGACAAATTTGAGGACAATAGAAGCGGCAAACATGGATGTAACAGAGGTACGACCAAGGCGACTCCGGAGGGTTCTAGCCTCAGCTAGTTCAAGTAGGATAGTAAACACAAGATAGCTACTAGTGAGAATGGAGGCATCAATCCATCTTTGATGTTCCTGGTATAGGATGTAGAAAATCGCAGCCGAAACGATCAACCTCAGGGTGCTGGCTGCAATGGGGATGAAGCCATTCACAGCACTGGATCTGGTCCATAATGCAAGCAAAATTATCTGCGTGCCAAAGAAAGCGCCGCATGCTGCCTATTATGAAGAGTCAATGACCCAACTTCGATTATTTTGGCGGGGACCATTACCAATTTCAGCCGAAGTAGCCATCCATTACTACTAACTCGTAATGGTTTTCGTAAAATAGACAAGACCCTCAGTGTCAATGCACAGATGAAAATAACAGACGGTAGAATTGACAAGATTGTCTGCTGAAAGAAGAGGGTGAAGTCCATCTCAGCAAACTCTGTATGGTAGCATGCGTAAAAGCCACGCCAATGTCCGGAAAAAGAGAAAAAAAGCTTCAACGACTATTTTAAATCCTGCCTAGAAGTAGCGCTTCGATCAGTAAGCTATCACACCAGAGTCCGTAATATGAATACGAACGTTGCCCTTTGTGCTGGGCCGCTACTGGAGTCAGCCCTTGTTGCTGCTCCCGCTGCACCTGCCCGGCCGGCTACTATTGGTCACCTCTGCATCCTTGTCACTATGAGGTTAGTTCTAAATTTGAAGGGAGGAATTCCTTGCCATGTCAGACTGTGTCTATGCTCAAACGGGTACTTTTGCATCTTTATGACCCTGCATCTCGCCAGCGTCTCTGGATGATGCCCCTCGGAGGATTTCTGACTTAAGGTGGTAGGATGAATATGTCCCAAGTGGATCTATGAGAAGTTCCGCCGATGCTACCGCAGTACCCGTAAGAAGAGCCTTTACTTCGGCGCTTCAGCTTCTGATGACCACCTACCCAGGTACTAGGTATGTAGGTATTCAACATCGACAGGGCTATAGTGCCTACTTTTAGCCCTGATGATGGTTATGACTGACAAATATGTCAAAGGATGGAGGCTATGAAAGCAAATCCATTCTGTCCTTTCCACATTCGTTTTCAGCATTCGTCGAATCACTTTCATAACTACAGACGTTTTGCAGCAATTCAACACAATGGACCTCAACAGGGACATTGACAACGACCCAGATGAAATACTATGGTACGAGCTTGAGCCAGTAATTCAAGGTTCCAAGTCGTCTTTTGCTCCGACTAGAACTCTTGGATTTCTATTCCTTTTGACGGCAGGTATTGGCGGGTAAGTACCGATGCCTAGTTACCTTCTTAAACATGAAGTTGACTGAATGAATCACTAGTTTGCAAAGCGTTTTTGCTCTCATCTTCTCAAATGGTTCTGTACGCAAAACAGCATTCGTTTTCATTTGATCATGAAGATCACGAAGCTAATTGAGGCATCAAGGCACATCTCAAGGATCTCGGTCTCAGCAAGTCCATCCAGGCCATAGTATGGATGGCCGGGCCGGTTGCAGGCATGACTGTACAGCCCTACTGCGGTATCCGTAGCGATCAATGTCGTTCTTCTTGGGGCAGAAGGCGTCCCTTCATTGCGTGGGGTGCCTTTGCCTCCGTTGTATCACTGCTTGGGCTGGCTTCGACCAAGAGACTGGCGGTCCTCGCGGTGCGCGTTTGTGCTGGTAGTGGTTTTTCTGCCAAAGCCATCTCCCAGGAGGCGGCGGTCAATGTGGCAACGTCAAACATAACAGTCTTCTTCATTGTTGCTCTCAACATTGCTTTGCAGCCATTACAAGGGGGACTTCGGGCTCTGATTGCCGACATGTGTCCGCATGAGCAACAGCCAACAGCGAACGCCGTAGCAGGCATCGTTGTCAGTGCATCGAATATCCTTAGCTACGCCCTGGGCTACGTCGACCTTCAGCGAATATCTGTTCTGCGGGCTCTAGGAGGCACTTCTCAGTTTGACATTCTATGCGTGGTCACGTCGGTAACTCTGGCTGTGTCCGTGGGACTAACGTGCTTGATTGCCGAGGAACGGAACGCGGCGCCGGGTGACGATGGACTCTACACTGACTACACAGGAGAGAAGGGCACGAGACATACTGTACGTGCTCAGCTGTGGTATCTCTGTACCAGCTTCTCTCGTCTACCCCGACAGGTGCAGCAGGTATTCAAAGTTCAATTCTTCTCTTGGCTGGGTTGGTTTCCATTTCTTTTCTACGTGACCACATATATCAGCGAGACTTGTAAGTACAGCCTACACTGCGCGTCACAGACCATCGCATTTACGAGACTAACCGAACAGACAAAAATGATTTGCCTGCCGTACAAGGCCTCAACAAAGACGTACAGACTAGAGCGGCTAGAACCGGATCACTCGGACTGATGCTCTTCGCACTAGTTGCGCTTGTGGCCGGCACTCTATTATCTGCTGCTCACAAGCATGCCAACCAAGGAAAACATGTAAATGCCCTTACAAGAGCCTTTACTAGATTAACTCGAAGCATGCGACACATGTGGATCATGTCACAGATCCTCTTTGCTATATGCATGTTTGCCACAGCATTCACATCGTCGGTCAACGGCGTATACCTGCTCGTTGGTCTTTGCGGCATTAGCTGGGCGATCACCATTTGGGCGCCCTACACTCTCATCAGTGCACAAATTGTTCAAGACGTGGAATATAGTGGAGACAGGATGGTTTCCAAGCCACTGATGCAGCATGAGGAGGACTTGTCAGAGGACGAGGATGAAGAGGATCCACATGACCACGGAAATGGGGCGGACGACGCCTGCGAGCGGCGCTCAGGTGTCGTGCTTGGACTACACAATGTCGCCATAGCAGGACCTCAAGTCGTGGCTGCTGCAGCTTGCAGCGCCATCTTCTGGATGCTTGAGGGCTCATCGAAGGACGGTGTTGGATGGACTTTGCGGGCTGGAGGGTTGGCCGCGCTAGTTGCTGCAATGGTGGCGGTACGACTGCAGGATGCTGTTCATCATGAGCCTTCATTGAACATGGTGCGCCTGTCGGATGCAACTAGAGATTAACGAAGAGATCTGTTTGTTTCAACCCCCCTGTGCTTAGGACCCTGAAATGCTGCCAAGATCCTTTGAAAGTACTATGCATTTGCCTATGGACAAAGTACCAAGTCCATCAGGGAGCTGTGATTAACGATGCGAGGGCCTTCTTTCTGGGATAGACTAGGGATGTAGGTATTTTCGCGTTTGTCAAGTACATCGATTGCCCATGTTTGATTATCACTTTTACTACAGAAGTGATAAGCAACTCCGCTAGTTCGTCAAGGGTTTTGTAGGATAAAACGAGTTAGAACAGCTCAAGCACGGCATTGTTGCCTTCATCCTTTGGGTGGCTGTGGAGTAGTGGTACTCTGTGGTTCGCTTGAATCTTTAGCGGAGTATTGAAGTTGCCATGGGCTTGCGAATGTTTTGTGCGAACTGACCAATCACACTCCAAGGGGGTGGTACGCCACAGGGTGCATATGGTTCAATCATACGATACCTCTTGCAAGTACCTACATGGGTGCTCTATGTACCTAGGGCCTCGACCAGAAAGCGGTCGTTCAAGTGGATACGTCCGACGGTACTTGACAAGGGCGGGGGCGTTGGCTTACATACTATCGTAGTACAGTGAAAAGGCTTGAAAGGGTTTGGCTTGCCAAGAGCGGGTCATATAAGCTTAATCAAAGACAATAGGCAATCCACTCTACTGGGTTGACGATCCTCCAGCTTGCCCATAGACACACACACACATATCCAAGCGACAACTCAACAAGTAGCGACGGCACAACCCCGCATGTTCTGGCTGAGGCTGAACACGGCCCGCGGCGCAGTAACTTTCACGGGTTTGGCTATTCACACGCTTACCGATTTGGGTTGCCAGTCTCGAGCATGTAAGCACGGAATATACTCAATCGCGTCAAACGGCGAATCACCTCGCCGTTATTACAACCTCATCCTTCCCGAAAGAGACTCAAACTGGGTTCCTGATAGCCCCTGACATGGTATCGACTCCAGATAGTTATCTGACCTGTCGGCGATGCTTCATTCGCGGTGCTAAGCCCGGAGTCCGGTGGCACGATGGCGCCCGGCCCTACGGTGGCGTACCCGGCAAGAGCTTGCCGGCCAAAGCTTCATGATTAATGCAATACACCTACATTCCTTCGGCGGGGGATATCATTACTCCCTGCTTCAAGTTGGTCAGCTGATTAATCAGACATAATATTAGGCTATGTCGTTCATCATCCAGATACCCTTGCTCTAACCCCATATTGGTTCGTTATCTCCCTTTGCTAATGTCGTCCTACCACATAGGATGTGATGACTTTGCTTACCTCATCCTTCTACATATAATCGTCCCAGGGCGGACGAGCTAGTGGCCTCCTTTACAGCAAATAGCATGCAGGGACCATGGCCAGGGAGGCCGAAGGGGGGGGGGGGGGGGGGGGGGGGAAGCTTAATATCTAACTACTTGAGGGATGGCGTTTTGCAATCGAATTTTAATTGGCATGATTTGATCAGCGTTTCTTCGGCAAGGAATCGTCGTCGTGGCTGACTCCACGGTAGTGTTGGCAAGCAATGGACCTGAGAGCTGACATAAGCAGCCGCAGCCATGGGATTTCCCCAATCACAATGGTGCTCTCCGCATTTCAAATCAAGCCACACCGTTCGGTAGCATCCAAATGGCGGTCTCCCGTTGTTCCGGTTGCTTGTCGGTTTTTGTTTTATCTAGAGGCACGGACACGCATTGAGGTGCTCTTGGAACCCTGTATCACCACCAACCTAGGTACCCGGACATCGACATAGGTCCATGCCCTCCTTCCAGCTCCTAAATATAGCTGTATTTGAGTATTCCATAGTCTAACGCTTTGAAAAGATATGTACGTTCTTGGCATAGCTGGATCTGCTATAGTCACTGTCGGCCGCCTCAAAGCACGGCAAAACACCCTTGCAGCGTAAAAGTACCAATAGGCTCAGTTCACGATAGCATCCTCAGTGACACAAAGCACCTTCCACTTGGTGATTAGTGCTCTATAAGCACTACCAACCGCATCTAGGATCTTAATCCTCCGTCAAGAGTCTGATCACTGTTATCCAATGCACAACAAACTCCGGAAATATTCACACACTCTCTCCCGAAGTGCTCAGTGCGCTGCAAGCTTTATCAACACCATCTAGGATCTTAATCCTCCGCCGATAATGTAATCACTGTTGTCCAATGCAAGAAGAACTCCTCAGACCCGGGAATACTCACGGTTTCTCTTCCGGAGCCTCAGTTCTGCAGCCCACACAGACACAGAGTTTTGGGTATTTCGCAAATCCCCCATCATGCTCGATTTTTGGTTTTCCTTCGTCTTCTCCTAAATCACTTTCATTCACCATTTTCATGTAGTCTATGTTCTAATCAGTCTATGAATTAGTCCATTAATCAGTTATGTCTTTCTCTGCAATGCAATCTTGCCTAGCATCATTTCGTAACACCATTCACGTTCGTACTTTCTTTTTCCATTCTTTCCTCTTCTTCTGTCATATTTCATAGGCATTCACTCAATGGTAGAGTTGGCAGGACAAAGCAATCAATTTGACTGATTTTTTTACAACTTCGATAGATGATTTTGAACTTTAATTGAAACTGAGTTACTGAGTGTTTAACCTTCGGAAATTTGTGTGATTAGGTAAACTTTCGTCACGTTCTATCAATTACAGCCATCTTCACAAATGGTAGCGAATAAGTACAGTCATATTGTTATCATGTCCATTTAAATATAGCAAACAATCTAGTGGTAGTCCTGAGCATATAAAGTATGTACATGACAGCCAATCACAATGGAATGATCCCTTAGAACTTTCCAATGTAATTATACTCCAACCATTCATCGATAGGAGCCATGTTTTTACACACCTTCTGTTGGTGGTATCCAGGGTGAATATGTTCTTCGAAGGCCAAAAGAGTCTCATCAAAGTTACAAAACAATACCTGACGCAAGTCCGCCAAGCAATGCACCGTGTGTTGCCATTTGTGCTCAGTGATGTTGTAGTCCCCACCTGTGATATGCGCTGCCATGAATTGGCCTAGTACCTGTCTAATGCCCGCCTTTTTCGAGTTAGATCATGGTTCAGAGTATCAACGAATTAGCTCCAGACTTACAATGCAGTGTAGGGAATGGTACCCCGCCATGAAGTAAGCAGTAAGGTTTTGTTTGGCCGGAATTCTGATGGACGGCGGCAGTTTGTAGGACTCCACAATCTCGTCCTCAAGCAAAACTTGCCCATCTCCCTCTACATCGAGTGTAAGCCCATGATCAAAATAAGCATATAGACTGTTGTGATTGTCTTACTAGGAAATAAGGCGCTCCAGTAGGGGTCGCCCTTCAGAAAGTCCATGTCATCGATATTCTCCTCATAGAATCGATAGGTCTGAACGACATGCGAGGCGACACCAATCTGGTTCTGGAGTAGCTGTGCAGGGCTAACTCCAGTATAAGGGATTGATATAGTTGATTCGGAGGTTTGGTGATAGTTTCGAGCCAGCAGTCCTAGAACGACGAGCACCAAAACAATGTTCGATACGATCAAGCAGCTTAGAGAAGAGATTCTGCCTCTGCCGCGAGGTCTTGGAAGAGGAATCTTGTCTGAACTCTCGCTCTCTTCATCGTCATGCATGAGGCGGCCATATTGTTCCTCCTTCTGGCTTGCCATGAAGGATTTGAGATAAGACATTTTTCTCAAGCCTCGGACAAGTAGAGAGAGATAACTCGGGCGCTCGTGCAAGAATAAAAGAGTTGAAAAGTTAGGAGAGGATGGTCTGCACCATCCAAAGTATGCTGGTCCTTTGTTCTACTTATGAGAGGGTATAAAAGGGATCCGGATGATTGCCGGGGTGCTCACCGAAGGAATGTTGGGTGTCTATGCCAACTAGTCTATCAAGTGGCACAGAACTGCATGAGGCCTGTGAACCGAACGTATTACATCGCAGGGAATATTTTGCTAATATTTCAATCTATTTATAAATCTGATTTAATGGTAATTAAATCTACCCTTTTTAAGAAACCAAGTCATTAATATTTTCTTATCTCTCTTATACCTCTAGTAAATATCATGTCAGCACGAGACCCCGGCCTCTCTCTTCACTCGAAGTGAAAGCCGAGCACCGCGTAATACGGCAAAGGAGTTGAAGGCATGGTCTCCCGGTCTCTATGTTTGGTACTTTTACACTGCTATCACGACTATACTCAAGTGCCCAGGAGGCACGAACTGTGGAGTAAGATTAGTTGCTAGCTGGAATAAGACAAGACAAAGCATGGACTGGTGGTGTTGTATGCTTATGACTCTGTATTCGAACTTTGAATCTCCATCCTGTAGGATTCTGCGAAACAGTATTATCATATCACATCTTGATGTCTAGAGAAGCATGGTAAGTGGGTAAACACTCTCGTTGGCTCAGAAGAGCGGATGGATGCTCAGCCGAAACCCAATACGACCTCGGGCCATGGTCATCATGGGATCCAGACAACAACGCTTTCACCAGAGATAAGACGGTAAGTTCCTCGAGATGGTCACTTCATTCGAATATAAAACATGCCCACAACTCGACATTTCTCTTCTTTCAACACATCACTATTCCAATCATCACTGCCTTCCACCATCACCACTCCAAGATCAGTCATCTCTTCTTTTAGAAGCACCCGAAAGCAATTACAAGCACCATCATCAAACACTCATCAACAAAATGAAGTTCTCCGCTGGTATCCTTCTTGCTCTGGCCTCTACCGGCCTCTCGGCTCCCACTGTCTCTCGCCGTGCTGATCTCGATGGTGGCTCATGTGCCACCGTTGGTGCCGATGGCAAGATTCTGTCTCGCTGCGTCGGTTTCGATGCTGCCAACGCTGCCACTGTCGCTCGCCGTGCCGAGCTTGACGGTGGCTCATGCGCCACTGTCGATGCTGAGGGCAAGATCTTGGCTCGCTGCGTCGGATTTGACCCCTCCAACGCTGCCACCATTACCGCCATTGCTGCCCTCGCTCGCCGTGCCGATCTAGACGGTGGTTCTTGCGCCACTGTTGATGCCGAGGGAAAGATCCTCGCTCGTTGCGTCGGCTTTGATGCCG
>NW_006917102.1:1627308-1690574 GCF_000516985.1 Pestalotiopsis fici W106-1
GACCTCGATGGTGGCTCTTGCGCTACCGTTGACGCTGAGGGCAAGATTCTGGCTCGCTGCGTTGGTTTTGATGCCTCCAACGCTGCTACTGTCACTGCCATTGCCGCCTTGGCCCGCCGTGCCGATCTGGATGGTGGTTCCTGCGCCACTGTCGATGCTGAGGGCAAGATTTTGGCCCGCTGCGTTGGCTTTGATGCCGCCAGTGCCGCTACTGTCGCCCGCCGTGCTGAACTCGACGGTGGTTCATGCGCCACCGTCGGTGCCGATGGCAAGGTCCTGGCTCGCTGCGTCGGCTTCGATGCCGCTAACGCCGCTACTGTCGCATAAGCTTGTTTCCAAGACCAGATAGCAGCTCAAAATCCCGTTTGATGTAAGTATCGTATCAACCACTCCAGGTTTTTGTTAATAGGTGCTAACAATTACAAAGTTTAAGGGTGTTACTCCAAGAAACCTATTCCTAGCGTGGTGCGGCGCGATGAATACAGTGAAAAGGGGGATATATATTCAGTGGAGAGGGTACATGTTACCAGTAGCGTCTTTGTCGTTGTGAATAGCAATATACATTTTAAAACCATACGCGCCTTTCTATCAGTTGGATCTTATTCGTCGTGATGTATTAATCAAGACTGATCGCCTGCATCTGAGATCTATGTACACTTTGGCTTTTCCGAGGCCATGCCTTTGGCGTGGGATAGCCATACCACAGTTGAGAACTAAAGAGGTTGCATTATATGATGCTTAATGTCTTTGATGGCAGAGCTATAGTTCAAGATGACATGATCAAGTCGTAGGCATCAAATATGCGGCTAACCATATCCAGTATGGTTTGTTTTGTTCAGGGGACCAGCTTGTGGCTGGGTTTATGAATACAGAACCCTTCGTGCATTGGCACATGAACCATGCTAAGTAGATGTTTCTTGGCAAATTATGTAGGGCCGGAGAAAGCCCCAATCATCGATAAGAAGATAATTGCTTGCTTATTACACTCGTCTGACTAACCGATACAATGGATTCTTGATGTTTCACTCGGATTGGATGTATAGTTGCGTAGATCCTTTGGATCCCATGGTTCTAGCCTGTACCAGAATCTTGCCACTGGAGGATGCTCGATCCTTACTATGTACTGTCAACCGAGGATGAACTTGGGAAAATAAGTGGAATATCCCGATAACTCTTCAGCAACGTACAGATGAAGTGAGGTGTACATGGTACATCATTTGCCCGGCTACTCGATAGGCTACCGGATAGGCTACTGAGTAGGTCCGATGCACCCTATCAGAAGCTTTTCTTGGTGGTTGAAACTGCGGTGTGCAACGGCAGCAATGCGCGGCGCATGCGGCGCATGTGGCACGGTGTTGTAAACTAGCTGGCTTGGCTGGCATGTTTCGTACTTTGTACTGAGATGTTAATTTAATGGGCCCAAAATAGCAGATCAACTTATCCATCTATACACAGTACATAGTAACACCTATACACCAACCCTGATGTTACCCCTGCCAGATATCTAGCGGGGAGTTGGGGAAGTCGGGGGAGCCGGAAGCCGGGTCATACTGTGATTGTACACAGTCAGTCTTGGCTGTGTGTGAAGTAGATCTCCACCCTGTAGACTAGACAAGGGGGAGTGGCTGCTCGGACTTGTGCAGTCTGTGCAGTTTTGGCTGCGAACCTAATCTGGCCCCACGCTTCAAGAAGCCCTGTAAGATACTTAATAGGCAATGATAACTTTTGCCCGCAACCACTATACATACGCAGTACATAGTATGCATGTTCTGATTTATATATCCACAAGTGGATATAGTCAAGCGCCACCTCATCGTCAGGATAGTCGGTACATAGGAGTCAGCCGCCAGCCGCCTACTGTAATGCAGATATTGTGATAGGTATAACGATTAATTATGGGGAGTATCTCCATCACCAGTATCACTCTTCTTGGTCAAATGGTACCTCAACCCTTTTCAACATGTACCAATACTTGATTTTTTGATATATCCACTCGCATTCCTACAATCAGCGCTAAGAGACACTAAATTCAGGTACTTCGTTTCGACGATTGTCGTCAGATTGCGTGAGGTGAAATCCTATCGAGATACATTGGTTCTTGTATTTAAGCCTAGATAGCTGAGGATTGTCTGCATTGCTTTTGCAGCATCAGCGCCTGTACAACATCTTGCCATGACTATGGAGCTTATCATTATCGGTTTCGGCCCAGTTGCCGGTTACAAGTACTCAAGGTGCATACACAACGCCGTATCGGATGGCCACTTGAGTCGCTATCATGTCATCGACCGAGAGTCTCAGCAGCAACAAGTCGAGGCCCGGCTCGCCAAATTGCCCACCAAGCCTGCAACATGCACATACATCCCCGAACATGTGTTGCAAAACGGTCCCGACTCGGGGATCGAATGGATCGTACGGCAGGACATGTTCACTAAGCCCGGCGTTAGGAGAAAGGTGGTTGTCATGACAGAGCCACAGTCTCATGGTGCATACATCAATTATGCATTAGCCAAGGGGTTTGACATCTTGGTCACAAAGCCAATTGTACTGCCAATGAAGAATGGTGTGATGAATCGCCAGGCTCTCATGCCAAGCGTCCACCATATTGCTAAAGCGTCGGCCGATGCCGGCGTACGTACTGCAGTCTTGTGCCTTAGTCGACTGCACGAGATCTATGAAGAGAAAGTACGGAAGCCAGTGGCCTTGATGATGGATCGTCTGCAGCACCCTATCACGTCTGTCCACATCAAAACTGCCTCGGGTGTATGGAATCTCCCTTCTGAGTTTGGTTCGAGAGAAGACCACCCTTACAAGTATGGCTACGGCATGCTTATGCACGGAGCCTATCACTACATTGATAACCTGGCTTGCCTTCTTCTCATGAACAAGAAGCTCTTTCCCAACGAGGAGTTTGTCATCGTTATGCAAGGCTTCACAGCCGGTCCCCACGATCAGCAGATGAGGACTGGCGACCTCGAAAAGCAGACGACAGGGTACCGTCCAGAGTTTTCCAAGCTACCAGACGGCCATCAATATGGCGAAACTGATATTGTTGCGTCGTTTGCAATGAAGTTCCGCTCCTCTGGCCGCGTGCTGTGCTTGGGGACAATTTCCTTGGAACAGACCACGCCTGGTATACGCTCCTGGGGCCCGTTTCCAGACGTGCCGTACAACATCAATGGCAGAATGCATTGTACCGACGTCGACGTTAGACTTGGTACAGTTTTCTCAATTTCTGCCAACGTTTCAAAGCAGCCCATCTATGCCCGCCTTGACGACAATGACCTCCGTGGCTTAAATGCCGCACATGTCGTGACAAGAGCCAATGCTCGACTCGCGCGAACCCAAGGATTTGTTCGCCACGAGCATTATGAGCGCCCCTATGGCAACTCATATTCGTATTCCGCCGAATGCGACGTGTTCGAAAGGTGGCTACTCGACAAACCAACTCAGAGCGATTTTGAATCTCATGTTCCCACATGTGCTATTCTCGATGGACTTCTGAAGCTGGCAGCTGATGACTGGCGCGGTAACGTTGAGATAGACTTCAACTACCCGACTCCTGATTGGCCAGTGCTTTCCGAGGAGGAGGATTCTTGGTATGGCTACATGAGCGATGATGTTGCATTCGCTTTCGAGTCCAAACAACGCAAGCCGATTGTCAAGAACGGTGTCAATGGGGTGAACGGGGTGAACAGAGTGAACGGAGTGCATGGGGTGCACAGCGCCAACGGGGTGAACGGGGTGAACGGGGTGAACGGGGTGAACGGGGTGAACGGGGTGAACGGTACGAATGGAGTTCACCGAGTCAATGGTGTAAAGGTGTAAATAAAGTAAGTAAATAGGAAAAGCAGCATTTGGGTTTTGCTTTTTCTGCCACGACCATAATTCGTCTTGATCAGGTTGAAAAGCGTATAATATATTGATAGATATGTCTTATCTTTACGTCCATTCGTTTTCAAGCTCGTTTTGATTCTCCAAGCTAAGCGTTGAGAGCCGTATGAATACGTCTACACTGCTGTTTATGTAGTATGCTTGTTGCACACAACCGTAGCTGATGACGTTCCTTATTCAAATTCCCCTCACACACGTTAGCTCAGGTACGATATGTACTCAGTCGCTGCTATCATCACGGCGTCAGTCGAGCTGCATTGTGAGGGGAAAGGACGGATTCTCGTACGTCAGCCAGTCCGAAGGGGTATAGGATCGCCTTTTGGGCTATTCTTGGCTGGATGATATTTGTCTGTCTAGTGTGTGTTATGGGAATGCACCGGGTCGGTGTTATCGGAGTGAAGCGAGATTGATCGGCAAGTCTTTACTTACTATATTCCAAGTAGCATTATGTAGAGTAAGTAATCAAGCTACAGGAATACTAGAACAAAATAAAACTTCTCGTTTCTTCGAGATCACCTGATGATAAGGGTTGCACTAAACTGGCCGTAACAACTATATTATTATTTTGGAAATATGCAGAGATCTCAGCTCGGTTGCATTTGCATGAGTACGAATTTTGGGCTTGGGCAAGGCCCTTTGCGATAACAAGTCAAATGTATTATTGCGATCTCACGGCTAAAAGGATGGGATGTTTTTAACATTGGAAGTCAGAAAATATTATAAACAATATTCACACTCTCTCTCTCACTCACAGTCTCAGTCTCAGTGCACAATAATGCTTGATTCCGGCATTGGATGCACCAGCCGGATTACGGATCTGGTATAAAGTGCGACCCCCCTGCGCATCGATATCCTGTAGCCTGCTTGATCCAATCATATCCCATGGGACAAAGTCCCATCATCTTGAGCTTCTCTTTCATAGCGAGCTCTTCAGCTTGTTTGCGCTCCTCTTCCAAAAGCCTTTTCACAATCTTGTCCCTATTGGCCTCCGAAGTCGTGTGTAATTCCATGCGGAGCCTCTTGGTCTCTTCAATACGCTCTCGTGCGGCCTGGGCGTCTTTTTGAAGTTGTGCCCAAACCTCATCGCTCACGCCGGCGTCACGTGTAGCTTGATGCCCGTCAGGTCTTGGCACTTGCTTCTTTGTTGACTTTTGCGCATCCTTGGAATTGTCCGAGGGCGGACTCGGGCCGTCCTCTTTGGCATTGGACTGCATCCCGGCTGACGTGTCTCTAGCAACAGAACTGCTGATATCTGGCCGAGGTTGATAGGCTGGAAGATTATTGTTCCGATTTCGAGAGCGAGACGCGGTCGCTAGATTGCGCTTTGCTCGTTCTTGATACATCGACTGGAGCTCATCAATGACAATTGCTTCTGTGAGTGTAAACCGTCTCTCAGTGCCGGTACTCTTCAGATTGATCACCTTCTTGAAAACCTCCATTGCCAGTGTTTTCACGTCTCTGGCACTGGCCCAGCTTGATTGGAGGATGAGATTCAAGAACAAGTCTTCCAATCGCGCCCGGAATGCCGGCGTCGGCGTGAGAAGGATCGAGAAATCGAAAGTATTGTTCTTCGTTTTCAGATTCTTCAGCCGCGCAGATAGCACATTGCCTAGTAGCGCAACGCACTCGTCCTCTTTCAGGCTCCGAAAATACACCGTTTCGGGGAATCGCGATGTGAACCCCTGGTTGACAGTCATTAGACGGTCAATATCCGAGTCGTAGCCGGCCAGGATTATGATGAGCTTCTTGAAGTACTTCTCCTTGGTGACAGAGTCGACCAATTCGTCTATTGCCTCTTGTGCAAAATGACCCTCGGCTAGTCGGTAAGCTTCGTCCACAAAGAGAACCTTTCCAAGCGCCTTATCGAGACACTGCCGCACTTTTGGTCCCGTCTGGCCAATGTACTGCGCGACTAGATCGCTGGCAGAGCACTCAACAACTTCCGCCGTGGCGAGAAAGCCCATGTCGTAAAAGACTTTGCCCATCTTTTTGGCGGTGGTTGTTTTGCCCGTTCCAGGTGGACCTTTGAACAAGAAATTGAATGGTATGCTCTCTTTTGGATCCATTTCCAAGGACTTGAGGTCGCGCACAGTTTCCTGGTAGCCTTGGAGCTTGGAAATGATCTCCTCTGCGCCAACTGTTCCCTCGAAGAGCTTGGAAACATTTGTCTCGGTATTCTCAGCCCGGTTGAAGTTTTCGTCAAAATCAATCGCCTCGAAAACTTGAGAAGATGCCGCCTGACCAGAAGAACATCGCTTCTGGTGGCGTGCCTTTGTATCGTTCAGAATGATGTCAATCTCGCCAGCATTTCCGAAGTTTGGGCGGTTCCGTGCGCGGTCCAGCATCTCCAGCGCTACTTTCTTTGCTTCTCCAGTGGCCTGAAAACCACTCTGCTTGAGTTTCATGTTGAGGATCTGTTCTAGTTGACCCTGACTGAAATCCGCAAAGTTGAAAGCTGTTGACATTGGAAAGCGGCGACTGAGACCTGGATTGACATTGTGGAACATGTCTTCCATCTGATCCTTATACCCAAGAAGCAAAACACACCTGTCGTCGCCAGGCACTGACTGTACCTCCGCAACGATGGTATCAATGACGGCAGTTTGGAAAGAATTACTCCGCGCGCCCAGCCCGGAGGAGCCTGCATACAAACCATATGCTTCGTCAATGACGAGTACCTTGCCAATTGTGGATGCAAGGATGCCTTTGGTCTGCTTTTCGGATCCCCCAATGACGGCACCGATAAAGTCCGACGGATTCTTGACCACTACTTCGCCATTAGACAAGAGACCCAGATCAGCAAGTATTGCGCCATACAGCTTGGCCACCGTTGTTTTGCCTGTTCCCGGATTCCCGAGGAAGACCTTGTTGAGTGTGTACTCCACCAAAGGCTCCTCCGCAAGTTCACGCTGATAGTTGATTTGAATACTGTCGAGCAGAACTTTGACAGTCTCTTTGACCGACTCCAGTCCGATCATTTCGCTCAATTTCTTCCAGCTTGGCGAATGCGACAGGGCTTCTGAAGGAGCTGGGCCGATGAGATCTTCTTTGGTCAATAGGAAATCATTCGGCTGGAGCTTGTTGCGTCGTGCCTTGGAGATCCGTGTGGCCTGGCGTCTGGAGATTTGGTCGAGGACGTTCTCCACGGTTCTTGCATTTCCAAATCCTTCATGACCGCGACCACGTCCAATCCTCCTGGCGACTATGCGGCAGTACAAGCCGAAAGTGCCTTCTTCACATTTCATTGCGCCATTCCATCCCTTGTGGATCTTGAGATTGAGGATCTTGAGAAGCTCATCATCAGTGTAGTCGACGAATTCCATGTCAATCGGAAAGCGACTAGGAATTCCAGCATTGTGTGCAGAGAAGGTCTCCATTTGCTTCTTGTATCCAGCAAGGAGAAAAACGATCTTGCCCATTAGGTTCTCTACCTCCGCAAGGAGATAATCGACAACAGCACCACCTCCAGGACTATTACCCGAGGTCAATTGATATGCCTCGTCAATAAAAACCACACCGCCTCCTTTCTCGAGCATGGTGTCTACCAGATTTTGACACCCAGCAACCCCCATGTTCGCAAGCTTCGACCCACTGGTTTCTTCGAATATTGAACTTGGAATGACGCCTAGTGTGGCCAGGAATTCGGCGTACAGTCTAGCAACGGTGGTCTTCCCTGTATCAAATGTTTGCTCAGCTGCGAATCGCTTCAGGAAGACATCAAGCACGACCTCATGGTTGGCATGTCTTGGGAAACTCACCTGTACCTGGGTTTCCGAGAAAGGAGCAGCCATATCTCTGTTTTGAGAAATCAACATTCTGCCGTATCTGCAAATATTATTTCTTAGTCACAAATCCATGAAGATTACATTAGCTCGCCTACCTTGGTGTCAACCGTAGCCTTGATGTCCAGGAACTGCAGTTTGACCTTTTCGAGACCAATCATCTCGATTAATTGATCCAGAGATTTAATCTTGGCTCCTTCGGACTGTTTGAGGTACTCCCATTGCCCTTGGGCACTGTCTGAACACTCAGTAGTGATGTCGCTAGACTTTTTTTGCGTCATCCTTGTCTTCTCAACTTCTGCTTTCTTTGCATTCTCTGTTGCAAGTAGTTTTCGGGCTTGTTCTGTCTGTTTCATGGCCTTCTTGCGTTGGGCTGTTTCTTTCAGGGCAGCCAGTTGTTGGCGTTGTTGTTCAAGCTGGGATTTCTGTGTTTCCTCTTCTGCGGCGTACTTCATGGTGCGTCGTTCGTGGTCAATCTCGTCCTGGATCTCCTGAAACTCCTTTGCGTAAACAGCTTGTTGTGAAGCCCTTCGGCGTTCTAGGTCAAGATCACGCTTCGCACGTCTCTCTGTTTCCCGATCCTCACTGATACATTTGTAGCAAGACGATTTGGACTTGTGACAAGGAATACGGATCTCATGTTGCCTATTGCATGTCTTCGTCAAGAGCTGAGTGCACTCAACTTTGGTGTGGTCAGTTACTAGGTGACAACGACGCTGGCAAATGTGGAGTCTGCAAGATAACTGCGTGCCGCTATGTCGTTTTATCAGCAGTGTGCTCGCAAAGAACAAAGTCACAGTATTTCAAGGCATTCTTACCAAGGTTCCGCACATCCACCGTTGGGACAATGGGTGTCGAAGGATGCAGGCACACTCAGGATGGCCTTTTTCTCTGGGTGACGCTCACATTTGACTGGGAACCCATCATATAGGTGCTCCCGGTCCTTGAGGATTTGAAAGAATGGATTCCACGTCTTCGTGCCCTTCTTACTGTCCATAAAAGTGCGCGCATTTCCGATCATGATGAGACAATTTCTTGCTCTCGTAATCATGACATTGAGGCGTTCTGGTGCCGACATGAATCCAATATCACCTTGTGCATTGCTTCGGGTAAGAGAAATGATGGTAATGTCGCTTTCCTCACCTTGATAGTTATCTACAATTGTTAATTATCTAGAAAAGACCATCATATTAGGGCAACTTACCAATGGTTGAAAGTCGAAGCGGACGTTTTCCAACCTTGGACGCTGCTTGGGTCAGGAGACCGGCTTGTATCAATGGTGCTGAGTCAAGGTCATTGAGAATGGGGTCGTTCTCTTGCTTCAATATGTCTCGCAGTAGGCGGAGTTGACCCAAGTACGGTGTGAGAACCACCATCTTGTCCGTACCATAGCCCTGTTGCGCAAGGTACCTTACCAATCGGAGAACCATTTGGGCCTCGAAATCATTTTGTTTGCTCGAACTTGTCTTGGAGTCCTGTTTGTCGCTTAGGACAGCGCTTGCAGTTTCAGGTCGATCATGGTCGACAAAGATGACTCTGTCTTGGAGACCCCTTATGAAGGGGTGCTCTGACGTGAACGGTCCATCCAAGAGGCTGGGATACGTGAGCGCCCGAGGTAAGCACGATATCTCGGGGTGCATTCGATGTTGTTTGGACAGAGTAGTGTAGCCATGACCTTGAAGAATCATCCGCTCGAACATGGACATGTTGAGATTGTAGCCGTCGCCTTTCTCAACTGTCAAGGCATAATTGTCCACCTTTGGTCGCAGTTGTTTGTGATCCCCAATCAAGATCAGCTGTTTCACCGAAGGTGCCAAGGCGGTCAAGATGTGTGCCTCGCGAATCTCGCCAGCCTCTTCAACAATTACAACATCTGGTTCAGCGGCTCGAATAACCTTGTTGTACATGGCTGCGGCAGTAGTTGTACAACCAATTAGGCGTCGAGACCGTAAAATGTTGATGGTCCTTTCGTTGTACATGTCGTCCAAATTCTCTTGTATGGAATTGAACTCATGCGCAACCTGCTCAACTTCGTCTGATTGCTCCTCCATGATGTCTTGGATCCATTTGCCATGGATAGCTTTGCGCTTTGGCGTCTGCATGTCCCATACCTCTTCACAATCTGCTGCCACATTGTTGGTGAAAACACCTGGACTTTTTCCATCCAACCAGCGAGAGAAAAGATAGTCTGGCCGAATTTCTTTGCCTTTCTTGCCGACTCTCTTCCAACTTTGCTCGCCACGGGGAACCTGAAAAGCTCGGTGAAACTTCTCATAATCTTCAGAGAACTCCAGGTACTCCATTAGAACCTCGAACGAAGCTGTGAATTGCTTGTAAGTCTCGAATGTGCCCTTCAGTCTGTCATCCAGCTCGTACTTTTCCACCTTGAGAGCATCCATGATATGCCATGAATCTTTGGACCGCTGAAAGACGTCTTTCTGCTGAGACAGAAGCAGGCCTGCGGTGCGATCGGTTGACTTGGAACCAAGCCTGACCATTTTCGTAGCCGGAATTCCAACATCGAGTAGTTCCTCCAGGAACTGATCCAGCGCGTGGTTTGTATAGCTTATGACAAAGATGCGAAGGTCGGAACAGTCGAATAACGTCTTTGCTATCCACGAACCCACGAACGACTTCCCAGTGCCTATGAAACGGATGAGTTTCGCGCCAAAATCTACTAGTACAGGAAAGGTAAGTAACAAACCTGGAGGGCCTTGGATGCGAGAGACTCTCTGGCTAATGGCAGCCACGAACGAGCTTATCTGAGATTGATCTACTCGCACATTCTTGGCACCAAGCTTGATGACGCAGCCCTCGGTTTCCATGGACTGGAGTCTGCTTATAGCTTGCTGAAGTTGGGGTGCGACAGAAATCTCCGTTTGCATATCTGTTGATGCAGGACGAATGAGTGCGTCTCCCAGAGGCAATTCGCGAAGCGCCTTCAAACCCTCTAGCACAGGCTCATGTGCGAACACCGGGGTGTCGACGACGACGAAATGCAAGTTTGCCGGAGTCCGCAGCATCTGAAGCGCAGTCTTCAGATTCTGGCGATTGGTAAACTGAAGACAGATTTGTGGCTCCTCTTTGCAGAGTAGGTCCAGTTCTCTTTGGAGAAAGGCGAATCCGAGGATTTGATTGCCACACATGAGAGCGCCAAATGACTGATGTTTCAAGTAGTTCTTGTTGTCAATCAGGAACTGGCGTCGTTGAGCTTGTGGAATCTTTCTCAAGTCCTCAATGCCTTTCTCACAAGAAAGGATCAGTGAAACCAATTTTCCGCGGCGCTCATTTCCGCAATCAATTCCAGAAAGAAAGAGGCCTTCGAGGTTTAGCGCTCGGCGTCGCCCCTTCTTCTTCTCCGTTGCGACTTGTAGATCATATCGGATTTCGGCGAGCATGTCTTCTCTCATCAAGCGGAATTGATTGTCGAGATGGATGTTTGCAATGGTCGATGGTTCCGCTTGGAAAGCCTCGTCCAAGCGCAGATAGTAGGGCTTTTCAGTGGAGAGTAATTCGTCAGCAGTCGGGTATATCTCTATCTTTCGGAAGTCGGCAAAGTCGTTGTCATGCCTTCCTCCAGGGGAGTACCCGTTGGGACTTGATTCAGGCTGAGTTCTGGTGACGATGAGCTTCTGGAGTTTGTAAGCCACATCACGAAGAGCATGTGAGTCCGCCTTTTGTAGTCTGCCGGAAGCGAGAATGAGTTGCACATCTGCACAAACATCAGGAGCTTGATCAGTGGTATTAGAAAGAAGCTCCAGTGCAATCCAAGCAAAAGGCTCTAGCCAATGTTCCTCGAATTGTTTGAAGACATTGTTCAATGCATTCCACACCGTTGGAGGCTCCACGATCGACAACAATATCTGCCACAGAAATTGGCCATCAGATAATGTTCGGATTGAGGGATGAGATAGATACTGGACGAGCCCCAACGTATATTCCTGAAGGAAGGGAACAGAAAGATCAACGCGGACGCTCGATCGTATTGCAGCCAGCCCATGTTTGCTGGCCAAGATTTCTTCAATACAAGTGCTCGGGTTCTCATGGTTCCGGACAGCTTCGAGGAACAACTTCGCGATGCCAGAATCTGCGATGCTTCTTTTACCGCTAAGAACGGTCTTGAAGACTTTGCGCAAGCGTATCGCACGACTGTCATCGCGGGTTTCTTGAATGGTCGTTGGCATATCCATGATGTGCTGCGTTTAGTTGGCGATCAAGTATTGCTATCAAGACGACTCTTCCCCATGTCTAGGTAAGAAGCTACCTTATAAAAGTCTTAGCTATGTCGAAAAGAAAGGAAGCAAAAAGCAAATAATTATGCCGGAAAATCAAGCTTGACTGGGTTTCTGTTGAAAGGCACTGGAAATGTCTATGCGGCTCATCATTGGCCATTTGGAGCGATTGGGCAGCCTGCAGCATGCGGGAGGCCGGACAGAAGCTACCATAACATATGTTGGAGGCCAGACAGGCACCAATGCCTAGACCACGAGAGACGCACCGACCTATAATATGGTAGAACAGTCCATCAAAGATACCAGAGTGATTATCTACACCTATGAATACGGGAGGGTCGAGAAAGAAGCTCGAGGGGCGCCAATCAATTTCTTCTCTTAACCTGTCCCGCACCTGTCGCACTACCCTTTGCAAAACCACGAACAGCTCAGTCGTGCATTATGTACAGTTCTTATCGACCAAATCAAGTGAATGAATGCAAAGAAGACCACGTGACAGGAAGGGCACTGTGCTAGAATGGCACGGTATATCCATATCTATATGCCACATTCTCTGGTTTCATGTTTTTCAAGTCACCTGGATAATCCCAGAGAAGTGCATCCCAACCGTATCGCACCTGCAGAGTTCCTCACTCGACAAGTCACGAGCCATGTACTACTCCTCACAGCAATACCCCCGAAGAGGGCGTGCCAACTGGCGTGGGTATCGACGTGGAACACTTGGCCGCTTTCCTCCGCAAGAAGTTGAAGACCTACCCGAGCTACCATTGGGCCCCTCGATCAACGAATACAATGCCCATGAATTTTCAAAAGACATCACACGATACAAGTCGATCGCTCGTATCACAAACTGCAGCGTAGTCGCTTCTTGGAACTGGACAAATGCGCGAGCCCCAGAAATGCTCATCCCAGGCAAGTCCACAACACTTATGTGTACGATTTACTCAAAGTGGCTGACATTTTCTACGCAGGCATGCCGCCGCGATGGTCACCTCCCGCGAGAGTTGAACGATTGCCCCAGGATAGCGGCGACTATCTTCGTGACCGCAATGCTGCCCGGTACCCAGCACATCCGATCGAGCCGGCCATACTAGCCGCGATGAAAGAGTCCCCGCAGGTATGTGGAAGCAATGCAGTCGATATTGTCGCTTGCAGCAGCACTCTTGGAAATCTTCTGCGGTTCATTCGTGGGGAAGAAAAGACTTTCAGAATACTCGTGGAGAAAGTTGGGAACACAGTCTTTCTCGTTCGCCGCGAAAGATCGCCAACGGAAAAGATCTTGGGTGTCAGAGGTCATGGCCATACCTTTCCTGAAGCATATACTACGTGGAACCAAGATGTCAAGTCATCGACATCACATCAGCGAGTTTTGCGATACACATTGGGCGGGCTCCAATGCCTTGTCCGTTTCGAGGCGGACGGATATATTCCAGATACCACGAACAGTCCGGAGAAACGCACATCTCATCTCGAGGTACTTGACCCTTCGCAGTCTACTGCTGCAGCTCTGACGTCTGCCTTCAATACGGTGGGTGTTAGCGAGGTACAGCCAGCCAATACCGGCGACATTAGTCTCAAAATCAAACAGGCAGGAGCCAGCATCCCCCAACAGCAGATCTTTGATCTCAAGACAAGATCAGAATGGAAAAGGGATCAAGATACGACCGCTCAAGAGCTACCGCGGCTTTGGCTGAGCCAACTTCACAAGTTCATCTTGGCACACCACAAAGATGGGGTCTTCAATGATGTCAAGATACACAACGTTCGCGACAAAGTCTTGGAGTGGGAACGCGTCAATTCGAATGCCATTTCAAGATTCCTCTCGCTCGTTCGTCGCATCATGGACACGGCCGAGGAAGTCGAGCAGGGGAAATTTGAAGTCTGTCATATGAAGGACCATTTGGGACTCCTCCGATTCCGCCACCAGCTTCCAGATGCTGGTAGTGCACTTTCTCCGACGGTACGAGACAAATGGCTCACCCTGAATGAGAAAGATGACAGTGAGACTTCAGCGTCTGATGAGTCAAGCATCGAGGCTATCCTGTGGGACGACGAAGGTGTGGACTACACAGCTTGCTCGGCAGTGTGCGGATATTGCGGGCACTGTAACACAGTCAAGGCGTACTGAGAGATCTGAAGGGATGCATTGGCAAGGCCTACATTGTTGTGGATTAAAGATTTCTAGTGAAGAGAGAAGATGTTAATTACAATAAATCAGACTGTTATCCAAGTCTCTGCAGTCCATGCCCCATGTCCATGTCTAGGAGTATCATCCGTCCTTGGCGCGCACGAAAAGTTAAAATATCGCATTGGCCTTGCCGTTTGTTGCCATGAGCCGTGTCACGCATATGCAAGCTGTACCCACCAGTAGCAAGACACCAGAAAAGATCTTCATCCCGGTGTACGATCCATTCCACTTGTCCAAAATTGCACCAGCAATGGGGTTGGTCGTCAAGCCACCGATTGATGAGAACAGATACAATAGCCCAGTCCTGTATCCTATTTGTGGCAGAGGTGAGATCTTGGCGATGATTGGAGTGGCCAAGGCGACATAGGCGCCAGAAGTGCATCCAAAGATGGCGGCAAAGGCAATCAGCGCGCCTATTCCAGATGCGGGTATCCAGAGCGCCAGGATGAAAATGGCCGACAGAAGACAAACAAAGATGAAGATGTTGTACACGCCAACCTTGTCCGAAAGCGCGCCGGAGCCCAAGCGGCCAATGACACTTCCAGCATTGAGGATTGCGATCAGATACTGTGCGAGGCTCGATGCGACACCCTTTGACAAGGCTTCAACCGTGATGTAGTTGATGGGAATAAAGATGCCAAATGTGAGAAATAGGACACCAACACAAATAAAGATGAACTTGATGTCGGTAAAGGGCTCATGCAAATCCTTGCGGGACATGGTTTTGGGGTTTGGAGGGAAGCGTGCACGAACAGTGAGGTTTCCGATGATGAGAAGACCGAGTATCAGAAACGCACAAATCCGCATCGTCCAAGGAAATCCGACTTGAGGAATCAGCCTAGCCACCATGATGGGAAAGATGATGCCGCCAATACTGGAACCGGTGGCAGCAATCCCAAAGGCGGCACCGCGCTTCTTGTCAAACCATGCTGGCAGACAAGATATGGCTGAAGAAAATTTAGTCCATGTATATAACCCATCAAGATGCAATTATGAGACACTCACCAGGCTGGAAAATTGCAGCAACACCAATCGCACTGCAGACACCCTGCGAGAGCAAGATTTGATAATAGCTGTGAGACAAGGAACACATCATAAGACCAAAGACATGTAGAAATGAGCCGACCAGAAGGATATATCGAGGCCCAGATAAGTCGAATATGCGCCCCACGACAGGACCCTAGCTCTATAGTATTAGTCTCGCCTTTCTTTCTTGAAGAGCGTGGCTGTTCGATCATTTGGTAGAGTTACTTACACCGAAAAACATGAAAAATATTTGGAGCGATGGAATCCAGGAAACAGCAGTAGCTGAATAATCCTTGAGCAAAACGCTTTCATAGTAACCTTGGAAGACACCTATACCTGCACGTGGGATTTAGCACAGGAGGACGAGAAATGATTTGCGTGAAGACCGGCCCATCGAATTTCCTTTTCATGTATCTTTTGCTTTCTTTTTTTCTTCTTTTTTTTTTTCTTTGGAAAGAGCAAGTAATTGCGCCACAAGGTCGTTGTACTTACTGTTGATCCAGCCGAAACTACAAAAGGCGACACACCAAACTCCCAAGACTGTTAGCCAAGCTTTGCTGCCTCCATCCGGGGCGGGGCTTTTCCATCCAACAGCCTCATCCGCTGCAGAAGAATCGGTCGCGTTTTCCCGATTGTCGTCTATCTCGAATTTGTTTGAACCTGTAGGCTGTGATTGATCCTGCGAAGAGTCTGGCTCCTTATCCTTGAGATGCGACATGGCGAAGGCTAGGCAAATAAAGTAGGAACAAAAAAATATAAATAAAGTTAAAAAGTGAGAAGATTGGTGATCTCTATTGGAACAGAATAGGAAAGGAGTCTGAAAAGGAAAGACTGATAGAGAACTCCTGTGATGTCTAAATCTATTCGCGATCGAAATGTTGAGATACCGTTGCTGACAATTGAAAGGACCTGTCATCTCTTTTTTATTTTCTCATGCCGGGAGGATTTTCTCTCGGTCTTTGGCGAATGGCCGAGCGGGGGATTTACATCACGTGGCCGAATGTACATACGCGAGCCCCCTTGTCGAAGAGGCGACTCTCACTGGCGGACCGTCATTTGATTACATTTGGATATGTACCTCGGATTTATGAAACAGGCGAATTACGCCTCAAGAAATGAAGGAATGCATTGCTCGCTCAACTTTTGGATGTGCTATTTAGTGGCGGTCACTAGAGCCGTCGGTTCAAGACTGCTAGCGGATGCAGAGTTTTATTCGTTTTCTCATACGACTAGTATCCAAGTGAAGAATAAAATCAAAGATGATCTACACCTACGAAAAGAATGTGTGAATCCAAATAGGCTCAGAAAGCCCTTCCCGTTGTGTAACCCGAAGGGTGCCACACTACACAGCCACGGTGTGGCACATCATTTTCATATTGTACCAAAGTTTATTTAATCTTATCTCAGCGAACTCGGGCATTGGGTGTACATCATAGCTACGGCCAGGACATTCCGTCCATATTCAAGCTTTGTTGAAACGTGGTCCAGTCCATGGAAAACAGTGGATCTTCAAGGTCAGATGTTGTTCCCTCCAGCGACACGTCTGCATCATGATTCTCTTGTCTAGCCTCTCTTTCTAACCCTGCATGTGGAGGGCTGTGGTCCGGTGAGCCTACAAATTGTAAGTTGTTCTGAGTATGCGTTCGTAGACCAGCCACCTTTTCCTTCAGCTTGCATAATATGGACCATCTCGTTCCCATGTCTGGAATGATACTGGTCTCCTCGATACTAGCAAAGCTGCGTAACACGATCTGCCAAGCCCAATCCGTTGAAGACTGTGTCGAACTCGTATACATCCTCCACAGTATGAACGTAAGCAGTTCATAAGGTGGATAGCTCGAGGTATGCCACGTATAACTTGTATAGATCTCGTCGAGAACCAATTCCAAGCTTGCATCCAGAAGTTCACACGCCCGAATAAAGAGCGCATCGCTCTCGGCGTCGTAATTTCTGGCCTCGCCCTTGGCGTCTTCGCGGCCGTTGTTCTGTTTATGGCGGAGCAGTCGTTCCTGGCACTGCCATTCCAATTTGTCAAGTATCATTTTGGTCAGGTTACTAAATAGTCGCTGGATAGGGATATGAGGATTGTGATTGGAAAAGAACTTTTTCTCGAGCTCAGCTCTTGTTCGGTCAATTGCCTCCTGTGTAGCTGGGAGTTTCTCTGAGTAAGACTCCAAATCGGCACACAACAAAAGCTGAGCAACTGCCTCTCCAGCTATATGAATATGACAAATGGATAAGAGGGGTGTTGATTCGGCGAACCCAATGTGCTCCTGCGGCATACTTGTGGTTTGGGGGCTCATGTCTCGATCGTCAATATTTAGTGGCAAGCGAGCGTCTCCCAGATAGCGATTGCCTGTAGTCCACATGCCTTGATCCTCCAGTGTACGGCTGTCCGTGGAGATGATCTTCCACCACAGGCGATGTCGCATTTCTTGATCGAAAGGGGATAGATTGAAAAGTTTTCCATCCCGATGAATGCCCATCAGCTGTGCAGCCCGAATTACCATGCCGTTTAGAGTCCAGATTGAACGACCAGAGCCAAACCGCCGAAATGCAGCGATGAATATGGCCATCGCCTGTAGAGCTTGCATAGTGGGCTGATCCAGAAAGTCTGCCTGGCTTAAGCTTATTTCGATGCCCCGCTTGAATCTCTCCAACTCGGCTTCGTGGTCCTGATTCAAGCAGCTCGCAACGTCTCGCAAGGTACTAGTGAGGGCCGAAAAATAAATCGCAAACAAAAGAGCACGCAGGTCTGGCTTGACATCATGAGGCTCGTTAATGGCCGCGTACACAATCGGCTGCACAGTCGGTATATGAAGAATCTTGAACATTGGATCGACATTTAGAATAAAGGTCTGCCACAGCTGAATGGCACGCCGGCGAGTAGGGAGTAGGCTCTCAAAGTTGTCAACATATGCAGCTTGGCTGATAGGATGTAAAAGAGAAAACGGCTGAAGTACAGGACCTGGAGTATCCACATTGGAAGAGTTCTGCGGACTGGTCATGGCGGAGCGCATCTCCTCCTCCTAACGTCGCGATGAGTAATATGTTCGTTCTGAAAAGCATTGAGGGATGATTTGCAGAAATTCAGGTCAGGTTCAGTACCTTTTCCAGGATATGTGAGAGTACATGGTCATTCACATATCGTACCATATTGCCGTCCTTGACAAGCAGGCCGGTAAAGTTGGACGGGCCGTGGCTTGGATGCCGATGACTTAAGTTACCCTCCAAAGAGGACGATCGCACTCTGGAGGGTCGTTCGTCTTGATCGTGATTCCTTTTTCGCTTGAGAGAATTCGAGACAATCTGTTCAAGTCTTTCGACTTGTTCCACAAGCGACGTGGAGGCTTCCTTCCGGGGCCGCCGCTTGGCACGCTCTGGCCCCGGATAACGACACGATTCCACGTTACCAGACTTGACGCAGGTGGAACATGGAATTGACTTATCGCAACGGATTTTCTTCTGATGGCATCGGATGCATGAGCGCTCGACGTTGTAGCGCCTCGCACCACCAGCACGTGGTGGAGGCTGTGGAGTCTCGGACCCTCCAAGGACAGTCGCATCGGCCATCTCACAACCACAGTTGGGGTCCGATAGCTCTCGCTATTGTGGCTGCTATGAGGATCCGGAGGACGGTGGATGTCGTCCTCGACACATTGGCAGCGGCCTTTGGATGTAAGTTTTTGGTTGCATGCTTCGGCTATTCGGTCATTCGAAAGGCCGCTCGGTTGTTCGGCCGTTCGGCTGTTCGATCCGTCATTTGGGCGGTTCGGTCATCCAAGATCTCCGAACTTCCGAGACACTAGGTGCACTACTACTAACAAACACTTACTGGATGCCGATCTTGCAACAATTCCTAGAACAACAAGGTGTGTGTTGATGTTGATGCTCAAGAGAAAAGGTTTAGCTGCAGCTGGCGTCGTTGTTGCTTTTGCCCGTCTTCAGCACTAGGTTCGCGCCTGCCAACACTAACCAACGGACCTCGACCGGTATGTATCTACTTTGTTAAACGTCGCAATACTTTCAACGAGCCTCGTTCAGATACTAGAGCAAGGACATGTACATTTGGAAGACTGCTTGTTGCGCTTTATTTCTGATTGTCCCGATCTCTCAAGTCAAAGTCGCGTGATGATGACGTTCAGCCTGGCGGGCTGCTTGGACATAGACGAGTGCACACTGGGTACACAATCCACACGATAATCACAAGCTCCATCCCTCCTCAGAAGCAGACTTATAACCCAGGGGTTCCCAAAACAGTTCGCACAGACTATCTGCGTTTCTTCCTGTCCAGAGGGATGATCTCATCCGGCTTACCGAATCCTATTTGCACAGGGCCATCAACACCCATCTTGCCCCGTTCCATCGACGTCGCAAGGATCCCAAAGCGCAACTTTGTCGTTTTCAACGTCTTGTCCAGTGGCTTACATCCCATGCCGTTCCCACGAGCGAGCTCGTCGAGCGTTGGGTTCCTCGTGTTCTGCAGCACAGCCGAGAAATTGGTGCTGTGACTAACACCATTGATAAAGAATGCGCGAGCACCAATGGCTACGCTAAACAGGGTGAAGCCAAAGGCGAAGCCATAGGCGATGAGTAGATTTCTCGGGTTGTACCAATACACGTTGTGCCTAAAGGGAGCGATGACAGTCGTGTTGTATCCCTGGCCTTCCAAGGACCTAGATCGCGTAGTCAAGGTGGTTAGCGGGCGAATCATGGGTGTATTGTCTCATTGGTCGGCGACTCACCAGAATTGTTTGTCACTAAAGAAGCTCAAGGTGATGTTCCTTGACAATTGCTCAATCAAGTCGCCTAGGCTCATTCCCTGAGAAAGAGCTTGGTCCTCCTCAGTTACGATGGGTTTGCCCGGAGCTTGTCTTCCCATCTTTAACGTCCCCGTGACCTGCGGCGTGGTCAAATTCAAAGCACCAATCATGCCCGTCTTTAAAATATCCGTTTTGAAGACAGTGGGAACTGCATTGACTTTGGGGTTAGGGTCGGGTCGAAGATCGTGGACAATGGCGCCTTCCAGGAGACTAAAGATCAGGTGGATAATCATCTCGTAGGCGGTTCTTGAGTGAGAATCAGACCAGTTCTGGCTGTAATCTCCCAGCGGTGCCAAGGTCGTGTTGGATTTGTGGACTGTGATCTCTTGTTTTTGCATGTGGGTTGTAAATGTACCGCGGAATGTGGCATTCCAAGTGCGGCATGCCCAACTCCCATGGTCAGAGTAGACCCAGAATCTGTCGACTTGAGGTCCTGCCGCGTCACTGGCTTCACTGGGCGTGGTGCTTACAATGCCACTGATAAAAGTGCCATAGTCAAACGTCTCATTGGGATTTCCAGCACCGTCCATGAAATGTTCGTGGGGTCTGAAGAGAAGATATTTGACGTTACCGGCGTTGGATGAATTTATCAGTGACTGATACCAATTGGATGTATGGTGAACAATTTTTCCCATGATGCCAGACTCACTGCTGTTCAGACTCCCGCAAGTGATAAGAGGCCCCAGAAACTTTGAGTTGTAGGCTGCATTGGGGGTGCTGTTGACAAGAGCCGGCATTGAGAGCACCGCAGCACCTGAATAAGTTGCGGTGAACAGCCGTTGAGTGGCTGGTGAGACCTCGCCATTCTTGTTGGGATCCAAGGATGTCGCGGCCAAATGGTATCCAGAGAGATTCAGGGTTGGTGCGTTAATGTCATAAAGACGAGTTTCGCTTTTGGGAACAACCGAAAGCGTGGCCGGGGGAATGGTCATGGCCAGAGGAATTGACCTTCATTGCATGACGTCTTCAGTCAACCGATTGTTCAAACTTGTCAAGGGAACTGCCACATACCATGCAATAAGCCCAAGCAAGAATCCTGCCTTGACTTTGCTAAACAGCTCCCAGCTCACCAGTTTGATGATACTGTTAGCGGCGGCAAAGGCTGAATCTATACCTCGAACACTCAGAGATCGTTTTCTAAAGACTGTATAAATATGTTGGGTGTACGCAGTCCCGACTGCTGCGGTGAAAGTGCTCTTGGTCAAGAACGCCAATCCGCTACCCAATCTGATTGGCCACTCCTGTATGTTTGGTGGCGGGACTTGCTGTCCTGTCAGATAGGAGTAGTAGAAGTGGTGAATAAGAGCAAAACTTGTGCCGGATAGAAAGCATACTACCATCAGTGTGGGAGCTCGCCAATGGATTCCCTTGGATGGGGCAGGGGTAGGGGACAGGGGTTTGGCTAGATATTCTGTGAATTCGTCGATCTCCTCAATCAATGTGCTGTCTGATTCTCGTCTCAATGTGCTGTCCGATGCTCGTCGCAATGGCTTATACGACGTAGGAGCCCACGGATTCTTGTTAGTCGGCATCATGGTCTTTGCATCAGTATTAGTTGTAAAATGCTATGATGAATAAAAGGGGATGAGACAAGCCCGGTTTCCCACAGGATCTTTCAGCATTCATATGTTATTTTCCATTCCCAGTTGGCGTCTTGGCGTTTTTACACATAAGTCATAAGCCTTCGGCTGTAAACTTCTATTCATTAGCGCAACCCTCGTGGTAACCTCCTCATAGCTGTGGTAGATGAGGGTAGCATGGGCATTTCATGTGATTTTAGGTGTTTATCTAGGCTTCACAAGCGCGACGAGCTGGAGCACAGGATCCAATGGAATACGCAAACAGTTCAAGGTTGCAATCGTCCGTGATGGTCAAATTTACTTGTAGCACTCAACCATTGCAATACAACAGGTTTACCAACAAAAGGCCTCGCCATAGGTCGGCCATGTCTTGCTAATACTGAAACTAGACTGGCGATAGTTACCGCGGCGTCTGCCGCCTTGCGCCAGGGCATCGCCGTCTTCAAAGCAGGACGCTGGCCGTCGAATTGATGATCCTTGGTCTAAAAAGGCCTTGCGAGAGTGTTGGAATTTCAACGGTTGGCCCCATTTGAGCGCGTGTGTTGGCATCTCCTCAATTGCGTAGCAAGAAGCATAGTCATCTCTGTTTCGTCACGTCTGGCAGGACGCCTCGAACGTGTTTTCTGGGGGGCGAAAACCCACTCTCAAGCTAGCGGCGCCATCCTGCGGCTGTGTGCGATTCTAGATGGTATATTGACTTTTCCCAAGCAGCATTTAGGATCTAGGTTTCGCCCACGTGTCTTGGCTCACTGCTCCCCGCAAATTAGTTGAGCTGTCCAAATGTTTTGGAAGCTTGACAAATACTAAGCTTAGACATCTGCCTCTATTGCCCAAGCATTTCGGTGGTTATCCATATGCGGTGATTATTTTCATTTGATTATTTGAGTCTAATTTCGTTGACCTGGTGAAGAATGTGGCTTCTGTCAGCACATGAACATGCTCCCACATTTGCCGATCTATTGCCTTTGCCCAAAAGGCGAATGACTTGGCGCATCTCAAGAGAGTTTTTACATGTTGTCTATCTTGGGTCTGAAAGTGGCTTGATGGTAGATATCTGCTATAATTTACAGTACCAGCGACCTGGAGTTGCGGGGCATCTCAGCCTGTCGTAGCGCCAAGCAGCTCGGGAGCTACAGGTCAGCCCTATCACAATTGGTATTTTGCTACGATGCAGACGAACGACCTACACCAAGTTCTTGACATGTCTTTCGAATTGCCGCTTGTGACTCTTTGCCAAACCCTGCCATTTCTAGTACTGCTGCATTACAACGGAAATCTTGATATAGAAACGGGTAGAGTTTATGCCTACATTTATCTAGGTTTACCTCCCCTCTTCGCAATGCCTACTGCGGCGTCTGGCGAGACGCTATCGGAACGAGCGAGTCGCCTCCTAGGTGTAGACTTGGACACCTGGTTGTCGACACAACTGAGTAGGCTAAATTGGAATCGCTCCAACTATTAGGCCTGGGCATTGATATGGATCAGAATCTGACCCTCAGCCAACAAAGAAAAGCCGGAATGAACAAATTGCACAAGCTCAGCGGTAAGTGGCATTTTAATGCATCTGCTCCCGCTGGTTTGGGCGCGTTGGAGCTCTTTACTGGGCTGACCCCGCACACCCGGCAGCAAACATCGCCAACGGACACAGAGCTACATTCAAGCTCTAGAGGAGGAGGTTATTCGCCTTCGAGGTGTTGAACTATCTCTCAAGGATGAATTAGAGAAAGCACGAGCCCAGCTCCGAGAGAGCAAATCAAAAACCCCAGTATCAGACTCACCAAGGACTACACCAAGTCCCCCCACAACCAGCCCAGAGCCAATTGTGGTGCAATGGGATGAGCTGTATCGGATATCACCCGAGCCGGCTTGCTGCATCAAAGCCGCCGAAAACGCTCCCCCGGAGCTGGCACGGACAAATACCAATGATCGTGTCATACAGGATACCCAACCTCCCCCGCCTCCGTCATGGGCAGATGCTTTCTCTCCTGGGTCGGCTGTCGCAAGTGAGAGCTTATCGGCGATGAAGGATGTGGAAGTCAATGAAACCTTGCTTAGCCTTGAGATGGGAGTACAATGCATTCTTCGGTAAGGAAAATTTATTCCAGGCACTCAAATTTCCTCGACAATGATGTCTGTGTTCTGACTGGGGCTGTTATAGACTGGAAACGCCTTGTCTCCCTCACCTACGGAATGCCATGGTCATGGAACCACAAAGGGAGGGATACCTAGAGGCACCATACAACTTTGGGACGAACCACGCTTATAATTTATCGACGCGCCTCATCAACGAGTATACCTCCCCTTCCTCGCCGGGAGGTGCTCGTATCGCAGCTCATGATCTAGACAATTTACTGCAAGCTAGTACGCGGCTGCAGCTGGTCGATGAGTTGACGCCAGTTCAGGTCTGGGCTCTGGTCTGTAAACTCGATAGCATCTGTCGCATTGACCCAGTGCTGGTGACTGCCATGTTCGACGAGTTGTCCAACTACAGCTACTGTAACAGGTTCGTACCCTTCTACTCCTTGTCCTATACCAGACTTGCTAAACAAGCTCTCGTAATTTTGGCAGTTTTGGAGCAGCTATCACCAAAGCCACCATCAAAGCAGGTTTTCAACATTTCTTGGGTTGGTCCGACGATATATGAGCGGGCCATCGGGGTTTTCAGAGAGGGTTCTTTTGGTTAGTCTGTTCTAGCCGACGGGCCTTTTCTTTTCTCTCTCCTGAACTACCATGCTTCTGATTTAGTGACATTACCACCTACGAGAGACGAATTCGAATGTTATAAATGCTGATACTCAGCCTGTGCCCCAAGCACTACATATCTGCTAGTTTGGCTGGGAAAGTGAGTGGAAATAAAGAAATTGGACTGTCCGTTGACACGGAATAGAATGATCAAGTCAGTGACAATACGATGTAAATCTGGGCGCTGCACACTGCAGCTCCTCTTCTTTGTGTTCTGCTTTTATTTGGTCAGCATCATGAGTTCTCGTGTTCTATCGCCCTGGCGTGTTATAGCCCACAACACACAACTCAAGGGATCTGGGCAAGATTCGGGGCAGATATATGCACAAAGCTATAGGAATGAGCCAGGACCCATCGCGTTACGCTCAGTATGTCCACACCTGTGGAGACTTGAAGGAAAACAGCCGAATTGAAGAGCTAGTCAATGGATTAAAGAAAGTGCAGGTTAAATGGCTAGACATGAGTGATGTTTCCAAGATTTTATGTCAAGTCCAAGCATCAATTCACTGGTTGAAATTTGACCCTGTAGAAACTCCGAAAACTCCATAAGAATCAGGTCCAAGCGGCCGCTAAAAACGGTTTCAGGGTCTAGCATCGGACTTTAGCACAAGCAAGCACTGCAAGCAAATTTCATCCCCAAATCGATGATGCAACTCCACTGAAGATAGGCCGCCCCCCTGATCGGCGATAAGACGGCGGGAATGTCGCGGCGTTAGAAAAAATGAAATTAGATACCGTCATGGGGGTTTTTTTTTTTTTTTTGCCGGTCCCTCTTCCCATCAATATATACATGTATCAATTCGCAACTTTGGGAATCATGTATACATAATTGGCGCAGACCCCTTAGAATCTTGGCAGTCTGCAATTGTTCCTGATAATTGAGGCTGACAAGAAACTCTAAAAAAAATGTCTTCCCAAAGTCAAACCGAGGCCCCGCAACCTCGGCGCCGGGACGGCTCGAGGCTCGGCCGCAGTCTCGACTGGACGCCACCGTGGTTGAGGTGGGACGAGACGGCGAACCACGATCTGACATGGACGCGCAACCTTATTTTTGGCTGTGTAAGTCCCTTGCCAAGCCTCGATACCTACCTATGCATCTCATCTCGCAACTACAATAGACATCACGTTCATGGGGAAGGACAAACCATCGCTAACGTACCCATTTCCCTTTAGGCTGCTGCTTTTAGTGTGGCCAATCTCTACTACAGTCATCCTATTCTCAATGTCTTGGCAGATGACTTTCAGGTCAGCGACGAGCGCGCGTCGCTGGTGCCGACCATAATGCAGGCCGGCTACGCTGGAGGTCTGCTGTTTGTTATTCCCATTGGTGATATCGTCCGTCGACGGCCTCTTATTCTTGGCCTCATCTTTTGCACAACTTTTATCGTAAGTCAAATTCCACCCCTGGGAAAACCCCCGTAGCTATGTTTGCTATTTGATCATTACTAACGTGTGAAACAGTGGTTGGGATTGACTCTAACGCGATCATTCTCCGTTTTCCTGGGCTTGTCCTTCATCGTTGGCGTATTGACGGTAACGCCACAGCTCATGTTCCCGTTGGTCGTCCAATATGCGCCCCAAAGGCACCGGGCGACCATGATTTCCATCGTCATGTCGGGTCTGTTCTTTGGCATCCTGATTGCGCGTCTGCTCGCCGGTATCATTACGCAGTACAGCTCGTGGCGGAGCGTCTATTGGATGTCGTTTGGCCTGCAGATCGCCATCTACGTCCTCCTCTTCCTGTACATGCCCGACTACCCGGTGCTCCGACCCGGCGGCTCGTACCCCCAGGCCCTGCTCACTATTATCAAGATGCCGTTCAAGCATCCCGTCTTGACGCAGTGTGGCTTCATTGCCTTTTGCACCATGGGCATGTTCACCTCGTTCTGGACCACGTTGACCTTTCAGTTGGCGGGAGACCCGTTCAACTTGTCGACCTTGGCCATTGGCCTTTTCGCCCTTGTCGGCATCTCGCCCGTGTGCCTCAATCCCGTCGTGTCCAAACTCTTGACCTCGCGCATCCATCCGAGCGGAACTCAGATCATTGCTATTCTCGTCACTCTTACCGCAGTGTTGATCGGCACCTTTGTCGGGACCTTTTCGCTCGCCGGCCCGGTGATCTGGGCTTTCCTGGGCGACCTGGGCATGAACACCATTGTCGTGGCGAACCGAATGGCCTTCGCCAATGTCGACCCCACGGCGCAAAACGCCGTAAACTCGGTCTACATGGTAATGACTTTTTGCGGCCAACTCTTTGGAACTGCCGTCGGCAATAATCTGTACGCCGATGGAGGTTGGATACGTAGTGGTGCCTTGAGCATTGGCTTGATGGGTGCGGCCCTGCTTTTAGTATTGCTGCGCGGACCCCACGAGACGGGCTGGATTGGCTGGGGTGGAGGATGGGATCTCAGAAACAAGTCGGTCACTGAGAAGACCCCGTCGCAGCCTACCCAAGATGTCGAGTCCAGTGGACATCCTGCAACGAAAGAGCCAGAGCAGACAGAGAAATCATCGACTGCCCATCCAAGCTCGACCGACGATGACATGAACAATGCATCGCCTGAGATAAAGGCTTAGTACTTGTAAATATAGATAAAACTTTTAAATATAGATAAATGGATAGATACAAATTTTGAGCTAGCATGACGATTAATACCCACCATTTCGAGCAGAGCGCAACATGAATCATTAAATACATGCAAGGCGGCAACCACGTAATTGTGCATCTCTGCAGCGCGCTGGAAGTACCACGTCTACATACGGTCAAGATTGGTGCAATCATACGCGGCACATAGCATGACACAGCAGAACTCGGCGTTCGAAATTACAGCCAACGATACGCGAGCGGCATGTCATTCCTACATCGGATTAGATTTTCTCAGCAGGCCAATCGCAGCCGTCTGATCACTTGCAATAACTATGACGTTGAGAAGTCAGTTCGAAAAAAGGGCTCAATTGACGACATAGAGATTGATTCCATCAATACATTTTATCTTTCGAGTTGCGGTCTACGAGTCCGTCCCTGGGTTGAAATGGTTAGTGCCAATTGCCTGCGATAGCGACTTAGTGCCCACAATCGCTACCTATCTTGCGTAATATACTGCCTATTACATGTCACATACTACAAGTTACACGATCCATGACACCACAATATGCCGTGTCATATACGTAGATGTCCAAGGTACTACGCACGTAATACAAATATCGCATTTGGAACAACCATGGCTTTTTTTTTTCCCCCCATCCAAATTCTCCGTCAGCAAGAGAGTCCAGGGGCGCTTGTCACCGAAAGACAACCAAAGGGCGCGAAAATGGCGTCTTTACAAGGGTTACCCGTATCTCGCAGCACCATTTTTGCCAGGCGCCAACTGATCCACTTTACAGCCGAAGCCGGCTTATGCAAGCAACGCGGGTCGTCTCAAAATCACAAATCGAGAATGCGCCGCATCCTCTCTCCTCTCTTGCTTTTCTGATATAGGCAAAGTTGTCAGAAGCTGGTTTCGAAGCCGAGAGGATTGAATCGGATTTAAAAGCGGACAACGCCACACGGGCCAATACCATGGACGAAACGCAGCCGCTACTCCCCGCTGAGGCGGTCCCGCCCACAACCCTGGACGCTCACCATGATCAGACCTCCGACAAGAATCTCGTCACCTTTGACCCCCAGGGTGACGAGGAAAATCCTTTAGATTGGCCAGAGGCTTACAAATGGTGCATTGTCGGATTGATGGCCTTTATGGCCTTTACTGTGTACGTTTGCTTGCTGCGTCTCTTTTTTGGGACACTCTTTTCTGTCGAAAACTTTGATATAGTGTTGGCATGGGCATGCCTAAAGTTTCCATCTGATAATGCCATTTTCCATATGATAATGCTAATTGGACGCCATTTTTAGTACCTTTACCTGCATCTCTGTCGTACCTGTCGCAAATCGCATTGTAGCGGATCTGGATGACGGGCGAACCAGCAAGTCGGCCAGCGTTCTCCTGGTCACAATCTGGGAGCTAGGCGAGGCCGCCGGACCGCTCTTAATCGCGCCACTGTCGGAAATGTATGGCCGCTACCCAGTCATGAATGCTGTAAGCAAATTCCCAGGATCCCTTGGAGATTTCGAATGGTATAGGAGGAGATGATTCCGGTTTGATGTAGCAATGAATGCGTCAGCATTGCGCACAAGAAGAAAAATCCTTTCAATGGGACATGGTCGCTTGGAACGAACATCAATTGCTCACACATGTTACAGTGCAATGTAGGCTTCATCTTGACGACTCTCTTGGCAGTCCTTTCTGAGAACAGCACCATGTTCATTGCGGCTAGAGCACTGACTGGTGTCGTGGTGGCCACCAATGTGCTGAATCCTGCCATTGTGGGTGACATATTCGTCACTGAGCGTAGGGGCTCTGCGATGAGTCTGATCTCGCTAGCTCCACTGACCGGAGGCGCTGTCGGGCCTCTAATCAGTGTTGCTGTTTCCGAAACCCTTGGATGGCGGGCTGTGTGCTGGATGAGTATCATACTGGCGGGTATTGCAGAGATTGGATTCCTTACCTGCTTCCGCGAGACGTACAAGGTGCCCATATTGAACCGTAAAGCTGCCAGGCTAAGACAGGAGACTGGAAATGACAAATTGAGGAGTGTGTACGACGAGGGTGCGCATAGTATTGCAAAGCTGCGCGAGGCTATCATGAGACCCCTGCTGGTGCTTTCCCAGTCTCTCGTCCTGCAGCTCGCGGCTCTTTGTGGCTCTGTCACTTTCACGTTTTTCTACATCATCTCGACAACCCTGCCGGATATTGTCGAAGGAGAATTTCACCTCGACCCAGCGACATCCGGAGCAGCTTTCATCTTTTTCAGTGAGTACTTTTTTCTGACTGCCCAAGAGCCAGTTCCTTCATTTTCCTTTTCTCCCAAGGCAGCCACATGACTGACAGCTTGATGTTTTAGGTGCTGGCTCAATAACCATTGCTCTCGTCTTGAACCGTGCTCTCGACAAGGTTTTTGTCAAGCTTCGCGACGCCAATGATGGCGTGGATAGGCCCGAGTTCCGGCTGCCCTTCGTCATCTTGGGGGGTTTCCTATTTCCCCTCGCTATCGCCTTTTACGGGTGGGTTCCTGCGCTGTCACTGCAGGTACCGTATCTGTACCTGGCCATCACCCTGTTTGGCGCCACCCTGCAGTTTTCCTTCATGCCCCTAATGACGTACGTCGTCGATGCCTTTGGGCTGTACTCTGCTTCGGCGCTTACAGCCATGATCGTGACGCGCTGTCTCATGAGTACCTTCCTGCCTCTCCTCGCAAAGCCATTGATTGACTCGTTTGGCTACGGATGGGGATTCACCGTTCTGGGCGCCATGATGCTGAGTCTTGCGCCCATACCAATTGCAATCTTCAGATATGGTCACCGCTGGCGGCAGTGGACAAAGTATACCAAGGACGAATAGATTCATACGCTAAGGACTAGAGCATGAACTTTTTAAACAAACACATGAGTCAAAAACTTGATTTCGTTATTTTTTTTTTTTTTTTTTTTTTTTACGGTGCATACATGGAAATCATGACCCAAATCTCAACTTCAGCCTTCAGATCGCCGACTTGCCTTGACAAGAAATTCTTCAAGGTGCTCCAATGTCAGCACCATAAATCCCTCTTATGCTTCCCTGGAGGCCCTCTTACTACGGGAACTTGCTCTAGTGACTGGCCTGGATGTTTCTTCGCCACCGTTCTCAAAGTCGAGAACGTAGACGAGAACGTAGAGGCCTCAAGAATAGCGGGGGCAACGGGCCACAACCGATTGCAGGATACTCACGCCTCTCACCACGCAACCGCTAGATGTTACCCTTGCCCATTGACTGTCAGTCATTGGTTCCAGCGAGTTGCCGTTCATGTCATCAATTCATATCAATTCATGTCGTTCATGTCAACTGCTACCGTACATAACGCCAATAATAGAAATTTTAGTAACTATTTTGTAACGTATCCGGCGCTGAGTATGAGGGCTGTCTCTCTAGGTGGGACTACCTGCCCCAACAACACGGTAAAAGTGAGACACCCGGGTACCCTAGTGGCTAGACTTTCATTCCGGACGAGGACACGACTGCCTTATATAGACTTTTTGTTTATGATTGTCCGGGCCGATCATCAGGTTTAAGGTGTACTTTCCATCTTGATACTTACACCTTTAGTTCAGGAAAGGGACGCAAGGTAGAAAAGTATCTTCATTCTTTCCCTTTCAGTAGGGGGATTTCTAGCATAGATAGCCGGGCTCCCCCTCCGGACTTGTCCCTTCTGGAATCCATCCCAGAACCTCCTTGATAACACATCCTCAATCCAACCTGATCACTTGCGTCCATTCACGAAAGCTTCAAGAACCTCGATTTCCAATGTCCCAAATGTTTATATATTCAGTTTTAAGTCAATTAAAAACTTTTCGTTCCATATTTATATCCCTAAAAACGCCATCATAGATGTCCTTCACCCATCTTTTTTCTCCCTTGTCTCAAATTTGAGCTTCTTTTATAGCTCAATGTTGGTTTAATGCTCCAATATCACCATTCAACAGAGCTGACTGCATATGTGCCAACACAGACTTCATTCATGTCCATTACCCGTTTCTTGAGCATGCACACTCGATCCAGCGGGAATCGCCACGCATACATCCACCCAACATAATTTTCGACGACTAGCAGAAATTCAAAGAAGCTACTAGCACACCCATCTCAGGCTCAACTGCCGTCCGTCTCCATCCCTAGTCCGCAGAGCCATGCGCTGCCTACAATCCCAGCTCTCCCTTTTGCCACAGACAACAACCATCACCGTATCCGAGAGCCTCCCCAAGAGAGAGAAAACCGATTGGAAGGCCCTCAATAGCGATCGATACTGGATCTGGGCCTGACGCCCTTTTGTAGTTTCAAAAATTGTGAGTAGTTTATTTCCCTCTAGTTCTCGCAATCTATTTCTTAAAGGCTTCTTGTATTATTTCTTTCGTGGTATTGTTTTGTGGTATTCTTTCGTATGCTATGAAAGTTTACCAGGTGCAAGACTGGAATAAGAAATAAATTCTAATTACTTGGAAATTTAGGAAATATATGAAGAGAGAAAAGCGTACACAAGCTCCTGGAGGTCCTCGAAACTAGAAGGAGGAGTTCCTCGAAACTCCTTAGAGAGAGACTACAGGAGAACCTCGTATGATGTCTGAGGTGATCCGACATATGCTCGTGGAGAGGACGCTACTTGGCAATTTGCACTCTTCTTTTGATTTAAATCCCTGTTGGAGGTTCTAACTCTTGCGTCTTTTGTGTTTGTGACTTGGGGCTTTGCGTCTATGGGTTTCTCAGTATAGGCTTAAAGAGGCATGGGCCACGGCGCATTGGTGTTTGAAGCATACATGGTACTCAACTGGATAGAAGCAGTTTGGTTCGTCCAGTTCTCGTTGAACAATTTCGTCAGAATCAATATATACATAGTGCATAGCTACAGTCTCCCCGATCAAGTGCTTTCTCTGCCTGCAATGAACTCCCTGATGGTACCGCTCGAGGCTTGTAGCTATTAGAAATGAATCGCCTTCCTTGACCTGTTGTCCAAGTCTGTCAACCCCAATACATGCCTCTTAGAAAGGCTTGCCTGTTGGCTTAGGTCCCTACTCGAGTGTTAGTATTAGCGTCCCGCTCAGGTCTAGCCACTTGTCATCCTTTCTTCTTTCCGCCCTTCCCCCTCCATGTCTCCTTTCTGCTTTTCCCTTTCTTCTTGTTCTTCTCTCTCTCCAACTCGATCGTTGATGTATCAAAGACTTACAGGAGGCTTTCCCGTGGCTGCGTTTTCGGCATGGTCAGTCTGATGCCAAAAAAGTACTGTACAAATGAACTTGGGAGACTTACGCTTGGGGTGGTGTCCGTGGTGAGGCTTGCCAGAGGGCTTGCCAGAAGGCTTTCCAGGGTGGAACTTGCCGTTGCCGAGACCCAGGATGGGCTCAGGGTGGGAGGTGGCTAAAAGAAGAAAACATCATTTAGAATTTGGCATTGGGGCGAAAAGAGAAAAGAAAAAGATGGGGTTAGAGTATCAAACTTACGCTTGGCGCCACCCTTGCCAGTTGCTGAAAGGGGATAATGTCAATCTCTCATGTCTTCAGATATATGTCATTTTCTTGATTTTCACTCACGCTTGGGGCCAGGCTTGCCGGTGGCTAATGTCACAGTCAGTTACATATCATGGCATGATTGGTGACGAGGTACTTACGCTTAGGACCGCCCTTTCCAGTGGCTTGAAAGTTGTCAATATAACTGCTCAATACTAGACTCATCTACCAATGGTTACTCACGCTTGGGTCCGTGGGGCTATCAAACATCACGTTAGCATTATGTTACCCAGAGCCAGCCATGTGCATTGCATGGACGCATGGCCAAATGATGAGATAAGACTCACCTCGTGGGGAGGACCAGACGGCTTTGGGTGAGGGTGGTGGTGGTGAGGCTCGCCAGAGGGGAAGGGAGCCGGACCAGAGGGCTTGAGGCCTTGGACCTCACCCTCGACAGCGGGCAGGGCATTGCCAAGGGCAGCGAGTGCCATCAAGACCAAGTAAAACTTCATTTTGACTTTTGTTTTCTCTGTTTTTCCTGACGATAAAGAATGCTGATTTTTCCTTGTTCAATGAAGGTGGTGAGAAACGAATGCACTGCAGAACTCCTGATTTCAAGAAGAGGAGGAGAAAACGGATACTGGGTGGATATTCTTCTTATAGATGGGACGAAGCCCTCCTCGGGACTTGCAAGTTCAAATGCGGTCAGTATGGCGTATAATCACATGATGGAGCACACTCTACTTGTTTTTTTCATCTCATCCTCTGTTCTTCTTCTCTATTTTCCCCATATGAGCGGAGCGGATGGGCGATCTCCTATAGCCCGTATCCCGTTCTTGGCAGGTCCCACGGGTACTCTATCCCTGCCCTGCCCTCCCTCCCCATGCAGAGACATGTTCCCTTCCAGGGGCGGGCGGACAAACGCCCACAGGCTGCCAACCATCCAACTGCTACTCAATCTTGTCTTGGCGCTAGAGTTTCGCCTAGGCAAAGAGTTATATTGTCACTGTAACCTCGTGCCAAGACTTTGCAAATGAAACATTAATTAATCATACTCTTTATAGAATGCTCTTTTGTCGGGCTTGACATCACCGCCACATGGTTCTAGACTCCGAACCGATGGATGTTCGCAATTATTTCCGAAGATCCGAGATGAACAGTATAGATTGTCTTGGCTCTAGGTAGATGATTGCTGTTATTCCATATTGTCATCGTGCTTGCTTCTTGGCATTCCATGTACGGGTCATGGTAATTGCTTTGCAACCCGACTCACAAAAGTTGACACGTTCAATTAATAACCCCGCACTTGAGATGCAAAATAGAGTTGAAAAATGGATCCCAATTGCCTAGTACCACTGTTTCAAGATCCATGGCCAACGGTAGTATCCAAGATGATGAATGGTTCAAAGCGATGCAGTCGACTCTCGAGGCTCTACAAGTCTCCGAGCCGACCGAAGTAGCGAAAAAGCTTGGCCTTGAACCATTGCCGCTTTGGGACAGGGACCTGTTGAATTAGTGATAGTGGTATGCGATCAATATAGGCAGGTGAAGGGAAGGGGCGGTAAAGTTGGAGGACCCGTTCCATCTACGCGAGCCAACGGAGTGATTGGCTCTGTGCGGAGACTATAACCGTTTTGGTCAGTATTGCGGGTGGGGAGTTGATCAAGAGGTCACATCTGCCGGTCCGCCACGGACTGACTGGTCGCAAGATGCCCAGATGTATATGCGAAACTCCTGGTCTATTCGGCGGCATGGCCAAAGGAGCAAGTCCAAGATGTAGAGGGTGTCGATCAAAGTTTGTGCTCAACGGCAACATCAGTCGGCCACGAGTTTGAATGGCTGGCTACCGTTGCATCAATTCAGCCGCAGCTGCCTCTTGGCGTTCGCCTCGTCGACTCAAACATCAATGTGCAGAATAATACACCAATTGTCTTGTCATGGTAAGCTGGAGAGTCGATGCCGTCGGACGGGCATGCAGATCCTAGTTTCCGCGAAAGACTCTTACCCAGAATAACGATCGCTTACTAGGTTCTATTGGCAGCAGGACGACGTAACACTTTTCACATGGAATGAACAGCACATATACGAATAAGAGGCAATGCTTGCGATGACGTGGTATATTGGGTCGTGCAAGAGAGTCGTGAAAAGAAGGATCAACCTAGAAGGAGATATCGACCCAGGCTATATATGTATATCGGTAAAACGGCTTGTGTTCCGATGATTATCTAAGAAGAAGAAACAGATGTACCAGGTAAAAACTCCGCTAATGCTTTCGTGCTATTCCAATTTTTTTTTTCCGGACCGAACAATGAGTTGAGAAATCAAGACAATCTGAGATGCCGTACATGCAGGATTGAGAATGAGGCCCCAACTTCGAAGCCCCATGGGCGACAGGCTAGGCCATGTTTATACGATCTCGCGGCTATCTTCTGATTTGCAAGAAGTTGATGGTTTGCCATTGGCAGTCGCTGTAGATCGTTCAAAGTTGTTGTATGGTCGGTTCCGCAGGGCAGCGCGGATCACGGACTCGGGACGTTGTGCCCAGGCGTGATAGCTCGAGTCACTGTACGGGAACAGGACCTTGTTGCGTGAAGACTCGACGTATTGAGCCATGCGAGGCTTGGGCTTGGCGGCAATGGTCTCGAGATCATCCATGACCTGCTTGCAGTACAACTCGAGAGGCAGATCGTTGACGTCGGAGCCAAAGGGGTTCTCAATCTCACGACCGATGAAGAGAATTCCGAGAATGATGTACGCAGCGACGATGCTGGCCGGAATAGTAATCCACTCCAGTGTGCCGACAAGTTGGAAGGGCAGAACGAGGATGTAAGCCCAAGTGATCTGAGAGAAGGCAATGGTATAGGCGATGGGCAGTGGGGTGTTTAGGACACGCTCGGTTCCAGTGAGAACGTCGTTGAGAGTTGCGATACCGTTGTCTATATGGCCATTAGCTCAAGTTCTTGGCACGATTGTAGAAGCTCTACGAGGGAACTTACAAAGATTGGTCTGGGTCATGGGAATCGGCAGTTGGCCATTGGCAACCACTTCGTCTGCGTACGCACTAAGATAGCACAGGATCTCGAGTGGAAGGTTACCGGTGGGACTGGTCGCCTTCTTGATCGTCTTACGAGGGTTTGAAGCAGCAAAAGAGACACCAAGTCGATCACCAAAGTCCTTGAACATGTTGGGCTTCTTTGCCTGATAGGGGTGTTCCTCCGTGGCACTCTTGGCAAACGTCTCGAGATGGTCAATAAGCTCGCCGAGACCTTGGTAGTTGCTGTAAGGTTCGAATCGCAGTTTGTGCTTCAGGGCCACAGAAAACGCAACAAGCATGTTCATAGCAGTACTGATTTGTCTGAGTTAGCCCAAGAATTTTCGAGAACCGAATGTCACCCAACCTGGTCGAAAGTGAACTTACAGCTTGCCCAGGAGATCCTGCTTTTGAAAGTCAGGACGCTCATTCACATGAACCCAAAACACACGTCCCAGCGTCTGGCAAGTGAGTGTCAATGTACCCCAGTACCGGCGACCCTCGGCATATCTTTCGTAGGCGGTGGAACTTCGGAAAGAGAGACCCATGCTGACGACGAAACCAGTGATTGTCAGGAGAACACTGCCTACACTGAGGTCGATGTTATCGTACAACATGGTGACGGCAGTGATCCATGTTGACCATGCGGCAACGAAAAGTAGGGGCACAATCATCTTTGGGGTGATGGAACCGTGCATCTGGAGGAAGAGTGGCCATTTCGAATGCTTGGCCAGATCTCGGGGTCCCGACTATAGACGTTTAAGTTAGCAATTCTTGTATTTGAACGGTTGCAACCGTGTCTCACTTACAAAGTAGTCATCCAGGTCAAGATGTGTATTCCTTCTGCTAAAAGGATTTGGTGTGTTGGCACGTGGGGAGATGGGATATTCCTCCTCGACTGTGGCAGTAGGTAGTCGTTCTACCTTGATCGGAGGTGGGTTGGTACCGGTTGCACCGTGAGCGCCGCCGTGGACATTGCCGCCGTTGACCGAGGCGGGCTCAGCTCCGTGAGCGCCACCACCACCGCCCGCATGACCATTGGCAGCACCACCTCCAGCACCACCACCACCTCCTCCTCCTCCTCCGCCGCCGCCGCCGCCAGTGCCGGCTCCGCCTCCGTCTTCACCCATTGCAACTAGAGGTGAGAGTGAACGATGGATCGAAAATTATTCGGTTTTGTGGGTCTCGTCGCAACTTGGACTGTAAGTCGCGAGCACGAAAGCTTGAGGTTCTGTTCTTCAAGGTCTAGTGAAACACCAATTGGTATTCTTTTGGGATCGACCCAAGAGAAACGCCAGACGGGTTGCTTTTATAGCCTAGGTACAGAGCAAGGAAAAAGTGAAAAAGAGAGGGTAAGGAGCGTGAGAAGTAGGTATTAATAGAAGCTGCGGAGAAGAACTGGGCAAATAGCTAAAAAGACAATAGCTTCTTTCCAGTCTCGCAAAGAGAGGAAGGATCAACAAGAGGAATGAAGGAGAGAAGAAGGACAAGAGAGCTGCCAAACGGGGCCTATCCCCGGCGAAGTGCGGATGATATCTTTTTTTACTTCCACTGCCCAGCACTAACTCCGAACAGGTCCAGGGAATCCACTGCGCAGCTTCCCAGCGGACGCTCGCTGGCTTTGCTAGGGAGTCCACCCCCCATAAAGTTGTGCGGCCATGGTTCGACTGCCGATCCGTGACCCCCCTGTTCGAGTTCCTGGTTCCTCCTCTTGCCTGCCTGAAATCTTGGGAAATGCTTCGGGTTCCTGGTTGGCACCTGGGCCATGGCCAGTGTTTGGTCTGTGATGTGGCAGCCATTTCCCTGGCCAAGCTTTCAAGACAGAAGCCAGCGCCAGCGCAACGCCCAAGCACCTACCTACCATGCACGCTGCTCAGAAGGCTGCCTCCCTCCAATCCCTCTGCACGAGTAAAGACCTCATTGGGATAATCTTTGAGCAAGAGGGCAGCGGCTTCTTTCCCTGTGCAGTGTGCACGACAAGCCGAGGGCGTCGAGGTTGCGACTTTTGAAACAGACGAACAGGCCAGGGGCGCTGACCAAGACACCAAGCGACCGAATGGGAGTTTGCGGGCTACGTGGGTAGGTGACCGTAGCTCCCGCGGTAGGGCTTGGCTGTCAGGGGTACGCATAGTGTATTCCATACTAAAAAACTTCCCATCAAAGCAGCGAGTAGCCCGCCAAGACCCAAACATAAGCAAGCGGCCGCGTATTTTCCTTCTTTTTTTCCCCTTCGTGTTCTTTCCAGGGGCTTGCATGGAAACAATTTTGTCCCTTTTGAGTTGGTCAAGACCGCGACAGTCTCAGGTAGGCAGCATTTTTCAAGCGACGCGAGTTGAGAGGATGCATTGTGTGTTTCATGACGGAAACATTTGCAGTGGCAGGCAATTGGAAAAGGACTCTCAGGTACCGTCCTGATCTGATCACACACACATCAATCACATCACTTCTCGATCGCTCTCGTGGGTCTGGGGTAGTAACCCACCCATCTAAATTTTTCTTTTGTTCTTCGTTTTCCTTGACCTCTTCTTTTTGATCTAGCACCTCGTGTCCATGCAATTGATAATAACACTTGACTGCCACATGCTTGCCTACGTGTACAGAGTATATCATGCGTTGCTTGATTGCGTATAAAGCTCCAATGTATGTTCCTGGATCAAGGTAGTAAAATAGCAAGAACAAGAAAAAAGCACACCTCCATTGTGGCAGTGCCGCTAGTCGTGTGCAACTTCACCACGTTACACGGCTGAGTAATGTAGATGCTAGACCGCGATCCGCGGTTCTAGATGGAGTCTAGCACGAGTCTAGACATGGAATGGTCGAACCATCGGTAACTGGTCCCCGACCTTCAGATGAATTCGCGAATCCCAATCAATGGAGACCCTAAGAATTGATTGGGACGAGGATGGGGACTGTCAGTTTGCACACGATTCCTACGATCCACCAGTGTCTGAAAAGACTCCATTTCCTACTGCATGACTCGGCCGCGGACTTTGGCTGCGGCCGTCTGTGGTCGTGTTCTAAATTAGGAAAAAGATGCACATTTTCAAGAGAGTGAGAAAGAAGAAGAAATATAGCGAGGTCCAAATGGCGCACCTTGGCACCAGTGAATGGAACAGTCCACGCATTCTATGCACCTCAGCTCGCTGCAAGCACCTGGCACTGACATGAAAGTCCTACATCATGGTTGAAGCGCGACGCAGGAGTAGGGGGGTTTTACAATTCTGGGCACAATACACAATGCTCTGATTTGTTGCAGATATAATTCAGCGCTTCTGCTGGTCAGCATCCCAAGATAACAATCTGACGGGATGCACTCGCGTACCTGAGGTGGCTTGAAGGATTTTAAAGAATAGCACAGGATCCATGGCAAGCAAGCGCCCCCAAACCCAGCCGGAAGTGTCCGTCCCTCCATCCTTTCGCCCAAAGGATCGCGTCTGGGGAAAAGGTTGTGTGCACCACCGTTCAGCCTCATTCTCAACTTCAGATGGCGTGGCTAGCCAGGGAGATTCCTGGCAAAACGCATATGCGGGGGAAGAACAGATCCCACCAGCAAAAATCAAAAAGCCGTTCGGACCAGCCCGCCACCATGTTAGGTAGTATAACACAACAAATAGAAGCAAGACTGGACTCTGGCCTCAAATTCGTTCTTGGGAATAATTCAGACTATTTGAGCGATGATCAGAAGAGTTAGCTGCTTCCGACGGTACATCATACCGTTGGCAAGTGCGTATAATGCGCAATGCTGCTCAGTCATCAGCCCATGGCGGCGCGCTTAATTCGTCACGCGTACGTATGCGAACCTCGAGTGCTAAGCCAGGAGGTCCTTGCAGAGCGAAAGCTAAGACGTGGTTTTCGTAATCGCGAATATAGTGCGATTAGATCCGACTATATTATGAAAATATACGAGGACCTGCTGATCAATGGACACGGAGGCATATATGCTCTGTACATCTCAATCAAACAGTCTCACACCACCCATTACGGGTCTACTCAAGTAGATCAAGTGGCTGACAGGCACTTCACTGGATTCATGGCAACTCGTGGCGAATTTCCTATATCAATGCTATCTAGGTGTATTAATCCACCTCATCTAATGATATTGCTATCATTTCCTCATTTCTTTTCGCCATCTTCTTGCAAACACGCCCCGAGAAGAACAATCAGACCCCCAGTAACCCAAAGCCCCAAACCAGCCAAAAACTATTCAAACATTGAAGCCCAATTGAAGGGCAGAAATCACAATGTCATGCCTCATAATCTATCATCTCGTCCAAACACCCAAAAACAAACAAATCCGGAAATGCAAACCTTGAACCCCGATTTCTACGCGATATACGCCTGTTGAATGCAATGACCACTTACTTACTTACACCCTCGTCTCAGTCCTGAAGGACAGCACGCTCTCCAGTCGGTTCGATTTCTCGTCATCGTCCTTCTTCTTCTTCTTGAACATGTTCTTCAACATGCTCTCCTTGCTCTTGCCACGAATAACCACGTCGATAGTGTTCTCCCTGTCTTTCGAACCGTCTTCAAGCAGCATGGTTCCGCGCCGCGACGACTTTTCTGTTCTCTCTGACCGCTTCGATGCAGAAGAACGGTGGCTACGATGACTGCGCTCGCTACCCGCTTCGCTCTGCGAGTCCTTGAAGTCGCGACTGCTCTGCCTGTCGGGGATGCTCACGTCATCCGCATGGTGGCTCTTGCTGCTCCTTGTCGACTTGTGGCTCTTGGACGACTTGTGCGTCTTGGTGGTTCTCGTAGTGCGCGCACTCCGCACGGACTGGGCATCATCCAGGTTGTACTGGCTGCGCATGGCGTCGGGGGTAATGAGCTCCAAATCGGCGCTGCTTTGATAGTCATCCTCGCCGGATGGTGCAATGCCACGGCGCCAAGTCTCAATGGTGCTGAGTTCTTCTTCAAGCACCAGTGCCTCGTCGAACTCGGCGCTGTACTCGGTAGGTGGATACGGAAGAACATGATCGCGGCCCATGGGCAGGTCGCCAACTGGGTAATGCATAGGCGGCGCTTGCTGGGCCTCAAAAGCCATGGCCGCCTCGGCCTCCTTTGCCTCCTTGATCCGCTTCACAATCTTCCAGCCGCCAAACATGACAACTGTGACGCCTACAGTCAGACCCGCGGCAATCAGGAACTGCGGACTGGCGAGGAGAGCAAAAACGGCTGGACTACCGGCCTTGATGGCGCCCAGGAACGAGGGCGACATTTTTCCTAGCAAGGTCGAAAGCTCCGCCAGAGTCAATGCGACGGCTGCAGCCGCCTCTGGCCTGGTCTTGAGATGCTCGATCATGTGGTTTGCCGTGTGATGCATGCAGTGCGCCTCAATGAGGAGACCCTCAACTCGCTCCATTAGTGTATGCGCATGCTGCTCCTTCGCTGCGGCCTTGTACGCTGGGTCAAGATCCACACGAGATGCTAGGTCTGGGGGAATGTTGCCATAGGCCAAATTCATATCGATTTCCTTCTCCTTCTTTTTGGTCGTCGGGACCACAGGTTCAGTATGCGAGCGCACCAACTGGTGAGGCATTGCTGGCACCATTTGACCATAGTCCGGAGCCGCGATTGGGTAGTGTTGCATCGTCGGCCGGCTCATGGCCCCCTCCCAAGGGATGGTCTCAGCATATGGAGACTGGTATGCTGCAGGAGCGCGCGAGGGTGCTGTAGAAGAGACCTCGGAGAGGATCTCGAGATTGGTAGCCGTCAAGGCCGACCTCCCCCTCGACCGCGAGCGCTCCTCGGGACGTCTCGAGTGCCTCGAGCGGTGGCTCCGTCGGGAAGATGTGTGAGACTCAACGTCGTCATGCGACACCCGGCGCCCTGGGGCAGGTCTCACGTATTCGACCTCATCGTAGTACTGCGGAACGGCTGCGACGTCGTAGGTGTTGCTGCGCTTAATTGCACGCTCGGCCTTGATGGCCGCCTTCTTCTCTTGATACGATGCCTTGGCCTCTTTGAAAAGACCAAAGAGATGTTTACCCTGCAGGAGTGAAAGGTATAATGTTAGCAGTATACTCTTGCAGTAATTTTTCAGACATCGGCTCTTCTTCTTGTCCCATCCGCAAACATGCTGGCTGGTGGTGTGTTGAAAAGCCCTTTAAGCGCGACAAACGCTGCGATAGTGCTTTAGGGCGGTTGGTGTTGCGGGGTACAGGGAGGCACATAGCACTGCAGGATGACGAGTAGTTGACTTACGTTGCTTATAATCTTCCCCGAGTTGTTGATAATGGTCACCGTCTCAATGGCCATACTTGAAATGGGTTGTTGTTGCTTCGCTTCTTTTGTTCTTATTCCGCACCTCGTTTGCTCTCTTTTGGTTTAGAAGAGGTTATGGTTGCAACTTGAGTCGGACAAAAATGGCGGCGATCGACCGACGGGAGGCCTGGGACGGGAGCTAACTTAATGTAATGTACGATGTAATGTAGGTAACAGGAGAAGCCGCAAACTGGGCAGTACGACACTCTGGCGGTGAGTCTCAGCTGCTAAGCCCTGAAGTGGACAAGGTAACTTGGTCGACTTGAATGATGTAAAGGTAGGAGTCAAACGTGCGGTGACTGACCGTAATGAGCCTTCTTCCTTTTCACGATGCGCTTGTCACGGCGTTGCTATAAAGATATTGATGAACCCAGGGATCTCCTGTCGACAGAATAAAAATATGGGAACCGCCGAGTGAGCAAGCACTGTTCTCATGTAGCCCCGGCTATTTAGGGATTGTCACGGAGGCGTATCGCACGCACACAGCCAGCAGCCGGCCAATTGGTTTCAATCAATACCCAACTAATAACATCCAATGCTAATAACCGCCCTCTCTGCCATGCCATGTACCTATCTGACCCCCCTTCGGATTCCCTGATTGAGTGAGCGGGTGGCTGGTCGGCAATGGTTGGACGTCGATTCATCATGATCGGGCGTCAAGTCGGCATGATCTTCCTGATCGCCAACCCTTATTTGTCGACCCTAGTCTCGCTCCAGTAAGTATCCGGAAAATAACTCCTCTGCCAGCACTTCAATCTTCCGCGCGACAAGTTGCACTTTGGAAAATCGGGAGGACACGGCGACAATTGGCACAGTACAGAGCAAGGGGATCTGTTCAATCACAGGCGACAGCAACAATCTCGCATGAATGAATGCGCGCAACATGCACAGTGATGCTAGACCTGCGGCCAGAAGCATTAGCCTGTCCCCGACTTCCACTAGAAGCTGTTACACCGCAGAAACATGCAAGCGAGACAACCTCTTTGCACTGTCTGTTGGACCTCCATGCAGGCCAGGCAGGACCCCGGAAGCACCTCGACTCCATCCTGACCTTGCTGTACTGCAGTAGCGAATGTATGTATGCTGGGTCACCACTTTAGTCCCGGCCACGAACCCTTAAACTTCCAGTCTCTAGAAGGACACGAGCCTGAAGCATCTCCTTCCCCAGCTCGTGATTATTCCGGGTGTCCAGTCCAGGGTCCCAAGATGGAAGCGCGGAAGACGGATTGTACGGTCGGGCTTCGATCATCTGGCATATCGTCAACCAGTGACCAGTCAGACCTTGCTACGCCGGAAGCCCTGACGACGCCCTGTATGGGACCAAGTGGCGCCTATCGCCAACAGTGCACCCTAACCGCTAATGTGTTTAGCGCATGTGCCGAAGCGCAACAACGACACCCCACTGCCCGTGACAGGACTCCATTTTGCGACCTCTGGTGTGTTGACCGCCTCTAACCGGACCCTTCATCCAGCATTCCGGGCTTTTCTTTTCCTTCCTCGCCTTCTTCGCGGGGCACATCGTTCGACGGCCTGTGCACCGACGATGAGGTCAAGATCCAAGTGAAGACGCCGGGAAAGCCGGGAGGATGAAACGGCGTGATGTGTGGATATATTTCCATCCGTTTCAATCGAAGCTCGATCAGCCGTCCTACGTGCCTCCAACCTCTGCCGGAGAACCGGGGACCAATCGAGGAGCATTCTCTGGCCGTCCACTCGGATGTCCCGTATCCTCCGGTTGGGCTGACATCTGTCCTTGGCCCTCACAAGTCTTGCAAGATATTCACGCTGACAGTCTGACGGATTGCACATGTGATATCATGCTGCTGAAGTATGCATCCGGTTTACTACCCAATGTAGCCTCAAATTGTCAAATTGGATGATTCTAACGGCTCTCTATAATTAACCTCAGCAGTATATATTGGGTTCCGTGGGGTGCGTCAGGTCGTGCGACACAAATCCGATCGGTGCCACGCCCGAATCTCCCAAGAGCAACACGGGCGATGCTGGGAGGCCAAGGAGAGCCCGAAATGTGGCCCAAGGGACCATCACCAGCCTCTCAGACGCCTGATGTAGTCTCCATAGTCAGATCAGATCTGGGGCAGGCCACAAAACGGCCGTGCTTCTCACCTTCCAGCAATTCTCCTAGCCTATCACGATCTCGTGGGGCATCCCATCTGCTGCACACCGCTCAAGCGATATGGAGTATAGTGGACACTGAATGCAACGCTGAGTCGCCATCCCAACTGGATATCTTCTGGAAAACAATGGCCTCTATCGATACAAAAAGACCCTCATGCGCTCGTTATCTGAATCCTGGTTTCCAACCCACATATGATGCATTTGCACCAGCAAATGTCAACAGCAGATGAGGGGTTACTGCTTCCCTCACATATACCATGAAAGGAATACATCATGACACGCGGCATTTCAAACTCCAATAAGTGAAGCCTGAGGGACCGCAGTCTTGTCGCCAGTTGTCACTGCATTACAGCCTCTTTCAACCCCCAACCATCCGACCTGTGGTATTATCCACCTCTTTCGGGAACTTTCAATTTCACTGTAGACTCGGCGCCGCAGCAATTGTCCTTGCATGTTCGATTCATACCTACACAGCATTTCACAAAGCGGGAGAAATACTTTGATCCATCTGCTTTCAATGCAGACTCCTGCTACCGATTCAGAAACTTCTATGCCGGACGCGAAAGGCTCATTCAGCATTTGGTGGCCACACTGGTCAATCATATCTGTAAAGGTAATAAATCACAACAGCCAATGCGTATCAAAGGTTTGAAATCCATATTCCCGGTGAGCAAACTCATTGTCTTAGGGGAATACATTTCGATAAGCCAGACGATTTTCATTAGTACGAACGCCACTTTCGGATCCGCTGCTGCACATGAGACTGCTGTTACATGAAGACGGAGCCTCTGGCCGTCGTCTCACTTCTCATGCTTGATGGTGTCGAGACGGGTGTATCAATCTATTCAACCAAGTACACATGCCATGGCAACGGCACTATTCACACGCATTACTCGGGAATTTTGAACGCAAGACTCACCAACACTGCGATGGATGAACATCGTAACTTAGAGGAAATCACAGTCCGTCCAATTACCACTCATGACGCTTGTATAGTCGTTTACATCCTGACTCTTTCCCGTCGACATGGTGAAATTCGCCGAGCACATTTGCGGTTCTCATGACTCGGTGGGCAGCGTGGGGTGATAAGAGCACCTGGCCTTGAATGACTCGTGGCGGCAGCTGACGCATGCCGGTATTTATTAGTTGTATCGGGTTTCACTACTTGCATGTCTTTGAGCTATCTATCGACATGCACACAGTGCAAACAATCACTGATATATGGACGAAAACGGTTTTGGTTGGCACTGTCTTCTCTACGTGGCTATGCTGTGTAGGAATTGGCTTTGGAGGATTCGGATCCTCTTGATCGTCATAAAAATAGCAGCGCTACTAAGACCCAATCTTTCATCACTTGCATATATAGTCAATCAAGATTTCTTTGCGGTAGGCTTACAGAGACCACATGGTACAGATCTAATGCCACGAAGCATTTCTTCCTGTATGGTTCAATTGCCAGGATCAACGGTCCCACTCCTAGAGAATTAATGAACACGAGGATTCAGCCGCGGGCGAGCTGGACCTTCGATCCAGGATGTAAATAACCATTCGCGAGTCGAAAGTCAAATACCTTGTCCAATAGCACACCATACTGCACGGGATCCATCATGCACTATTTGATTATTATACACCTGGAAGCTCTTGCTAGACTGTAGGTTCGACCACAAATTTATGGCTGTTTCTTGAGCCTGATTAAAATAGGTTTAATCTGGTTGGGTGAGATCTATAAGTTGGCGTGTCAGTATAGAACACCAAAAGCTCATCTCGGAATCAGGAGCAAAGTGTCACTTTGTACCACTTACAAACTGACCAAAGTAAACGTCTTCATACCGCTGAGTCTCCCCCTCAACCATACACAGCTCATAATGAGACAGAAGCTTTACCATGAACATCTTGACAATGGAGCATCCGGCCGAGCGACCTGGACACATGTGCGTCGCATAGCCAAAGTTCAGGTCGTCTCTCGTAGCCGCGCCCCAGTCATACTTGGTGGCGCTGGTGCTTGTGGATGTTTTCTGGCGCAGGTCAAAGTAGCGACGCCCGTTCCACGTGGACGGATCCTCAAAGGCTGGATTGGAAAGATGCGCTGCAATTTCGACCACTTCGAAAACGGTTCCGGCTGGCAGTGTGACTCCATTGGCCAGGTTCTGTGGTTTGACCGTGATCTTTTTCATGTTGCCTGTGTACCCGCAAAGCCCCGCATCGTTAGCGACCTTATCTTGACCTTGTCTTGAGTCTTTTCTGGTTGGCTATGGGCCATGTGCGACAGACTCTTTGGGGAGGGTGTAATTCAAGTTGGAGAAGGTCATAATACGTACTTGCGGCTGTAGGATGATGTTTGTGTGTCTCCTTGCAGAAGCTATCTAAAAGCGACAGTCTGCGAAGATTCTCCTTTGAAAAAGCCCAATCCTCATGTCTTTTTCCCAAGACATCTTGTGTTTCCTGAAGCACAAATTCTGTATAATCAGGTCGAAACGCAAACTCGAAGATGATCTGGGTTGTTACCGGCACAGGGGAAAAGATAAAGGTGAAAGCAAAGCCAATGAAAATGTTTGTGAGGAATTTGTAGTCCCGTCGCTTTTCGGCAGGTGCCAAACGTACTAGATCCTCGAACCATTCATTATTGACAGAGTCAGGTTTGGTGCCCTGCTCGACGGCATCCACGCACTGCTCAAGCATGGGAGTGAATAATGCAGTCATCCTCTTGAGCTGCTCATGCACCTGGCGAACTTCATCCGAGAACGCCGCCACGAGGCGAGCTACCATGGGCCTTTGTGTCGTAAGCTTTCTCATCAGAGGAATGAGAGCTGCCACATATCTTTGGAAGATATCAGCGACTTCGGATGTGAAACTGTCGCCTAGGAAGACCCTCCATGTAGCTTGCGAGAATATATGTATGACTTGTGGTTGAATAAAAACCCGCTTGAAGCCTGAAGTCATCGATTCAGCGTCTGAAGTTCATGGGCTTGATGAGACAAGCAGAAGGTTTGGGCAGACCTACCCACGGTCGGAGATTCCATATCCGAACCCAGGACATCAAACATAGCTTTGTCCAGCGCCTGTGACATGGCGTGAAAATGACGGTCTGTGACATATGCCATAGAGTCAGTGCAAAAGATAAATATCACCTTTGTCAGGGTAAGTACATACCGAAACCCTGCATTCGAGCGTTGACATAGGTGTACAGGTAGGGTTCGTCGAAAGCTGCCCCGTGCAAGCTGCACCGAAAGAACTAGGCTCTATTTAGAAATCATCTTGTAAAGGGTTGAAAAGGCATACCTCTTCACGAGCGGGGGCGATTTCGTCGTCCTTCTTCTTGCATAGATGCAACCAGTGTCTTGGTGCGAGAATGACCAAGTCGGAGCCTGTAGCGTGTGAGTCTAACGTTCCCGCGTGCGCAGCATGACACGAAGTATAGTGGGTGAAGTCTCACCGTCCAGAGAAGTTACTCGAAATACACCACTTTCAACCTGATCAAAGCCCTTCTGGATAATCTCAATGCCATGGTCGGCAAAGTCTCTTCTACTTGCGAACCAAGACTTTGTACTCGCGATTCTGGGTATAGAAGGGCCCGCGTTGGCCCAGCTGATACTAAACGAGACAGCCATAGCCACAAAGACAGCTAATACAGCGGCTGTGTAGTTACTCGGCAGAAATGCCAATTGCCGTGGCCAGTATTGAGTAAGAGTTGCAAAGTCCATGATCTGATGTCTCTTGTTCAATGGGACATGAGTTTTGCTGTAAGCAAGGTTTGGGTGTTGCTAGTCGTGTTACGATCAGCGACGGACTTAGGAATCATATAGTATTTTTCGTGTATGCTAAGATACAGATATACACTATGTATTGGATTGATGTCCAGGCGCGTACACTTTCCGTGAATCTTATTTTGATTTACACTCAAGTATACCCATAGACTTTGAACCGAACAGTTCTGTATCACAGAAAAGCACGAAACAAAAGTACACCGCCTATATGAGATGAGGTGAACCATAGAATGCAACCGGTTTTCTAGACTAGACATGAGCCGTGGCTGAGAGACGGCACATTTTCGCCACGAATGGCTTTGAGTTGTAAACTTGTATAGTTGAGCACAACAAAGGTTGAGTCTTATTCTTCATAGAACTTCGATTTGTCAATTACCCCAACCGCCGTAAGCACGGGATGAAAATCGGACGAGATGGCGTAAAATTTACGCCTCTGTACCACGCTCAGAGCATATATGAGCGTCAGCGAGCCCTTCAACTGCTTTTGTGACACTGAAACTGCAGGTATAAACTTGATTCATTTGGAGATAATAAAAAAGGCGCAAACCTAAGGATGCCAAAGGTTCAGCCCTCACGTCCTACCAGTATCACAAGAGCGTTGCCGCCTCTTTCCAAGCCTGGTTGAACAGATATCCACTTACCAAGTTTCCCCAACCATCCGTGCAACACTGAGACGATAGGATTGGACCTCAATTCCTGAATTATGCATCGAATCATCAGCCGTAAACTTAAAGGTCGCCACAAAATCATGCCTTCATCTATCAGTCGTACACTTCACGTCATTGTGAGATTTCCCATGCAGAGAAAGTGGGCAACAATTGTTATCATTGGACTCTGAGGAGCCAGAAACTCCCAGAGCGCAAAGGTTATTGTTGTCGCAGATATTTCTGAAAGGATCAATGCACTCAGTTGAAAGTGTATCTATTACGGAGAAGCCACAATCTCTAAAGATACGTCTTCCATAGATGCTTGTATTCTCTCTTGTGCTAGGGCCGTGCTTGGAACTAAAGGACGAGACATGAATGGAGAGTCTTTATTGGGAAACTCCGCGACGTCTGATATACGGCACTGGTCTATATAACTAGAAGCACTTATTGTCGGTAGAGTTATGTCACATCTACTCAAGACTCACATCGATATTATTCTTGCACACTGCTTCAACCTTTTCGAACATAGTTTTTCAAGTGAGTAAATAGCCTCTCAAATACTACCTAGACTAGTCCAACACAATGGGTGAGGCAATCCCCAATTCACATTCCACTGGTAGCCGAGAGGACGAAGATTTCTGGTGGCAAGAAATCTCTCATCCATTCTTGTCACTCATGCAGAGTACTGGGTACTCAGACGACAAACAGGAGCGTTATGTTCAACTCGTCAAACAGTTCATTATTCCCTCGCTGGGTCCTCGTCCAAGCACGACCAAGTCGGGCACTCGGCTGCCTCACTTTGACAGCTTCTGTTCAGACGACTTTTCGCCCTTGGAGCTGAGTTGGAACGTTGAGCCCGAGACATCCAAGATCCGTATAGGCTTTGAGCCGATTGGGCCGCATGCTGGAACAGCAAAGGACCCTTTCAACCAAGACGAACCAAAGATTGTCATGTCCCGTTTGCTAGAGCAAAGCGGAGGCGCCATCGATCACCAGCTGTGGGATTTCTTCGTGAAGCACCTCCACGTCGATGCCAAGCATGCTCATGACATCGTGTCCAAGATGGCTCCCAACGAGCACATGACAACGAACACCATTTCCTTCGATTTAGTCGGACAGCACCCCGTGCCCAAAGTCTACTTCTACACCATCCCCATATCCTTGCTCAAGGACACTCCTGCTGGCGAGATCATTACCGATCTCATCCGGCAGCTACCGTCCAACCTCGCGCCATCGTTTCAAAGCATACGGGACTTTGTCTTTGATTACAAGCGTCAGCGCAACAATGAGCAAATTTTGCGACTCGAGCTGATCTCCTTTGACGCCATTGCGCCCACCGACTCCCGTCTCAAGGTGTACATGCGCACCAAGGAAACGTGTCTGGCCCGCGTGGAGGAGGTGTATACCCTCGGGGGCACACTCAGTGGCCCCGAGATCGATAAGGGTGTCAATCTCATTCGGTCGTTCTACCAGCACGTTTTGGGCATCTCGAACGCCGAAGACGACCTTCCAAGCAGTAAACATCGAACGGCAGGCATCATATTCAACATGGAGTTGATGCATGACCGCGCCATGCCTGTGCCTAAGGTGTACATACCAGTGAGGCATTATGGAGGTACCGATCTACGAATTGCACAGTCGCTCAGCAATTTCTTTCGTGCCTGTGGCTTGGAGGATCTGGCAAATACCTATGTCGATGCGGTGCAGCGTGCCTTGTAAGTGCCTGTTTTCCAAGCCCATCAATGAACCGCCTTCCTTCGTTTCGTACAATCCAACTAATTGCACTTTGTACCTTCATAGTCCGACTCAAGATTTCTCAAACACAATTGGGCGACATTCTTATGTCGGCTTGTCATACAACGAGAAGGGTCCGTACATCACAATGTATTATAACACAATGACTTTTTCAAAGGGCGACGAGAAAGATGAAGAAGGCAAACTCGTCGGACCTGCGGCATGGAAGCAGCGTCACTTGCTAGACTAGAAAGTACTGGCTAACTCCAACAGACGGTGTTCACGACTAACAGAAATTGTTTCTTGTACACGAAATGATTGTATGGGATTGGCCTATGTTGGCTCATTACTTCCTTTTCTCTCTAATAGTACGCCCGCTGTTCTTTCATAGGTAGTATGTAGTGTTTATAATATTCAACGTTGTAGGGCTGAGCCGCAAAACGATTGTGTGGTGGGATAACACGGATAGCAATTATGGAGGAGACGTAAATCAGAATAATTAGCGCGGAGCAAACTTTCTATTCTGGATATTCTTAAATAAAAGCTGTAGCTTTATATTTTGCCTTAAGAAGCTCTGTCTCAATACTGGGGTTCCCGTCTCGGCGCATTTGTTATTAGAAGCCTTTAGCAGTAGATCCATTAAAGGCTTTTTCCTCGAGGCACCGATCTTCCTGTCTTACCTGTGCACCTCTCGAAGCACTTTCATTTTGAGCATGAGGCTGTTATTACACAGTAAAAACTTGAAAGATTGTACCTAGCACCATGGCGTGGCCGTGCCCTTCCAATAGTACGCGCACGACCTCACTCTAGCAGAGGGCAGCATCCGTGACATTAAGCACAGCGGACCTCCGAGTTTGGCCGGGGTCTTTGCTCCCGCCCAAAGCCTCGACCTGTACATACTGAGCTACGGGAATGGTATTGCTTGTCTCAAAGCCAGACTTTGTCACGTTGGTAGCTGCCGCGTTGAGTCCGTAGCTCTTCTCACCAGAGTAGATGTTCCAGGCTATAGTCTCGGTAGCGCCGTTCCAGCTCATGAACACGGCGAGATCCCCACTAGCTAGTCGGCAAGCAGCCGCCTTGGGGTCCGTGTTCGGATAGCCCCTCCACTCGGAGACGAAAGCACGGTAGGAGCCGATGCCAGGTCCCGTGGCATAGCCGGCCGGGCCAAAGCGGAAGCTCCAGAGCAGAGCCCCATCCTGTGCGTACTCCTTGATGACGGGCTGCGAGGCGTGACAAATGATGACATTGCCATTGACCAGAGGTTGGTAATTCCCGCCAGACGAGGCCGAGACGAGGTCGTTGGGGTCCGTGTAAGTCTGCACGGCATACACATGACCGACCTCCTCGTCGATACGCATGAGCTGTCCCGAGGACACGTTGTACGGTGGCGTGTAGTTGTTTTGATTGTTGTGCAGGTGCATCATAAGGCCCTCAGCTGTCTGCTCAATACGAATGTCATGCTGCCAGCGATAGACGGCATCGGCATCAATGGTAAAGTTGCTCTTTCCCTCGCCCTGTTGTTGTCTCAGTATTATGCTATTATCTTATCGTTGACCATTTCGTCAGACTGCCACCTACCTGAACAATCCACTTCACACCACCAGTCTGCCTGTCAATATATATTGCCTGAAACGTGTGGCGGCTGGAAACGACAATATTCCCGTTCAGCTCGGCAACGGAATTTAGGTGCACATAATCCCAACCACTGTCTGACGAGTTGCCAAAACCACTCCGCGCACTTTCAATGGGAGCATACGAATCTGTAATGGGAATAAAGTCTGACGCGCGCCAGACAAAGAACAGCTCGTTGGTCTTGATGTCTATCTCGACGACCACGCCATCCCGGATCCAGCCGTCTTCTGGGCCCCCGACGGCGCTAAGATTTGCAGGGATGGGATCGTAGACCAAGCCCAAGAAGGTGCCCCAGGAGGTGATGTAGACCTCGTGCTGGTTGAGCAGCGAGTCATACTGGCCGTAGAGGTGCTCAAATTGGGGGTCGCTCAGCGTGATGTTGTAGATGGGCTCGTAGCTGTCATTCCAGATGGTTGCAGTCCCAAAGGAATCGCCATTGACATTGTTACTTGTCCCATTCCAGCTAATCAGGACGTTTTCTCCAAAAAGTGTAAACGGACTGAGGTCCTGGATGTCGCCAATCGTGGGATCCGTCTGCCACACCAGCTCTCCGTTACGGTCCATGATCAAAGCCACATTTTCCGGCGCATAGGTGCCATCTTGAGAAAACACAATCAACCCCGGAGCCAGAGCAGAGTCGTCTGTGTGGTTGATCGCAGCTAGTGGTGGATGGAAGCCTGGCTCCGTGATGAATGTCTGCGTTGGCCATCTTCCAGAAGTCGTCGTTGTCTGCGCACCGGTAACCACAAGAAGACATGCAAGTGCTGTGATCACAGCTACGCGATGGGTCACGGCCATGATGTTGCATTCGACTTTAGTGAACTATACGAAACCCAAGTGGCTTGAGGTCCAGTAGTGATCAAAGAGTAACAGCATCAAATCAAACATGGTTGTTTGGAGGTGGATGCTCCAGACCTACGGAATAACGGGCAAATCGCCTGCCGAGTCAGGGATTTCACCCGGTTCGGTACGGAATCGTGCCGTTTTTCGGGACCACTATACATTCCGGGGTGTAAATCCCCAAAGTTCAGCACCATTGATGCCGGTGGAGGCGTTTCTCCAAATTTACTGCCCTCATGTTCACCATGACTTCGTCTCCACATGCATTATAACCAACGATATGCTTTTTCTTTTTAAGTAAAAAAAAAAAAAAAAAAAAAACCTCCGAATGAGTCGCTGGTCACTAGAACTATATACATTTGAGGTATTGTAGTCAAATGAACCAATATTGGCATAATGGAGCTTTTTATTATAACAGGTCTACGAAACTTGGTAAAGATACTTGATACGCTTTCCCGATAATGGTGACAAAACTACCTCTCGAGCTCGCATCGTCGCCAATGAATGTGTTGACGGTTCAAGTCCTAATGATATGCTGAGTATCACAAGATGGACAGCTGTGCTGACTTTGGCAGATCTCGGGAGCTAAAGCCAACTTGAACCTGGAATTGGCCGGCCGGTATGCGCCACGCCTGATCAACGGTGCTCCAATAACTGAGATCCCTTCGGCTCAATTGAAACACCACGCTCTTTGCTTCGCCTGTGGCCAGCTGTGCCTTTTCAAAGCCCCTGAGAACACGCACAGGAGTCCCGGCTGGAGTCGACTCCGAGGGCATTGACAGGTATAGTTGGACCACGGAGGCGCCGTCCCTGTCGCCCGTATTCGCGACTTGGGCTGTCACGTTGACGAGCGGCGCGTAAAAATCAGTGAGTGGATTGGATTGATTGCCGGCTGGGAGTGGATCGGGAGCAGCTGATGATAATGGTGTAATCGAGAGATCTGTGGTCAATTCAAAGGTGGTGTAACTCAGTCCAAATCCAAACTCATACAGTGGTTCGATGTCAAGCGCATCAAAATGTCGGTAATCAATCAAAAGTCCATCGGTGAAATTGGATTGCCATGCACCAGGGTAAGTGACCTCGTCACTAGTGAGATTTGCAATGGGGATATCGTAGTCTGCCTCTTGGACTGGAATCGTATATGGCAGCCGCCCGGATGGGTTGACATCACCCCAAAGAATGTCGGCAATGGAGTTGCCCGTCTCCTCGCCCGGAAGGTGAGCGGCAATGATGGCTCGGACATTTGTGTGGTTCGCCCAAGGCATGGTGTTGACGCCGACCGAGTGTGTGACAACCACAGTGTTGTTGCACTTGTCAGCCACCTGATTTACCACCGCAGTCGAGTTCCAATCGGCCTCAAAAGATACCCGATCAAACCCTTCGGCGGCAAAGGTCTTGAGAAACACGATGCACACATCGGGAACCGGGTATATGCTATGAAAGTCGCCAACCGCCAGTCGCTCATTGTTCAAAATGTATTGTACTCTGGCATTTGTCTGCCGAGCGCGCGCCTTGATGGCTTCCAACGGCGTAACCACGTAGGTGTGTCGGACACTGCTAGAGCCTCCACCAATGTCAAGTGTGCCGTACTCGAACCCGACATTTGTGGCTGGCGGATCTTGATAGACGAGCCCATCCGTCAGATCACCGGCGTCATTGCCAAACACTCCAATGTTGGCGGGGGACACCAGGGGTAGAGTACCATTGACATTCTTGAGGAGGACAGCGCCTGCAGCTCCGACTTGACGAATGAGCGTGGCATGGTCTCCTCTGACGTCGCGTGCTGGAGGGTTGGTGACGAGAGAGCCGAGTTCTTGCTGATACTGCGATGCAATGACGGAAAGGGAGGAAGGATCGAGAGTAGGGTAGTCGGTGATGTCTTGGCCCAATAAATAGTACTGGGTCATGATGCGCCGAACCATTTCATCGAGTCTGTCGGTCGATACGGTTCCGTTCTCTACGGCCGCTGCGACACGATCTCCGAACCACGAGACTCCTTGTCCAGGCACGGTCGTACCCGGCATTTCCATATCCAGACCAGCGTTGATCGAATCTTCTGTAGAGTGCGTTGCATACCAATCGGATACTGTATAGCCCTCAAAGCCCAACTCATCTCTCAATATACCATTGAGGAGCTTCGAGTTCTCGCAAGTATACGTCTGGTTGAACCGATTGTAACTGCACATGACCGCAGCTGGCTTGGCATTGATGGCATCCACGAATGGCCAGAGATATACCTCGTGCAGGGTTCGGTCATCCATGTTGGACGAGACGGCATCAATGTTGGTTCCATCTGCCAAAGTCAGATTGGTCCGCTGAGTCTCTTGTTCGTTTCCGATGTAGTGCTTGGCCACAGCTTGGACACCCGTGCTTTGGAATCCGCGGATGCTGTGATCCATTGCAACGCCAGTCAGATATGGATCTGCTGAGAATCCCTCCCAATTACGACCGCCCAGCGGGTGGCGTCCAAGAGGCCCGGCGACTGGACTGTTGTTTGATAGAGTAGTTAGTCTCTGTCACTATGATGCTGAAGTCATGGGATGTGGCGACTCACCCAAGAACTACGTGCATGCCCTTGGCACGAAACTCGTCGCCGATTGCAGCGGCGCGTTGGTACATGAGGTCGCGGTCCCATGTCGCCGCTGTTGTAAGCCCGGCCGGAAATACGCTGGTCAAGTCGGCACGGTTGACTCCAGAGGAGCCGTCAGAGAAACATATGCCGCTAAAGTTGAGTCGTGAAATGGGTCCAATACTCCCGATGCAGCCAAGTCCTGTCAATGGGTTCGCGCCGGTCACGACAGCCGTCTTTTCAGCCAGTGTCAACTGTGAGAGGAAATCATTCGCCTTTCCGACCGCAGCATCCCAATCTATTGCTGTCAGAATTTTGCCGAATACATTTGGGGATCAAGTGTACACCTACCACTGGACGCAGATGCAGCATTGACAAGGCCCACCCAGGCAAGTGATATTAATGCCAATGAGCGCATTTTGAAAAGAGTTCATATATGGGAAGAGTTGGGGAGATGAGTCGTTGATATGTCGTGATGAGAATATCGGACCTTGTCTTGACTCTTATATCACCTGTTGCCAAGGCAAAATGAAAGGGGCTCTGGGTTCCTACTTGACATTGTGATCAAAACTAGACCACCCATCGAAAATCAGGCAACCATTACGAACGAGGTATAGAACACAGTCTCTCCATGCCATGTAACTCACGTTAATGAAGATCTGAGTGTTTGTTTCCCGAATGCGCCCCTAATCCCTGCACTCTCGTATTTTTCGTATTACATAATACAGTCCGTCGTGCCTATATTAGATTTAAGCTTGGGTTGTTTTTGTGGTCCCTGCTGCCGTCATGCCGGTGTGTGTAGTACTATGTACTGCCGGCACATGGACTAGATAGACTCAACGGCTTTAACTGCCCCTGATGGCATGCACCGCCCAGCCCAACGTTGCCTTTTTAGGGCCGCTGGCAACCCTTTGGCTTGAGAACCCCATAAATTACAAGAATTTACGCGTATTTCACATGTCTCCTATTTCCAAGGCTGCCTGCGATTCAGAGCACCGCCTCTTTGATATTAAGAGTGACAAAAACGCGTAAAAAGAACGGCCGAATACTATACTGGGTACCTAGTCATGCCTCCATACAAGGACAAGATCACCAAGTTTTGGGTCTACAAGGCTGACAGCTACCACGCAACGATTGGATATAAGAATGCTACATCCCCGGCAGTCTGTCCAAACTTAGGAATTACTGGCATCAGTATCTTAGTCATTCTTTCATTTTCATTCTCTAGACAGTATCTTCCATGTTCGTCAAAACACTGTTCTCTCTTGGCCTCGGCGTTGCCGCCGCGGCCAAATACGCTGCATCCAATACGACCTCTGCAACCCGTCTCGATCAACTCCCAACTCTGAGCGCAGGTGCTGATTGCGCATGCGGGCAACTGGCCGCTCAATTTGGCAATTCTCTCTTGACCACAAATTCAACAAACTACACCGTCCAGGCTCAAGACTATTACGACATTCGCGCTGTGCTTGCGCCCAAGTGCATTTTCCTCCCCAATGATGCCGCCGAGGTGGCTTCGGGTATGGCCATCCTTGCATCATGCGGGGCACAGTTTGCCATTCGTGCCGTAGGCCACATGAATGTGAGTGGCAACTCGAGACCTTTCCATCCAACTACTAACCACTGTTATTTGTCTTAGTTTCCCGGTGCCAACGATATCGACGGTGGTGTGGTGCTCGCCCTCAACAATCTCAAAGACATTCAAGTCAGCCCTGACAATAAGACCGTCCAGGTCGGCCCCGGCAATCAGTGGGTTGATGTATACTCGGCGCTCGATGCATACGACCTGTATTGCATTGGCGGCCGCATGAAGACGATTGGCGTGTCCGGCCTGAGCCTGATTGGCGGCTTCCACTACTTGACCAACAAGTACGGTTTCGCCATGGATAACGTCGTGAGCTATGATGTTGTTCTGGGCAACGGTACACAGGTGGTCGCCAATGCTACGTCCAACCCAGATCTCTTCTGGGCGCTCAAAGGCGGCGCCAATAACTTCGGAGTGGTTACCAAGTTTGTGCTCAAGACGCTGCCGATTCACCAGGTTAGCACGACTTTGCAGGTCTTTAACGAATCATATATTCGCGAGTTTATTGATGCCACCGTCGATTTGACCAAAAGTCAAGACCCCAGTATTGGCGCGGGGTCCATCATCACGATATCCTACAACACCACCACCAAGTCCATGACGGCCGTTCTTCGCGGTGTTCAGGAAGGCACCGAGTCGCCGCCGTCCAGCTTTCAGAAGTTCTCGGAACTTCCGTCTACTTTGACCCAGAACGTTGTGCAGAAGCCCCTTGAGTTCCACGACCAGTTGGATTCGCCATTCCAAATGTTCCGGTATGTTCCTGCTTTTCTTTTCAGTTGCATTGAAACGGTCGAATTGGAAAATGTGCTGACATCATGCGATTAAGCATCCAATTTGGTCACAAGACAATTAAGCCGGATGCAGACCAGATCTACCGTATCTACGAGGCATGGAAAGCCGCCGTTGAGGACATTAGTGACGTGGAAGGACTGATCCCAACACTCGTCCTCAACACCATGGCATCGAGTGCCATGAGCGTAGCCAAGAATAACGGCATCGGCAATGTGTGGGGTTTGGACGACAAGGAACCATTGATCAGTGAGTAATAGCTGTGGAGACTGGTAAACGATGTTGCTCGTGCCTTTGCTAACACGAATCATAGTTTGGCAAACCTCTACTGGATGGGATAATGCAGCCAGCGATTTGCGTGTCACGAATTTCGCGCGCGGAGTTCTGGACGAGCTGCATGCCGAAAACCAAGCCAAAGGCCTTGCGTCGGAATTCCTTTACATGGGCGATGCATCAGAATTTCAGGACCCATTTCTTGGATTTCCAGCGGAAAACGTTCAGAAAATGAAAGACGTAAGAAGTCTGTATGATCCCCTGGATGTCTTCACGAGACAAAACTGGGGCGGATTTAAGCTTCCCCGGATATAGATTGTGGCACGAACTCTTTTTATTGTACCATTCAGTCTACTACGCCACCAAAGAGACTGGGAGGACAAAAGTCTTCTCCATCAGAGAAATGGTCTTTCCATAGACCTCTCTACAAGAAGGTTCATCGCCCGACGAAAAGTCCAAACAAGTGAATTCGCAAAACAGAAAGCGATGGACAGCGCTGTAAAACTTTGATGAGTTCTGCATTTGAATTTCATTTAGCAAGTCTGCCGTAGCTTTCCAATATGAAACTGGCCCACGGCTTTCGGTGCAGACCTTTCATTCTTTTCATTCCAAATGTGATCGAGGGTCTCGAAAGAGAGTATCTCGAAGAGTAAAATGCCCAATGAGAATAAAGTTTTTTCCCGTCGTTCTAGGTGAAGGGTTTCAGTTGCGACGACGGGCTCCCGTTTCAAAGACCTGCTCGAGAGAATTTCACAGAATAATCAGTACCTCTAAACATTGACCAACCAGAGCATCCAACTTGAACCAGAAAGACGAGTCAAATCTCATGGGTCGCTTTTCAGTCAGCTCAAAGAGGCTTCGCGCAGCGTCTATAGGGCAATACCAAACAGTCTTGTGTGCAGCTGCCCCGGATCCCATTCGGTGAGCCTACGACGGGCAAAGCCCAAGCTAACGCCTCGCAACGACGAATCGCAAAGACTGAGCACCATTCGGCTTGGTCAAAGATCCCTAAATCTTGGTCCCGGGTCCTCAAGGGGGGCATCGACGTGCATATCAAAGCTGGCATCGGAGTCTTTCGTAAAGAAAGTGACTAGGAACACATTAGCATAATCTTGAAGATCCGGTTGGCTTGTCATATACTTACCGAGAATGCCCGCAGCTGATACAACAACTGTGAAAAGCCAGACATTTCTGAACGAGTTCAAATAAGTCTGCTTTACTGCATTCTCGCCTGCCTCGAGAATCTGCGGCGTCACCCCTGAGATCAACTGCAGTGCTGCTTGATCATTATTCAGCAAGGCGGACATGAATCCTGGGAGACTTTGTTCGGGGAGGTTAAGCGGTAGTACAGCAGAGGCAATATTAGGGCTTAACTTTGCTGTTCCCGTACTGAAAAGTGCCGAGTAGATGGGTAAACCGATCGTACCGCCAACCGAACGCATGGAGAACATCAGACCGCTTGATAGAGCAATCAGCTCAGGCGATGAACTTATTTGCCCTGCGGTGACTAGACATGTTAAGCAGAAGCCCAAACCAAGGCCTAAAAAGATAGGCCAGATCCAGAGAAATATGGCGCCGTCCAATGTCAAGGATGCCATCAAGGCGTCAAAGACCGTGAAACAACAATAAGCAAACACGATTGGCCATCGCAATTTTTTGCTTTTCGAGGCATAAATGGACACAAATAGCGATGCGACGATCGCAACAAAAAAGGTGATGGTAAACTTTAAGCTCGCAAAGAAGACATCATCATCGTATAAAACCGTGATTTCGTAGCTGAAGTAATTCGTCGCAGCGAAGAAGTTCATGCCTTCTATGAAAATACCCGTGATGGAAATAGCAAAGTTTCGACTCGCAAAAAGGCCGTGGTGAAGGATACCATCTCGCTTGAAACGTATCTCAAAAATGAGGAAAGCGATGATTAAGGTAATGCTGATAACAAAAGGTACGATGATATGTGCATCATTCCAGCTGTCTATATTTCCCCAATTCAGTTATATACAAGAAAGGAGGAGGGCTGGGGTAGAAGGGCGGCGGTGTCGTGGGGAATAGCTTACATGGGTTTCCAGACCACGTCAAAGACAAACTGAAAAGAGTAAGCCCCGAGGCTATCAGGCAAAAGCCGGTCCAGTCCAGCTAAAATATAACTTTCAGCTTAAGAGTAGCGGTATAATCATGAGAAACTTTACCTTTGCCAACTTCTCCTTTCCCGTGTGAGATAATTGCGTACTTCGTAAAGGTGGATTATAGCACACGATGAATAGGGCGGCAGAAATAAAGTAGAGACCAGCAATAATATACCAGAAAACGCGAAAGCCGCCAACAAATGAGCTCCCGAATAACCCCCCAACGAGAAGGGCAAACACCCCGCCGAGAGCAATAGAAATATTCATCCCACCTTGTGCAAGAGGTCGAACGCGGCGCGGCAAGATTTCAGAAGCAACCGCGTATAGTAACGGCTGGCAACTATAAGAGAGGCCGGTCACTACTTCACCAGCTATGGCTGCATTCATACTTTCTGCTCGGGATACAATTATGCATCCAATGCTGCCGAGGAGAGTGGAGATGAAGATAAGCCACCTACGTCCCCAGTAGTCAGCAGCTTGGGAGACTGGAAACGCGAGAACACACGTGGTGATCGCGATAGCTTGAGAAAGCCAGATCTGGGAGTTCGAGCCGCCAAGCTCGGCGACTATAGCCGTGCTTAACTAGTGTGAAATCAGCCATTACTTCGACACGGTAAATACAAAGGCAAAATCATACTGATCCAGCGGCGATAAGATTAACGACTTGAACAAATGATATCATCGTGATCGCCTAATTGTGCTTAGCGACAGTATGAAGCCAACGGCAATGGGTCAAATGACTAACTAGGAACACAAGAACTGTTCGGTATGTTAAACCATAATAGTTGTTTGGTGCGTTTCGTTGCGATAGCTCGGCATGTGTTGCTGAAGTCTCACGCGAGTCTTTATCGACGGATTCCATTGCGATTTTGTCTCAGCCGAGTATACCCAGTCTATTTTAAAGGCAAATATAAGAGGTTTATGTTATAAATGTATTTGTTCAATATTCAATTGCCGTTGTCTTTACAGCGGAACAATAGCTTAATATATAATGATTAGCAAGACTAATGTTATAAACAGCAATTATTAGTGATATCAAAGAACGTGAGAAATTAGCGAACAAATGAATATCTTAATATGCGAAATTAAACAAGGATTGATTGCTGGTATGGATAATGAATGTGATAGTGATAGCCTACTAGGTAGGTTAGAAGGGAGCAAGTCTGTGGAGATTCGTGGGGCATGGTTTCTAAACAGTCTTGTGGAGAAGCCGTGCGGAGAAGAGGAGAAGCCGTTTATAATTACCGAATGCCGGATCTAGTGATTAAGATTTCGCATCGGTATCCATTATGGCCAGTTCCGGGCGGGCCGCTCAAGGATGCTAGGGATCCTAGTTTCACACGGCGAGAAAACCGAGCCTATCGGGGAAAGAATCTGCAGTGTTACGTCTGTCCATGCAAGGCAGTTGTTACGATACGAGTGTCTCTTTTCACATATCTTATAATAAATATCGTATCAGCAAAAGTGGAATGAGAAAGTAGAATCAGCTTAAATACCAGCAATAATCTTAACGCAATTTTGTGAGTTTTCGAAATGTAGCACAGGTTACTCTTAAGGTGCGATGGATTTTCTAGAGCCGTATTGCGATAAATTAATATAAATAATATCACCGTTAATTACTCAACTGACCAGTTCATGGGCAAAGCTATCGAGCGCTTTTGGTTGGTATGGTTCAAACATGGAAACCACCGGTGAGCGCTACGATTTTATTTTTGTCTCTACCACTTATGCCGCCTGCGAGGCCGCTGAATCAGCGGCATTTTGGTTGTCCACAGTTTCAAAGGTGTGATCCTTGTTCCACATATGCACATTTCGAGCAGGCATTCACGAATTCGTGGCCTCAACTTCGCTGTGGAGACATCGCAGCTTTTGGACGCGACAGCGGTCAAATGCCGAGCGTTTCCCACGATATCACATTGATAAGTTGGGGCTCGATGCATAGAAAGGTATCATTAATTGAATGTTGAATCGTGATGGGTATCCATATGGCATGAATATTACTACTTAGAGTCATGTCCGATAATCACTTGTCGGAGTACTATTATATAATTACATAACGCTGAATTAACTAAACCAAGTTATTTGCATACTTTATAGCTCTACTTCCCCACCACAATGCGGTGGGAAATACGTGCATTGGGACGGGTCTTTTTCTATTTCCGCACACCTATATCTATATGAGGTTCAACTTTGATTGTCAGCTGAAATAACTCCAAGACGAACAGTAAAACAACAACGAAACAGACGATACTCTTCACAATGTCTGTTCCAAAAGACTTACAGTTCCCAGACCTTAAGTTTGTCAAGCTTAGCCCGCCAGCTGTGCACCCTTTGTTCCGTTACAATGGTTTCCGACCCGAACGAACAGTGCTTGCCAAAGGGCACATGCGCGCCCCTGGGCGCAAGGCTTTCCCTATCAATGTTATCTATGACCGTGATGTAACCATCACGCTGTCAGACGGCACACGCATCTACGCTGATGTATTCCGTCCTGCCAACGATTCTAGTCGAGTACCGGCACTGATTCCATGGAGCGCATATGGCAAGACCGGTACAGGCCCACAGCAGTACGACACCATGGGTCCTTTCCGTAGCGGCATCCCGCTGGAACGTACCTCGGGCTACGAGAAGTTCGAGGCCCCTGACCCAGCAGAGTGGTGCGCACGGGGCTATGCTGTTATCAATATTGACGCTCGCGGCGCTGGCATGTCGGAGGGTAACATACGCTGGTGGGGCGAGCAAGACGCCCGGGATATCTATGATACTATCGACTGGCTCTCCAAGCAGTCATGGTGCAATGGATCGGTGGGCATGGTGGGCAACTCGTGGCTTGCCACCTCTCAGCTCAATTTTGCCGCACGTCTGAAGCATCCAGCGCTCAAGGCCCTAGCCCCGCTCGAAGGTTTGACCGACGCTTACCGAGACTTGATTGTCCGCGGTGGTATGCCACACAACCCCAAGTTTCACAAGCGGATGATGACGGGTTTTGCGGGCATGAACTACATGGAGGATATGCCCAGCATGTATAAGCTTCGTCCACTATTCGACGACTACTGGGCCAGCAAACGGGTTCACCCGGAGAAAATCGACTTGCCAATGTATATACTTGCTTCATACTCCACAGGTCTACACTCTCGTGGCTCATTTGAGACCTTTCGAACAGCCGGATCGGCGCAAAAGTGGCTGCGTGTGCACCCGTATCAAGAGTGGTACGACCTATATCGAGAGGACGTGAACGAAGACTTGCAGAGATTCTTTGATCGTTACTGCAAATTTCTAGATAACGGATGGGAAAGAGACACCCCCCCTGTACGACTGTCCCTCTTGGGATTCGAAAAAAGCCCTGCGAAAACTGTTGTGGAGCGGCCCGAGCAGGAGTATCCGCTAGCCCGCCAGCATTACGAGACATACCATTTGGACGTGGCGACCAGAACTCTCACGACAGAGAGGTTGGATGAAATCTCGAGAGCATCTTATGAAGCTCATAGTTTGAACGATACCTTGGTAGGTTATGCCTGTGTGATTCAAGCCCCCCCCC